>NC_079448.1:41791721-42151721 GCF_903798145.1 Danio aesculapii | reverse complement strand
CAAAGCCCTTTAATTGCCAACTTCATAAATTATGTCACTGCTTTGTTAAAAAAATACACAAAATTACTTATTTTCAATATAAAAAGTAGTTTAGTCTGTTCTTCTCAACATCAAAAGGCAGTCGGTGCATAAATACACAGTCTTTGTTTTTGTTTACTCCATGTAGTTCAGAGAGCTGATGCGCATATTTTGATTTTCTCAGACACATCAAGGTAAGTGTGCAAAGGTCACTCTCACACACTTACAGACACACATACACACACTTTAGTTTGCTGTTACACTCCATATAACTCCATGTTTGCACAGGCATATCTAAAGGGTTATTGGTGCCAACTGATGATCAATAGTAAAAATTATAAATTTGAGATCTTCATGCATAATATTATGTCATGGCTTTGCAAATAAAATGTGGTTATAATTTAAGTCAATGGGGCAAAAACAGCCACAAACAGTACATTAGTAAACGTATGCTGCACAAAAAACAACAATGCATCAAAGGCAATGTTCATACTAATCTGTCACATGTCCAAGTCTGTGATAAAAGCCCAGCCCACAATTACTTTTTATATTGACGGTTTACCAAACCAGTGACATCATTTAGGAATTTGACAATTAAAGAGTTACAATCCTTAAATTTTTTAATAATGATAATAATAATACTAATAATACTACTACTAATAATAATGATAAATGTATTTGTATAGCACTTTTCCTATATACATGCAACTCAAAGTGCTTCACAAAGAACATGCATTTAAACTAAACCAAATAGAAAATTAAGAAAATGTATAGACAAATAAAGCAAAAGAAACAACAAATATATACTCAGATAAAAGCATACATGTATACGCGTGTATGCATATATCTACACAATCACACACACAATAGTCCTGCACACATTGTACATGCATACATGCACCTACACAATACACATAAATACATAAAATGCATACACTTCACATACTTTTATATTAATATGCAATTTTAAAAAGGTGCGTCTTAACATGCTTTTTAAAAACATGAATGCTGGGGGATTCTTTCACTTCATTTGGGAGGCAATTCCAAATTTTTGGAGCACAGTCACTAAAAGAGGTACAGCCAGATCGCATCAGATATACAGAGTGAAATACTAAAAGGCCAGCGCTAGAAGTGCGTAGCGTACTATACTAGCGTATTTAGTAGTTTTGGTCAGGGCTGAGGTTGAATAACAGGTTTATGCAAAAAAATAGAAAAAAAAAATAATAATAATCGAATGCATTTTCACAGCATTTTCCAAACATAACAAAAGGTAGTAGATTTGAAAAGTGCACAAGGAATAGAGGCTTAACTAGGTTCATTTAGTAAGTTAGGGTTATTAGACAAATCTTTGTATAACAATGGTTTGTTCTGTAGACACTTGAAATATATTGCTTAAGAGGGCTAATAATATGGACCTTAAAATATATATTTTTTAATATTATTATTAAAAACTGCTTTTATTCTAGCTGAAATAAAAAAAGCTTTCTCCAAAAGATAAAATATTATAAATAAAATGTGAAAAATTCACTGCTCTGTAAAACAGAATTTGGAAAACATTTAAAAAAGAAAAAACAGAAGGGCTAATAATTCTGACTTCAACTCTAGGTGATGTGCAAGAAATCAAATCAGATATCTTGAAGATGCTCCTGGATTTTATGAATAGTGTGTGCATGTGATTATACTAGCAGCTGGATTCTATGATGAACGCCCACAATGACACAACCACTGACACACATAATGAAGACAAATGATGCATGATAATGTGTTATCTAGAGACCTAACGTAGGAAGAGTGTGATTATCCAATGACAGTAGACTTTCCTGTGCTGCCATTGGGATGAGTTAGACGCTCGTGTGGATGTAAATATGTGGAAACAGACACAGAGTGTGACATCATTGTATTCAGGGCTCTTCTGACTGTCAAATGAACCATGATGCCATCTGTTGAACCAGCAATAGAAAGCAGAGAATTATACATGTATGTTGATTCGTTTGTTTTGTGCATACATGCCTATACATCTTTTATGCTAACAAGGAAACATTTATTTGATCTAAAACTCAGCAAAAACAGTAAGATTGTGAAATATTGTTAACATTTCAAGTAATATATATTTTATGTCATGTAGTTTTACATTTGCCTCAGGCAAGTCATTGATTTCCTCTGCCTATTAGTTTGCCACCGAATTGAACTCTAGAGAAAAGCATTTCTGAAATCTCTTGTTTCAGAAATGCTGTTAATTGTAGACTTAATTAATATAGTACACTCATAAAATGGGTTTGTTTAAATGACTTAAAGTTGAAGTCAAAATTATTAGCCCCCCTTTGATTTTTTTTTTTTTTTTTTTTTTGCTTTACTGAGCAAGGAATTCTTCACAGTATTTTAATAAAAAAAAACATTTGAAACATTATTTGCCCCCTCAAGTTATGTATGTATATATATATATATATATATATATATATATATATGTATATATATATATATATATATATATATATATATATATATATATATATATATATATATCAAAAAAATATATATAATATATATAATAATATATAAATATATATAATAATAAAATAAAAAAATTATATGTATATGTATATATATATATATATATATGTATATATATATATATATATATATATATATATATATATAAAAAAATTTTTATTTTATTATTATATATATTTTTTTGATTAACAACAGAACAAACCATCGTTACACTAATTCGTTACACTTGACCAATTACCCAAACTTGCCTGATTAACCTAGTTAAGCCTTGAAATTGCCCTTTAAACTGACTACTAGTGTCTTAAAAATATCTAGTAAAATGTTATGTACTGTCATTAAGGCAAAGATAAAATAAATCAATTACTAGAAATTACTTATTGAAAATATTAGGTTTAGAAATGTGTTTAAAAAATCTGTTAAACAGTAATTTGTGGGGAAAATATACAGGGGAGGTAAATATTCAGGAGGGCCAATAATTCAACTGTGTATGAAATGACCTGGCAACACAATTATTTAGTTTTTTTTTTGGGACAATTACGTTTTATGATTAATCAGCTTAAATTTGTAAAAACCAACAAAGTTAAATTAAATCCTTTACGTTGTCTCAACACAAATCAATTGTGTGGAACCCGGCATTTTTTTTTACAGTACATACTACATATATAGTAAACTACTATATAGTTTACATTATTATCCTTTAAAAAAAATTTGACATTTATTGGTCACAATTAACAATGTTGTTTCAGTACTTAATGTTAGTTACTTTATTTACTAAAACTAACTAAATATGAACAATACTTGTACTGTAATTTTCAATAATTGCAGTTCAACGTTTATTAATGTGTCATTAAATTCCAAATCCATGTTTGTTAAAATTGGTTAATGAACTGTGAGTTAACATTAACTAACACTGATTAACTGTATGTTCATTAGCTAATATTAACAAACACTGTAACAATTAAGGATGCTCCGATCAAGATTTCTGGAACCGATACCAAGTTGTCATCGTTATGGTGATCAGCCGATACAGAGTAATGATTCTGATGCTTCAAGGTTATATATCTTTAACATTGCACAAAGTATGATAATTAAGTGGAGCTTTCGCTTTTCCTAAAGAATAAATGAAGGATGTTGCATATAAACCCATGAACATGTCTCTTATAACCATTAGTGTGGGCAAGTCATGATCAGAAATAGTTTTACAGAAAATAATCGATTGAACAGACAAAAAAAATTGTAAGAAAAATGACTGACAATGCATTTTGAAAACATTGTGAAGAAAGACAGTCATGGACGAATAATTCAACATGCCTCAATGAAGAAAAAGTTTAGAGTGCATTTTTGATGCTTAAGAAGTTAAAATGCATCTTCCTCTGCTTGTAAACCTGTAAACTAACACTTACGATCGGTTCAAGTGATCAGCTAGATAAGTGAGTACCGATCGAGTCATAAATTGTGATTAGCGGCTGATACCGATCGACCAGAGCAACCCAGTAATAATTGTACTTATCATTGTTTGTTCATGTTAATAAACACATCAACTAACATTAACTACGCATCTAAGCATATCAATAAATATTCAATAAATCACTTTTTAATAATACAAAATAAAGCAGTAGTTAAAGGTTGACATTGTGCTGAAATTGTACCAAACCATGCAGCCTTCAAAACTGAAAGAAAGAAAAATGGCAACAACCTTTTACAAGGTTAGAATGAAAAAGTGTGACGTGAAGAGATGCTGGACTGATGAGAGGGGCAGATGCTGAATAGTTTGCAAATGTCAGAGGGAGAAACAGCAGCGACGTGTGCCAAGGTACACGACATTAGGAACAGAAACAGGTATACATCCAGCCTGGGCACAAGAAGTTGGAACATGCTGAAGTGGACTTGGCACTTGTGCCAGTGAACAGATGTTAATCCAGGACAGATAATTACATCAGTGAGGGAACAGACATTTTTCCACTTAATTTCCGTCTTTTAAAAAGTGTGACTACTCCCAGAGGAACTTGCTGACAGAACGCCCCCGGACCTGTTTCCTGGGAAGGAGCCCAGAGAGGCTAGTGTGCTGTCTAATAGGTGGGCTTCGCAGCGCTCTTCATCTCAGCGGGAGTGAAGAGTGAGAAGGGGGGGGGGGGGGCAACACGGAGAAGATGGTCCTGTAAAATGTCTCTCTTTGTTCTGCTTTAACACATCCAAAGATACAAAAGTGCTTGTAAGTGCCAGCAATACAAAAAAACACAGATGTATTTTGCCGGATAATTAAATTGCTTCATTGTAGGAGGCTGACAGAGTTTTGAAACTGAAGCATTTGTTGTTTCTTTTACTTCAAATGAAAAAGTATTATCTGACTTGAAATCAAATAAATGCATTTTCCCTCTAATATTATTTCAATCAGCTATTAAATGTAATAAGCCAGGATAGTCACTTTTCATTCTAGAGTGTTTTGTCTCATTTAAACACTGATAAAAATCATCAAGATATTTCTAAAAGCTTAAAAGATTTATACACATACGATGACAAATAAGTTAAACATTTATAAATAAATAAATATCATTAAACCTATGGTTAAATCATACCAATTCATTGTTTCCCACACACAGCCTTTACTTAGGAGGCCGTCCAGGTATTTTAACGGCCATCCAAGTATATTTGGTGACATTTTTTTTTTATTATTTTCATCCTTTTACACTTTTTTGTATCCAATAGCCAAACACCCACGATCGATTAACCAGTGAAAAAAAAAATCTCCTCTCACCCTAGATGTTTCCTACTTGTTGTTGTGTGTGCGCAAGAACTGTCAACACTCCCACAATTTCACTGCTCTGCAGAGACCCACGGAGACACGCCTTTTTGGGGGTTTCTAAATATTCTAAAATGTCCGGGATTCGATTTGGTTTCGATTTCTGAGCTGTCGTAATTTTTATTTTAAGCCTGATTTACTTTCGCTTGTGCTCAGCCACAAGATCGAAAGAAACATTACAGAATTAATTATAATTATATAATTAATTATTTGATCTAAACAACTCAAACAAACTTATCTATATTCTCAGAGAAGATGAAATTGCATCTAAACTGGCTGCAAAATATATGTACACATTTAGAAACGGTTAATTAACTCATTAAATCATTTTTTAAATAATCTACACTTTTTTTATTCTTGTAATTATTATACTTTTTAGATTTCCGGTGATTTATTTCTCATTTGCTGTATATATATATTTTTAATTTGATGATGTTGTTACATTACATATTTTATACATTTCTAACATGCTTTGGTAACACTGTACAAATTGTCAGCAACTGATTTTACCTAAAACAAATAGTGGATTTCTTTAAAAACAAAAAAAATAATACTAATAAATCCAACCCATTGAAAAGAAACAGAGTCATAATAAACAAAAATGTTGTTAAAAATCACTTTTTTTGTCGTATATATGTAACCATGTGCCGTAGGTAAAACATGTTTCAATCTGGCTACCACCGCAAGTATATTTCAAACGTGTGGGAAGAACTGCCAATGTTATATTAATGTAGATTTTCTAAGCATACTGTATAGCTGTTCTTGGTGAGTGCAAAACTTTTGCGTTTCTGCTGTTTTATTTGTGGTAATGCAATTCTAGAATGCACAAGAGAATGGCTGCTAATCAAATACAAGGGAGACCCAATTAAATATTAATAACTGATTATATTGTAGTCAGTGTATTCTTTTTTTCTGAGAGCTTTTTGTTTTTCTAGGAAATTAGAATTTTGTTGAATAGTAAAATAGAGCCGACATTTCATGATAAGATGTAATTAGCTTTTTTCGCCAAACTATTTTGTCAGTAAAATGCATTCACCAAGTTTATTGTTATCCTCTTTCCCATTACATGTCCCTCATATTTTGATAATTCTATATTTAAAGTGTTGTAATATTAGGATTTTGCACGTTTTATATGCCCAAATATACAGAAAAACAGCATTATAACTGAATATGATTGTTTTCTATGTAAATACATTTTGAAAAGTAATCAAATTAATACAATTAATCAAAGTATTTTATTTTAATATCAATGTTAAAAAGGGAATATTTATAGAGACACCATGATATACTCCCATTCTAAAGTTTGGGGTATGTGTGTTTGCTGCAGCGATTGAATAAATAAATAAATAAATACTTACAAAATACCATTTAATATATATATATATATATATATATATATATATATATATATATATATATATATATATATATATATATATATATATATATATATATATAATGCTTTTTAACCTCAAAGATTCCTAAAAAAATGCTTCCATAAAATATTAAGCTTTGATATTGGTGCTACAAACTTTTACTATTAGCTGAAGACCAATAAAATTGTGCAGAAAATCAGCATATTAGTAAATTTTTTGAAGGATTATGTGACACTGAAGACGAGAGTAATGATGCTGAAAAATCACAGATTAAATTTTGAAATATGTTCAAGTGCCATTTTAAATTGTACTAATATTTCACAGTATTCCTGTTTTTCTATGTAAGGCATTCGCAAATACATCCATTTACATAAACATATGGGAAAACACTCTGAATTAATCATGTGCCTACATACACATTTGTAATTAATTCATTCCCTGTATTCATAGTAGTGAGTAAACAGATCCGCAGAACCAGAAAACAGTCATTTCACATATTAGACATGATGTCAAAGAAACTGCTTGTCTGCACGTTTAAGTCAGCCTAGCAAACATGGTGCAACTTAGTTTGCTTCAACTTCAAAAGGCATTAAAAGTTGTGTGGGTGACTTACCAGATTTTACGATACCAGACGAGGGCTGCAAAACTGCATTAGGGAAATTTACAGTCCTAAAGACATTAGAAAATTGATGGCATGGAACGTTGTGATAAATAAAACTGTGATCCAGGTAAACAGGCTTAAACTGAGTGCATGCCACCGATCACAGGATCGAGCGGTCACCAAGAATCCCTGATAACACCTCATAGATGGCAGAATGTCCTTGTACATTTCGGTGTCAAAGAAATATATAGCAATGATCCTCAGGGCTCACATATATTTGTAAACAGCGTCTTTCCATCTAATATATGGCATTAAAACACTCTCAGGGAGGAAGAGATGTTTATGGCCATTATTTATTATCATTTTACTCAAGAACCAATGCTGAACTCATTTAAAACAGCCACCTTATCGATTCCATCTGTGCTGTGACCTGATTCACCGGTCACTCCGGTTTCACTACATGGCTAAGGAAGTTATTTGACTAGCCATTTACATCGCTCTCATTAAAGCAGTGTGGTGAAATTGAATCCCGCTTTCATGCCTTTGTCTGACCTGTGAGGTTGGACTGATACTGAAAAATGCTTGGTAATGGAGAATAATTAAGTGCGGTCCCTCCTTCTGTGAGGGAAATGAAGTGTACAGTATTGAACTGTGTTGATGGCAGAATAGCTCCGACCGATTGATTAGGGTGAGAACTTAGTTTAATGCCCTTGGAAAGTGCAGCAGGTAATCCATTGAGTTATTAATCTATGAAGGGCCAGAGAGTTCTGAGCCAAAATGGCAGATCTCTTGGGAAATCCCATTATGGCAGGAGTGTTAGTCACCACCTGTGTCACCGGGCGGTGAAAGGATTTCAGGCCTAATACGTTGTAACCCATTTCTCCCCTGACCTCGGGTATTATGCCGTTTGACCCCAAGTGTGATAGAGGGGAATTGGCCTGAGATTTGTTTCCTAATGGAATTCATTTTAGGGTTACTTATCGGCTGTTGAAACAGAGTGAGGACACAAGCGGACAGGTGATTGTCATGGCCTGCTTGTCACAAGGACCGGTTTGCTACATCATGACTGTGAGGAACATATAGACAGTGTTTTTCGGAGCTCGGTGCAACGATGACAAGAAATAATGAATGGCGTAATGGCAGAGCAAGAAGCCTTTTCCTTCCAAACACTTTTTTTGTAAGTCGCTGAAAGAATTGACTGCAGCCTGACACTATTTTTGATATCATTAAAATGATGGAGGTTCCCCAGCTGAAGCCCCACAGTCTGGCTAGTCACAAACAGTGCTATGACAAATTCATTTAAAAGGGGTGCAGGTGGCAGAGGGAGGGCTGACGATTGAGAACTGAGATCCCATGCTGCCTGATGGTGATACTCTGTCAGTTTAGTTCAATTGTACAATAATATAGTAGTGTGTGTGTGTGTGTGTACAGATACATACAATGACTCAAAATAGTTAGAATAAAAGTAGAATAAACATAAAATAATAATGCTTTTCTACAAAAAAAAAAAAACAATTTACCACACAATTACCACACTACAACACTATTTTACCACACTCAACAAATGACGTTATTTGTTCAAACTACTTATTTAAAATGAGCTGAAACCACACGATTCTTGAGTTTTTTTAGGGAAACTTTGTTTTATGTTCAATTACTTAAATTGGTAAAAAAATAAAGTTAACTTAATTCCTTCATGTTACCCCAACACAAATCGTTTGTGTGGAGCTCACCATTTTTAACTGTGTAAAAAGACTTTACAGTTCAATAGCAGTGTAGTGATATAACTTGAATAATTTAATATTAATAATTAAAAAAAATTGTAGCAGTACAAGTAGTAACAGCTTAAGAAGCAATTTCAACACACATTTCCTTGCAATTTATAAATAAAAGCCAAAAAAGTTATTTATTTAAAATTTACACTGCAATACGAAACATTACAGTAAAACTAAATATAATTAAAATTAAATTTAAATATAAAAAAATCTAAATAAAATAAAAATCAAATTAACTTTAAAAAGGGGGCGACGCTGTGGCTCAGTGGTTAGCCCTATTGCCTCACAGCAAGAAGGTTGCTGGTTCGAGTCCCGGGTGGGCCAGTTGGCATTTCTGTGTGAAGTTTGCATGTTCTACCCGTGTTGGCGTGGGTTTCCTCCGGGTGCTCCGGTTTTCCCCACAGTCCAAAAGACATGCGCTATAGCTGAATAGGGTATTTGCACTCAAACTTTTACATTCAGTCAGCCAGCCCCAAGGATTCTGGTTAATTGTCATCCCATACAAAATTGCAGCGTTTAAGATCTGATTTCTTTAATAAAAAAAAAGAAAAAAGCGATCTTCGCTGCCTGGCTGAAATGCGATATAAAGTGGGTCTCAGACCAAACAAGAACACTGCATTAAATTATATTTTTCCACACCATGTCTTTAAAATATGGAAATAAAATTTTACCCCAGTATTTTCAATTGAATTTCTGCGCGTGCCTGCTGCTAATGACGGCGTCTGCGTTTAAACAGTCTTTTGTCTCTTTTTACACTTTAACAACCAAATGAATGCTTATGTCCATTTAACTAAATGTATTGTAATTACATTACAACATCGATGCTGTAAAAGGAACCTTAAGAAAGTGAAAATAGTCACGTAAAGCTCTCACCGGAAGTTCATCATTGGCTGAAACATTAGCTGTGCATATAACCCATTGAATAAACTAACTTGGCCGTAGTGTATGTGTGTGAATGACTGTGTAGGGATGTTTTCCAGTATTGGATTGCAGCTGGAATTGCATTTGCTGTGTAAAACATATACTGGATAAGTTGCCGGTTTATTCCGCTGTGGCGACCCCTGATGAATAAAGGGACTAAACCAAAGGAAATGAATGAATGAATGAAAAACGAATAAAAAAATAAAATAACGAAGTAAAATAAACATTTCCCCAATTTCTAATAAAACATTGCCCAAACAGTTTAATGAGCAGAACAAAATCTGATCACTCATTACATGAATTACTCACTCACAGTTTCACACAAATAGAGGGAATGAATTAATATACAACTGAACCAAAAAAAGAGACAAAAGAGGAGGTGGTCAATGAGCTTAATCACTACTGCAGAGCCAGCTGTAGAGGTGAGACACCAGTGCTTGATTGGCAATTGACATTTAGATCTGAAATTTATAAAAAAAAAAAAAAAAAAAAAAAAAAACAAGGTCTGACAACTGCCAGTCTGATGTGAGGTATTGAAGCCACGGCAGAGTACAAATTCAATTCCAGACCAAAAAACAGCCTCAATATAAAGCAAAAGTATTTAAACGTTTGGAACAATCTCAACAACAGTATGAACATATGCCAAACATGAGCTAACCGAAATGGCAAAAATAATCACTGCAAGTCTAAGCTCACAAACAGCAACAGATGACCACTTAAAAGAATAGGTGCTAAATGGCACAAATGTCCGGCCTCATCATTTACTACAGAATTGCATCAGCACCTCTGTGACACTATCACAACAAAATCTGCATGTCAACAGTTTTACAAAGCAAAAGATTGTTGGCAGTACAGCTACTGGTAAACCACTTGGCCAAAACATGGACCAACTGTTAAACATTGTGGGTATCTGTAATGGTATGGGTTGCAACCTCATGGGAACCATTAGGTCTAGCGATTGCGCTGCACAGTTGTATAATGGCCAAGGAATATAAAGCCAATTTACAAGAGCAGGTCTATTCGGTAGCCGAAATGCTTTTCCATTATGATTTCAGGGATGGCATGGTCATAATCTTGACACACATAACCTGACTTCAGATGCGACCTATTAGGGAAACTAGTGAAGTTTGGTATTTATATAAATATATTTGAGAGTCAATATCTAATATAAAATTAAATGTTAAATTTATTTATATTATACCAAAAATAGCAAGTACCATTATATTTAGAAAAACACTATATCTCATTAAATGTGTCTAAAAACACGACATTGCTTTTAAACATTAAACTAAAATTACAAAAACAAGGATATATATATATATATATATATATATATATATATATATATATATATATATATATATATATATATATATATATATATATATATTTTTTTTTTTTTTTTTATTTATAAAAAGTTGAAATCAGAACTATTAGCCCCCCTTACGGTGGCCGGGAAGTGCAAAACAATATTACAAAGTGTGAAACACTTTTACAAAGCTCGAGACAAAAATACATTTTGAAAAACATTTTTACCTATCATAAGACACAATTACATAGGAAAAACAATTTTACCAAGGACGAAACAAATTTACATTTCAGAAAAAAATTAACAAAACGCAAAACACTTTTACAAGTCCCGAAACAAATTTACAAGTCCCAAACAAATTTACAATTACAGATTCCTTACGGAAAGAGAATGTGCCACACACCGGAAGTGACGTATTATGTACCACATACCGGAAAGCTACTTCAGGGAGCCATGCATCTCCCGGATATAAACCCGGATCCTTTATTGTGGTGCAAAGTAAATAATGAGTCTCGATTTGCAAGGCTAAGCACCCTTGCCCAGTGGTACCTCGCTGTTCCTGCAACTTCTGTGCTTGTGGATAAAAATATCTTTTATGTAATTATCTGTTGTCTTAGACTCGACTCATGGCTGAGAATTAATGTTATTAAGTCTTACCTTCCTGATTCATCATCTCTCCTTTCTGCTTCATAGCCATATAGTCAAAATAAGATCATCATCATATTATAACTTTAGTTTTGTCGACTTGCAAAGCACGCTGAGAATTTGTATATATATATATATATGCTTTGAAGCCTCGGTGCACAACGTCACATCACTCTGGTCCAAACCCAAGCACATTGTTTTTTAACCAAGTCAGCGAGAGTGTTACAATAGTACCTCGAGCAAAGCCATTTTAAATTGTAAATTGTAGATACCTGTTTAATTATGTACATGTATTTTTTTCATCTTCATTTTCCCGTTTGATTGTTTCTTTGGTACCTTGGATTTGTTTTGTTTTTGAACACGTGTATATATTCTTCACTGTGGACTGTTTTTCACCTGCATACACTGCAAATAAACTGTGCGCTGGAGTTCTATCAAGTATGTTATCGTTTGTTCTCCTCCAAACCCAGTTTTTCTCCACCGGAGCGAGTCTATGCCCACTCTGTCACATTTACAAAGGAATAAAACATTGCATAGTATGCTATGTTTGTGCAATCCTTCAAAATGTGCTTGTTCTCGAAAAAGTTACTTATTAGCAGTGTTACAAAATAAACAAAGATTAGAATGTAAATAATTAGAAAAGAGAATTACAGAAATATGAAGAGGTGCCGAGCTGTTATGGGCACAGCTTGATCGTGAGAAGCAATAAATAACACCTATCTGAAGTGCTGCAGAAAGCATTAGATAAAGTGTCACCCGAATATCTTAATAAACTGACTGCTAGAAAGCATAAGCCGTGATGAAATGACTTTCATCCTATGTGAACTAAACTGTCAGGTTCTTTAAACACATAAAAAGCCTTTTGAATGTACTTTAAATAACGATAGTAACAGTAAATGTTAAGAGGATGTGCAATGTGATCAGGAAGAAAGTCATTTCCTGGGGATTGTGTCACACTCTCTTCAGTGTCCTATATGTGTTGTTGAGTGAACCGTCTACATCCCAAGAGCGCCTCCATCCAAAACCTGACTAAATGATGCCAGCCTGCACTTCTCCAGTGGCCTGTAGACAGGAATTAAGACCGTGGCGTTTCAGAAGAATTAAGGTCCCTGAAGCGCTGACCTGATTGGTGACATTTCAGAGTAGCCAAAATATTCCTTTGAAAAATGGAGAGGGAAATAAAAAGAAACGTCATTTCCCAGAATAGTCCCAGAATAGACATTCAGAAGCTGGACTGGGATGATCATGAATGTGTCTTTTTTTATGTAAACTCTGACTCATAATCAAGGTGTTGATGTAAACAGAAATGAATTTCTCCGTTATGTCTGCTGTGTCTCAAACATCATCTCAGTGATACTGGAAATGCATGGAAAATTGGTAAGCCTGCATATTGGTGTACACACTTGAAAGGTAAACAACCAAATCGAGCGATTTCACATCTCTCAACATAACAATATCAGCATTTACCACCCATCTAACCTGCACTGCTCAATGGCTTGATGATGCAAAAGCAAATAAGGCTAGAGTGCCTGCTTTGTCTGTAAACACCTTTCTGTGGCGTCCATGTAATCTGGCATGTCAGTAGAAATATGTCAGAATGGCATGTGGCATTTTCCTGTGGTGTTTACGCCGCCTAAAAATCAATAAAGCACCATTGGAAATAAGCATGCAATGAAAATCAGCTTGGCGCCCACTGCACTGAGCTCGGGCTGTCAGTTCAACAAGTTCAAGGCATATAACATTGCTGTTTGGGGTTTTGTGGGGTTATTTGTGCTTGCAACACATTGTTGTGTTGTAAAAGTGCAGCTCGACTCTTCTAGTGATGCACTCTTCTTTGTTTGTCATAGTAGACTCTAGGGATGCACATTTCGGTTAATATTGCCATGTGACAACCGGCGCTCGTTAACCGAATATTAACTGTTAACTGGTCAGATTAGCATTAAATTATTATTTCATTTAAAAACAATGAATTGGTGTGTCTATTTTGTGTCTGACACATTAAATGTTGCATTTTAAAATACTGATTTATTTTAACATGCGAAAAGCAGCTTCCAGAACTTATGAAGAACAGAACATCATGCACCTGCAGTGTTTTCAACTGAATAGAAAAACAGAACAACATAAATAGAATACAATAAATAGTCCTGCTCTAGATAATTTTCAGGTAAATTACAAATGTAGATTAAAAAAACAAAAAATGCTTTTTTTTTTTTTTTCATCAAATAAAAATAGCAGAGCATTTAATTGATGCTCTGCTGTTATTAATACATCACAAACCTCTGTCAACATTTTTAATAGAAGTCTTATGTCTTGAGCCTCAGATTTTAACTTGTGTGCTTTCATTTTCTCTATCTCACTCGCAGTTCGTGTGCGCACCCTGCGCATGATGAAAGACGATGAAAAAGGCACACACGTTGACTTTTTATAAAGTTTAGGCTACTAAAGCGTATAACAATTTTGTTATTTAAATATGATATTGCATTAATTTGCATACATGTTTTATAAGCTATAAAAGGAAAGCCTCAGTTGGTGTGGAGTTATTATGCAAAAAAAAAAAAATAAAATAAAAAAAAAATATATAAAAAAAAATCAAGAAAATTATTCATAGATTAGGCTATTTTAAAAATGGATATTTTATAAGCACTTTTAATAACTGTTCATTCATTCATTTTCTTTTCGGCTGAGTCCCTTTGTTCATCAGGGATCGCCACAGCGGAATGAACCGCCAACTTTTCCAGCATGTGTTTGACGCAGCAGATGTCCTTCCAGCCACAACCCAGCACTGGGAAACACCCATACACTCTTGCATTCACACCCACACACATACACTACGTGAAGTTATGCTTATGCTTATGATTGACACGGCTGATGATTCCTAACTTAGTATAAATAACCAAAGTGTCTTACCTTAGTCATCTTCGTCTTGACGAATATGGCTAGCACTGTTGCCTCACAGCAAGAATGTCTTTGGGGTTGGGTCTTTACCCGGCCAGTTGACATTTCCCCCAGGTTTTCAGGTTACCTCCCACAGTCCAAAACATGAGACATAGGTAAACTGACTAAACTAAATCAGCACCATAGACTAATTTCAACCAGCAGCGCTCTCTCCCAGGACAGCATGCCAAACAAGCTTTATTACCAATCATCAGCTAAGTGTGAATTCTTGAAGGCCAATTTAGTTTATTCTATTCACTTATACCGCATGTCTTTGGACTGTGGGGAAACCAGAGCACCCTGAGGAAACCCACGCGAACATGGGAAGAACATGCAAACTCCACACAGAAATGCCAACTGACCCAGCTGGCGCTCGAACCAGCGACCTTCTTGCTATGAGGCGACAGTGCTACCCACTGCGCCACCATGTCGCCCACTATTAATAACTGTAATTTTCCATACGGAAAAAAAGGTTGGTTAGTTGGTTGTACACTAAATCATCAAAACTATAGCCTATTTGTTGTGTTTTTGAGCGGGGGCAGAGCACATAGTGATGGAAAACCCAGACGCTCTGACTTGTGGCCAGTTTGTTTCCAAAGCAGTGCACATTTCAGAGAGTTTTGTTATGCGGCTTCTTTCTCCAGTTGTGCAAATAAACGGAGGTGTTTATGATGCGAATCAAGAACAGAGGTACTCTGTTACCAACAATATCCTTCTTTCATCTTGCTTCTTTGGCAAAATACATCCGTAGGTACGTGTGGTTGCTTGTGTTACCATCCCACAAGTTAACAAATGTGTTGCACATTTATGCAGTCAAACTTAAAAAAAAATATTACAATATTTTTTAATCGTTTAACTGATACCATTAATGGGTTAAAAATGCTCCCTTTTTGGTTATTATGAGCATCCATATTAGATTCCACTGAAGCTCTGATTTCAACAATTTTTGTTTTTAACCTGAGAGACAAGAAAGAATGAAAATCTGAGCACACAAACAAAATGTTTATTTGTTCTACTAAAGGCAGAACCATTTAAAAATCACTGCCAACCACTGTATTTTGGCTTAAATCCCAATGGATCCCCCCCCAAAAAAAAAGAAAAAATATATACATATACATCTATACATACATATATAAATACACACAGTTTCAAAAAAAAAAACAAAAATGACAGTCCAGATTTATGGCTGGATGCAGATGTATCTCTATTTTTTCACTCACACACACACACACTCACGCAAAAAGGCTTTCGAAACAACATAAGTATGAGATTAAGTATTTCTGTATCACTGAATAGTAGCATTAGGAAGCACTGAAGCACATGGACGAAACAGGGACCCATTTTCTTGGCACATCAAATTTAAATGTCAAAACAAAAACAGAAAGCGTTGGCTAGACTTTTACCCACTTACGCGAGGCAGTGCTCTCCATAAAGATTATCCTCTTATCTGTCCTCAACAGATTAATGAAGGCCTTAAGGAAGACCACAAACTCATAATATACAATTAGCAAATGCAACTTTGGCTCAACACAACATGCATGTAATTAACCAAAGTAGGAGGAGACCAACACAAATAAGCGTTGGAAATAAATGGCTATCGGGCTTATGTGTTGGTCATACAAATGAAGTCATTTAAAGTTATTACAGACCTGGTACTAATTAGAGATTTAAAAATAAATAAAAGAAAGAAAGAAAGAAAGAAAGATGCATTGTAAACCCAAGTATCCTCTCCTCTGTTCAAAAGAGCTTCAGTCAGACCTGTGCCTAAGCCTAACGTTTTAATCAGTGCACCTCCAGTGCACCAGGCAAGTCCCCTCGTTGATTATTGCAATTCAATTTAGCATATTAATTATATACAGTGCCAAAGGGTAAGTTCTCTTTTAGCTGGGCTAAACCTGATGAGCCTTTTTTCCTCCTAATATATGTTTGCTTATCTGGTACCTCTTTAGCACATGTTTACATTGTATTGTACTCTGGGATGGAGTTATCTCAACAGTGAGTGTAATTTGCATCCTGTTGCCTCAGGACCTTGGTGTAAATGAGTGGCCATCGCAAAGGGAATATATCCCAAATTATACTCAAAAAAGGGATAAGATCAGTGGTATAAAAATGGATGGCTGAGAAATGTGAAAAAACTTGCAGTGCTGGGGAATTTTCTTTATGGGCAACTCTGCGAGTTAAGAGGTAAGCAATTTTCAATTCAGTCAACAATTTTATTTTTTCTATGAGAGTATATAACATTAAATATAGCCTAGAATTAGTGCAAGTTTCTAATATAATTCTACAATTACATCATTTTCAGTTTTAATGGATGTTTTGGATGTTTTAAAAACAAAAACAATAGCAGGCAGAGATTAAAAAAAAAATACAGACAGATAAGCTCATTTTTATTTTAATATAGCACATTGTAATTATAAACAGAATTATATTATATTATATTATATTATATTATATTATATTATATTATATTATATTATATTATATTATATTATATTATATTATGAAATGTATAATTGTTGAATTTTTTAGTATTTAGTACAGCATATGATCAAGCATTCACTTTTACAGTAAATAATGGCCAGCAAAACATGCAAAAAAATATTTTTGATGAACATCAGCATTTAACAAAATCCATTCATCACTGCAATAAATAAATCAAATACTAAATGAAGTGTGGTAATTTTGTGGCAGGAGAGTATAAATTTATAAACTTCTACATAACAAAAATTTCGGACTTATACAGGGCTAAA
This sequence comes from Danio aesculapii, assembly GCF_903798145.1. Classification (NCBI taxonomy): domain Eukaryota; kingdom Metazoa; phylum Chordata; class Actinopteri; order Cypriniformes; family Danionidae; genus Danio; species Danio aesculapii. The sequence continues at coordinate 42,134,081 of NC_079448.1, read as the reverse complement.
CCGTAAGGATTTATTCTTGCCCCATTAAAAACATTCGAATTACTTAAATAATACTTAATGTGTCAAAACAAGCAAACCATACATACTTTTCTTTGACAAGCTTTAAAAACTATAATAAGCTAAATATACAACAGTCTATTCAGGTCAGTGTCCTCACCACAAATTACCTATAAATACATGGATAACTTATAAATGTTATTGTTAAATAGAGTTGTAAATAGAATTTTGTTAAAAGTTTTATCGAGATGTATTGTTGGTGACTGTATGTATACTGTATACAGGTGTTGGCCTGACTAAGTAGCTTTACATGGACATTGGGAAATTAAGACCCATTAGAAATGATTCAAGACCTTCAATTCAACATTTCAGTGATTTTAAGGCCTAAAATTTTGTTTTCTGAAATTTAAGACATTTTAAGATGATGATTTTTTACACAGAACACTGGACCCACTCTTTACATTCTTTTCTAGATAACAAAACAACAATATATTGATGCTATACAGCGGGGGAAATAAGCATTGAACACGTCACCATTTTTTTCATAAAACATCAAGAAAATCAAGCTGTAGAATGGCCAAGCCAATCATCCGATTAGAATCCAACAGAAAATACTAAATAAAGATCAAATTTTATAGACGAGACCCACAGAACCATTAAGAATTTTACACACTGTTGAAAAAATAAAAAATAAATAAATAAAAATCCCACCTGATTAATGCATGACTTCATTCTCCACATGAGAGGCGTCTTAAAGCTGTCATCACCAAAAAAAAGCCTTTTATTTAAAAGTATTAAATACATGTCAGTAGTTCAGTACTTTCTCCATGTGTTATTTTATTGTTATTACACAAAATAAAATTTTTAGATTTTTTGGTTTTGTTTATTTTAATTTTATGTTTGTACTGTTTGGGTTTTTTACCAAAATCTGTATCAATTCCATGTCAACAGCTCCTTTAGAAATATTATTCCCAAGAAAAAAACATGACATGTTCTATACTTATTTCCCTGTTGTAGATGTAGTTAGGTTAGTAGTGTTGCTACTCTCTGATGTTCCTAGTGTTCTTTAGATCTTTAAAACTTTTTGGGCCACTTAGGTTCACCTTTGTACTCCCAAAATGGAAAAGTCAAACAAAGCATTTTTCAAAAGTGGCAGACAGTAGCTAACAGAGAAGCAAAATTAGTGTTAAACAGAAAAGTGGACATAAGTGATGAAGAACACACCTGCCGTGGTTCTCCTTGTCTTTTTGCACACACCTTCTTTCATCTGTGCCCTCCCTCCCACTACACTGCCACGCCTGTCACATCCCTACACAGCGGCAGATGGGGCCTGCTTTTTATGTACTAATCAAGAAGGAATTCGTTCCCTCACAGACATGTCACCCATGACCCCTGCGTCTATTCACATTAATTATTCATCCTCAGTGAGGTGAACGCTGCCAAGGGTGGGACGAGAGAGAGCAGGGGAGGGAGAAACAGAGGCTGGTGGTGAAAGAGAGAGATCACTTACAGTTCTAATCGTCACGCTAAAGCACTGCTAACCTCAGCATGTCCACCCACTCGGCCCTCTCCCCCGCAGGACTGCCATGAGGGTCATTACATGTCAAACTCACCTGAGAGAAACATATGAGAGTTTGGGGGTGGTGGGGAGGTACATTAGTGAATGAGAGGGAAAAAGAAAGGGAAAAAAAACACTCTAAAAGTCGCATTAAAGTCAATGCCTATTAAAAGCAGTGTTTCACTTCTGACATCGAATCAATGTAGGGCTATATTTATACATAAAACAAACATAGGTCATTTTTAGAAAATAACTGCAATATGTGAAATATTCTGTAGTGGCAAATTTAAAAATGGGGTTATAGATATAGACAAAATATTGTGCTTCACTTGGGGTCATTCTATGAAGCACGTGACTTGCCGCTTAATGAGGCACTTTACAGGTAATTCTTTCATACTTTCTGGGAGGCAAATAGTGCTAACATAGTGGTTAAACTACATGTTTCTGACATTTCTACAATTATCCAATTTTAAATTTTAAAGTTGTCAACCGTAAAACAAATTTTAAAAGTTGAATACAATTTATATAGTCAATGATTTTATAAAAACAACGTAGATTCAGCCAATTTTAAACATACTGCCAAAAAAATCAAAAATATTTAAAGACATAATGCTAAACATTTAATTATCTTAAATATATATTTTAAACAAAATTGCAAATGCATAAATGGGGATAAAGTAATTATTTTGTCTTACAATAGGAGTCTTATAACAATAGTTACAGGATTTTGTTGATGTGTTTAGACAAAGTGTGACAAACAATTGATAATACATCAGTATTTATATATGAAATTATTTTGAGGGTAAAACATAACTGGAAGTTTTTCAACGAATGCTGATTAACTGGATTAATATCGCAATGACAATTTTTATTTTTATTTTTTTCAGGCTTGTGATTAATATAATTAAAAATCAACAGTCAAATTACATGTATTTGTGTAAATATATTGAATATGTTGAAGTTGTATTATGTTAAATTTTTTCTTGCACACTGCTTTTTTTTATTTGCATTAATATGATAATGTACATGTGTATTTTTTTTTTTTTTTTGCATGTTAGTCCATCAGTTTCTAGCTGTTAAAATGGTTGTAAATACATGCAGACACCCTTAGGACCTATAATATATATATATATATATATATATATATATATATATATATATATATATATATATATATATATATATATATATATATATATATATATATATATATATATATATATATATATATATAATAAAAAAATAAGTGACGCATTAGGTAGTGCTGTCGCCTCACAGCAAGAAGGTCGCTGGTTCGCGCCTCAGCTGGGTCAGTTGGCAATTCTGTGTGGAGTTTGCATGTTCTCCCTGCGTTCGCGTAGGTTTCCTCCGGGTGCTCCGGTTTCCCCCACAGTCCAAAGACATGCGGTAAAGGTGAATTGGGTAGGCTCAATTGTCCATAGTGTATGTGTGTGTGAATAAGTGTGTGTGTGTTTCCTAGAGATGGGTTGCAGCTGGAAGGGCATCCGCTGCATAAAACAAATGCTGGATAAGTTGGCGGTTCATTCCGCTGTGGCGACCCCAGATTAATAAAGGGACTAAGCCGAAAAGAAAATGAATGAATGAATGAATAAATGAATAAATGAATAAATAAATAAATAAATAAATAAATAAATAAATAAATAAATAAATAAATAAATAAATATGGAGAAAGTGGAGAAAGAAAGAAGTGACCTTGATCACAGGAGTAAGGCTCATTATTGAAGAATTAATGGCATGAAAGGAAACCATCTCTTTAAGGAAGTTTTTTGAAGTTACATGTGGATTTTTGTCTATTCATGTAGACTGTATTTAAATGTATTATGTCTTAAAAGTATGTCATTGTATTTTGCACTGTATTATGTATATTTGTATCCTATATATTGTCTCAAATATAACTACAGTTTACCACTGTATTTCTTAAGGCTGCCCCTAAGCTTTTCACTCATAACACACATGCTGCTGGTGACGTGACAACAAAAGTGATTTGATTAAATTTTTCAAAAATTAAAACAAAAAAATTAATGATTTAATTATTAGTTTTTCCTCTTCTCATGAACCCCCTGCAGTTACATCATCTCATTCAGTGACATTATTAGAATACATTTACTTATTAACCTTTTTTATAATTATTTGTTAGTTTGTTTGCTTTACACACACACACACACACACACACACAGACACACACACACGAGAGAGAGAGAGAACAAAGTAGGTTTGGATATCCAAAACCAAAAACATTTTATTGTCCAATTGCCTGTACTGCAAACACCCAGCAGACAACACAGCTGCAGGCGTATGACCTGTAGAGAGATGTTAGCCATAGAAACTTCCTCATTTATCACCGTTAGAGGTTTCTCTCTTTTCTTTCTAGTCCTCCCTGGTCGAGGTTGTAATTCACTCCTCTGCAGCTAGTGAAAGTGTAAATTGATCCTGATTGTTTACTACACACAAGGAAAGGGGATGAACGCTTTGTAAAGCAGTCTACATTATTACACTGCTTGCGACATGCTAGCACTTTTCATATGGCGCAAATTGCACATTGCTCTTGCTGTAGCCGGATAATTTATTTAGCTTTGCTGATAGGCCTCACTCAGGTCATTAGGAAGCTATTTCCATTTTGCTTTTTGGCCCATTAGTGGCCAATGGAACACAAGACCAACGTAATACCGCCGTCTGAAATGCAAAATTACCTACATCCCATTTACACCGATACACCAGTACAATAGGAGTGCTAATGTCAGATTAAAATTATATATAATAGCGCTGGGCGTGATGCATCGAAAACAATTGTCTGCCAAGTTCACTTCCGAGCCCTGCCCGTTTCCAGTTGAACTCCTGACATTGCTGCGAATTGCTGTCATTACAGTGTTTATTGGACTTTGTGTGCCCTTCTCCTCACATCTTAATAGATGGAAATAGGAGTGTGCATGCTCCACTGAGCTTCCACCAAGTGACTTTCAGCTACCTTGCAGAAGGTGGGCAAACCAGTGGGGAGTGGGCCATTATGGCAATGTTGTGGTTCATTTGAGTGGCGCGCACTGTGAGAGAAAAACATGATCTCTCTAAGTGGCCAGGGAATTCTGAGTAGTGGGGTCACCGGGGAGGAGTCGCTTGTAAATTACAACTAATTACTGCTTCTATTGAGTCGAGTTCGGCACAACCCTGCCATCACCACCCAGACGTGGGAGTGACATTGCACTCCAGCTTCCCCGTGTTGCATCTCGACTTGCGTGCTGGGCGAAGGCAATGCCGCCTGGATACGGTGATGTTCGCGTTCACCTTCAGAGCCAAGAGGAGAGAGAGAAAGGTGCCACAACATATGGACGCTGTGCTAAGAATAAAGCAGTGACAAAACAAAGACGATTAGGATGATCCATTGCACTCATATAACAGTGTGTATATGTTTGGAGATTATGCCAAGTCGATGAGAGAGCAGGTGTGGTATTATAATGCTATACAATTAGTAGTTGCAATACACAATTTAGGAAATATGCTATATGGTGGATGTTTATTTGCATGATCAGCAAGAGGAATGAATGTTGAGTTACAGCACAACATATGCACGCATAACTAAGTATATAGTTCTTTTAATAGAACAGGTTTTTTTTAAATAGAATTAGATACAATAAATATTATGGAAGTTTTTTGTTAACAAAATGAAAATGAAATTTAAAATGCCTAAAAAGACCAAATAATAAATCAAACTCTCAAAACAACTACCCAAAGGATAAATCAAATGCTCAAACTATCAAATAATAAATAAAAATTCAAGAAATCAAATGTATTTCATATTTAATTTCCTGATCAACTCAGTATAAACCTGTAATAATGAAATGATAAATCAAATGCTCAAACTTTAAATCAAATGATCAAACCTACTGTACACAGCAAATGATAAATCAAATGCAAATGAGGAGTGCCAATCAACCAGCCAGGGCGGAGCGTTAAGGTGGAAGAGTTTGGCGTCAACTACAATAGCACTAGGATTAGAGTAGCATTAATTACTTTAGGCATCTGAATTACACATGGGACGATAACCGTTTAAGCTACAGTATACCGCGGTTTGTAAAAAAACAAGGTTTAAAAAAAAAAAAAAAGCCAAATTTTCCTTTAATACCATTCCTAAGGTATGTGTAAGTGTTTTTTATTTACGTTTTTTGTTTGTTTTTTATTTATTAGTAAAGTATCTCCAAGAGAAAAGATCTCCAAATTATCCATTTTAAGTTGTACAGAAATCTGTGTTTTTGAAACAAATTAAGACAGCAGAATGATTGAGTCAATGATTTATTTGTATTATTTAGCCTGATATCCCAGCAGGCACAAATGACGTTGACATTTGATTGATTTTAGGTTGTGTTGGAAAGTGACCAAAATCCAGCATAGAGCCAACATCTTAAACCAACGTCATATTGACGTCAAATACTGACATTTATTCGTCAGGTACGGCAAATAAAATCCAACGTCTGATAGATGTCATAGGAGTAATGTCCACACAACATCAAGCTGTAACATCATTAGGCGTTGATATCTGGTTGATTTTAGGTTGGACCTTGAACATTGACGTGGGCCTGACGTTGGGTTCTGACGTCAATACGATTATCATTTCCAAACAAAATGCAACGTCCCCAAGATTTTGGGGTACAATATCAATCTGACATCATGTTGACGTCCTGTGCCTGCTGGGATGTTTACTGTTCCAAAATATTTGAAATGTTACTTGAAATAAAATATTTTATGTTCAGAGGGGGAAAAAGTTGTTGTATTTTAGCCAGACATTTAAAAATAATATATTTTTTTAAAGCAGTAATCACAATACTGTGAAACCGTGATATTTTATCCAAGGTTATCTTACCGTCAGAATCTTGACAAGTGTGAGTGTTCTGAATCGGGCTCAGGTGTGGTTTAGTTGGCCGGCCCTGGCCTGGTTGGAAGGCCCATGCCAAACATGATTTTTTATTTTATTTTTATAGGAAAAAACTTCCATAAAATATTGCAATACTGTTAAATATTATTTCAATATTAAATTCCTTTGTAAATTACTTTGTTACTTTGTGTAAGTTGTTTAAACCTTAATTTATATGTGTGATTTGCAGCTGAATTTTAAGCATAATTACTCTAGTCTTGAATGTCACATGATCACTTAGAATACTAATGTGATGATTTGCCACTCAGGAAACATTTCTCACTATCAGTGTGGAAAATGAGTAATATTTTGTAGAAAAAGTGACCAATTACTATTCAAAAATACCATAAAAATTCAAGTTTTTATTACAAAAAAGGTATTTATTTATCAGTGACACAATACATTGATCAAAGGAGACAGTTAAACTACAAAGTGAAATGCAGCAAAGTTTCCACAACAAAAACAAAATATGAAAATGAGTAATGAGAACCATTATTATGATCAAGCTCACATGAGAAATAGTTCATAAAGCAGCAATTCAAGATATTTAAATGGGTATTAGAAAAGTGTGTGCACGTCCGTGTATGCATGTGTGAGTGCAATGCATGCAGGTGTGTTTAAAATGGCCACTCTGATTATTATCTGATTACTGTGTGACTATGTTCACATATCTGAAAGTAAATAATGGCTGTTTTAATTCTCTGATTATACAAGTTATTCCTATACAGCTTTGGCATAAAATAAAATATGAAAAATTAATATAAAACATTATTACATTATCTTATTTAAAAGAGGGTCATTTCTTGATTGATTTACCACAATAATTTTTAACTAGTAAATAAAAAAGCTGTAGAAATATGTCATCAGAGCTGTAGCCACAGTGTTTTATCTCACCAAAAAGTCATTCAGAGTTGCATGGACTAGGATGAAATACAAGTAAGCACAGCTGTGGATACTCACAAGTGTCTTTGGTGTATGTTGCAAGTCTGCTGCAACCACCCTTTCCCCACTGTGAAATAAAATAAAATAAAATAAAATAAAATAAAATAAAATAAAATAAAATAAAATAAAATAAAATAAAATAAAATAAAATAAAATAAAATAAAATAATTTCCCCAGTTTATTATGCTTGCTTTTAAAGAAACATTGCAGATAAAGATAACACAATTACAGATAGCAAAATTAAATTAAATTAAATTAAATTAAATTAAATTAAATTAAATTAAATTAAATTAAATTAAATTAAATAAAATTAAATTAAATTAAATTAAATTAAATTAAATTAAATTAAATTAAATTAAATTAAATTAAATTAAATTAAATTAAATTAAATTAAATTAAATTAAATTTAAAAATATTCCCTAATTTATTATGCTTGTTTTTAAAGAAACAATTGGAAACCAAAAATTCTAAATCCTGTATCTAAGCCTGTGCATCATTGCAGAGAAGATGTTTTCATCATGAATGAGTCCCAGCACCCCATTTTTACAAAATAATGCACAACACTAAGGAGAACTCGGGCTCCATAAGAAGATGGAACTTTTAAGAAGTGTTCACATGCTGCAAGAAGAGAAAACCCACAAGCTATAGGCAGCAGATCAGAGGGCAAAAGAGGGAGCTGTGAAAATACTGAGACAGAGAGAGTGAGAAAAACAACCAGTGAGGGATATAAAGTTCAGGCAAAATGTCCAGTGCGTGGGAATGTGTGACAGCTTTGTATGTGCCACACTAAACAGGACATGTGAATGATGATGGGAAAATGAAATTGTGAAATACAAGGGCAACATCAAACTACCCCAGCAGCCTAAAGTCAGAGGCATATCATGCTTTTCCACCATGTCGAGAAAGGTACTTTCAAACTTTAGCATGCTGAGATGCAAGCTAAACTGCTGTTTTGAATAAGCTAGTTATTAGCAACTAACATTTAGCAAACTACAACACAGCTGTTTTTACATGTAAACAACCAGCACAAAATCCATGCCAAAGGAAGAAACGATCTCCATGGAAAACACTTATTTGCATATTACATGCCTATTTGATGGCTGACCAATCAAAATCTGGTCTAGTTGGCCAATTAGAGGAAAGCTATTTAGCAAGAAAAAAAATAATATCAAAAAATCCATAACAACAAAAACGTTTATGCTCCTTCAGCTTATTTTTAGGGATGCACAATATATCGCCGGCCATATCATTATCGGCCAAAAAAATATGTTGTTGCTATCGATCTGATATCAAAATTAGTAAATCCAATTAATCTTTTTTTCTAATGTGATGTTGTCATGAATACCAGCGATCTGGGCTTAGCAAAATCACCTGAACTATAATTCTGCCCCTTATGAATTACAACTTACATCAGACATCTCACACACACACACCAGTTCTGGATCACCCCTGATTACACACAGCTGGTAACTCAACATGGACTGAATTTCTAAACTATATATTTACTTTTCAAACACGCACACGTTGCTGAGTCTTGTTTCCTGTAACATTTCTACGTTTCTTTTTGATCCCCTGTTTTTTTTACTGTTTATGCTGTTTGTCTCCTGCACCGACCGTTCAATAGTGGTAGGCAAAGCGAGGCTTCATTAAACAACTTCGAAGCAAATGTTATTTCGGAATCCACTTCTACAGTGACACATTGTAGTATTATTTTAATATATTGCTCTGGAAAAGCTTTAGCAAAGAGACAGTGAAGCAAATTGAGGTATTAAACCCAATGTTGTAGAGTTGAGGCTTCAAGTGATTTATTAAAGCGGTGAGAGTTCCTGACTAACATGAAGAGAAAGGCCCAATCCCAATTCTATTTTTGTACCCCTTCCCCTTGGCCCTTACAACCGAGGGTTAAGGGGTGGGGCTTCAAAATTTACCCCTAAGAATTGGGACAGCACTACAGCACCCGCACACGTCATCATATGTCATCGCGATCTCATGCTTCAAGTGAGATCAGACGATCACGACTGCTGTAGTTATTCCAGTTGTGCTATTTTTTTGGTATTTATCATCAGGAAATCACTGAAGGCGTATATTATGTTACCATAACGATCTAATGTGGCAATAAGATCGTAACTGTACTGTGTATTTACACAGTGGCCATATTCATCAATTTAAACAAAACAAAAACAACATTAACATTATTGCAGACACTGTAAAAAGCTCATTCTCAGCCACTAGACATTACTGACAGGGTATTCGAGTGTTATCAAGTGTCAGAATGTTGTGGGACTGCTGTACAGGAGTTATGATTAGAGATTATAGATCGCGAACAGATCGTGAAATGTAGCTTTTTTTAGCGCTTTTTTTTTTAAACATGACGGTAAAACATGAACATGGTTATGAATATATTAAAACATGTTTGTTTGTCATAAAAATTAGGAATGATGACAAAAAATACTTATTTGTGGATCTCCTTCCGGGTTCGGCAATACTGCCATTGTAGCTGGTGTATTCTGGGAAATTTTCTTACCCCTTGGTTTCGAGTGTGGTCCTGAAAAATCTTTGCTCGAAGGGCAATTCACCCCTTCTCCTTAGCCCTACACCTTCAAGCTAAAAATAATTGGTACACTATTACCCCTTGGCGTGTACGCGCACAACGAGGGGTAGGGGTAAAGGGAAGGGCTAAGGGGTAGAATTGGGATTGGGCCAAAATGGCTTTGAATCCAGGGTGATGCAGCTATAGATGTTAGTTTTAAAAAGCTCTGTTCTTTTAATGTGTTTGTTTTTAACATTGGCCTGACAGCCGTATAAACACTTTGTGAACAAATATTTGGTCATTAAAAAGTAACATTATTACAATACATCAAGTCATAATTTCAGAGTGTTTGTACAAGTCGAGATTCGAACTCGGGACATTTGCAGCAGTTACTTGGTTCACCAGGCTACCTGAGACAGAGTTTTTTTTCTGCTCCTGTCAGTCAAACCAGGTCTCAAAACACTTCTGAAATGACTTATGCTTTGAATCGCTTTAGTCACGAGAGCTGGTGTTTAAAACACTTTAGTCACGTGACATGGGTGTTTTGAATCATGCTTCAGTGCAGTGTTTTGAAACACTTGTGATTCGGGATCTCGACACTGTGTTTGAAACATAAGTTTCATGTCAGCCATCCCTGCCTGTGACCATGACTACAATTTTTAATTACCCTCATGTATCCGTTTGTTCCTGTTTGACCATTTCCAGCCTGACTAAGCTATCAATAAACTGCATTTGGACCCTCATCTCCATTGTCACCCGACTCCTTATTAGACAAATAAGTTGAGATAACCAGAAAAGATCAATTGATTCAATTAAAAAAATAAGACAATAAGGGATGTTTTTTCAGGGCGTAGTCTGACTAGGCACAGTGCCTTGAACCATGCCGACGCACGGTTGTCCCCCCTCCCCTGTCCCCCAGCGGCCTGCACTATTTAGTTTAAAAGAAACAGAAGCGCTCTCGCTCAGCACAGTGGCGATTTCTTTTATATTGTTTTAGTCATTTAGGATGCAGTGACAAACAGTCAAATATTTTGCTGAACAGATCCACAAATTTTGACGCTCATAAATTATCATAGAAGTCATTGTGCTGCATGTATTAGGAGGTTTGCTGAAGGTGTGGCTGACGTGCAGTGAGGGGTTTGCATCTTTAATAAACTACGACAGTTTGCGTTCACTAAAAAGTAAGAATGATTATTAAATCCATATGAAACAGTCCCTTAAATGTGATGTCTTCAGTTTCGGGTTCAGGTGCGCTTTGCACTTACACTACAAGCGTACTGCGCCAAAGCCCAACCGAACCGCACTCTGGCACACCTCTTCCAACCAGGCCAGGGCCGGCCAACTAAACCACACCTGAGCCCGATTCAGAACACTCACACTTGTCAAACAAACCGGGAAATACACCTGGGCACGGTTCGGATTGCGTTGTGTGAGTGCATCCTCCGTTTACATATAGATGCAGATTTCTGATTTACAAATGATTAACTACATTAAAAATTCATTTTCAAAAATACAGTATTTTGCAAACATGAATGCATGTCTCAATCAACTGATGATCTTTTGATGATAATTTGCATAAAAAGGAATAAAATCAGTTGTTGGTTTAATGCTCCTAGAGTAATTTCTGCTGAAAACTGCAGCAGATGTGTATATATACGGATATGTTTTTGTAGTTTTGCCAAAATGTTTGCAGAGGCAGGTCTTTCTAATGAGCCTAGGTAGCAATAAAATGAGAAAGAAATAAAGCAATTAAGCAGCACTTTGTAACAAAATAGTAGGTTGTTATTGCAAAAGCTACACTATTTTTAAAATGTTTGAAAAGCCCAATAAAGTAATTAAGCCAGAAGCTTCACCCCAGTACAGATTTTCATCAGTTTCTTCTGTCTGAGCATGTCTCTGTATAGCACTTCACAAAGCCATTTTCACACTGAGCCCAGTGCTGCCCTGTTCTCCAGTGGAGGTCAACAGCCACACCCACCTGTATCTTAGCATCACATCTCAGCCCAGCAACAGGTCAACTCCATCCTTCTCGAAAACCTAGCAGCCCCAGGCTTTCTCTCTCTGTCCGTCTCTATTTTCTTACTCTTTACATCTCCCTCAGAGAGAAGCTAAATGTGTCAGGAAACAAGCGGAATACAAATCAAGCAGAGACTGAGATATAGAAACAGGACAACATAGTAACAGACAGACAGAAAAAAAGCAGAAAAACAGGGGTGGGAAAGACTGAATGAGAAATGGGACTGATGTGCAGGTGGAAAAGAAGGATAATAGAAGAGAGATGGGGTTGAGGGAGCGGAGGCCAGAGCTGATATCCTCCAGTGCAGTCAGCAAGCAAACAGACAGGACAGACATTAACACCTGGTAGGCTGCAGCTTTACTAAAGCCTCTTAGCAAAGCGCGTGTATTTAGCTTCCAGAATATTTCCAGTGTATCTGCATAACAGAGGGGCTCGCCCCCAAACGAAAAACCCACCCTGCCAAGGTGAGGCAGGCCTTGGGCCAGGCTATGTCATTACAGCCTGCTAAGTGTTAGTTTGCTGGAGAAAACAGGTAATTATCTCATTGCCACACCACTGCTGACTGAAACAAAGAAAACACACATTGTGGATAAAGTCAACAATGTCAACCACAACCAATTTCAGACTGTAATATGACGTAATTCTAAACAAAACTTATAATTCAACATCAATTCAATTATTTACTTCCATGCAATGAGTGGGCTTGACAACCACCTGTAGGACACACTTCTCCTGCCTTAATGCACCAGACATTTTGTTAGAAATACTCATATGCTTTACATGTTTGATTCTATGTTTGTTTATATAACTGCTATTTTCATTTATAGCACTTCATTTTTGCATTGATAGTTAATATCTTGTTTAAATACACTATGAACAGCAGCTACGCTAATTATTTTCTTTATTCTCTATTCCCACCTGGGGATTAGGGTTAGGTGACGTCTGCCAAATTTGGCATCGCACAACGTCTAGTGTGAAACATCGCGTTGGACGATAGCATCGTCATTGTAGGCAGTGGTCAATTAATTATTCATGAATAATTTATACTGTATTGTAGCTTCTTACTGCTAAAATGCAGTGAGTGTTAGTTAAAAAAATGTACTGAAAAGATATTAACTCCAACTTTTGTTGTTTTGTCCAAAAATTGTAAATAAATATTCAGAAATTAAAACACAATTTTTTTTGTAGTGAGTTATGGCATTAGTTATCTTCTGGTGACTTTTTTTCATATGGTGTAACAGCTGCCAACAACTCTGAAATTGTATTTAGCTGTTGCTCACTACTAGATTGAGCGTCACTGGCAATACCTTTAGTTATTGCTCCGCATAAACAGTAGCTGCTTATGGTGCTTTTTTAGGTGCTGGTTGTTGTATTTCTTCATGCTGTGACAACAATTCTGCGACAGCTCTTACAAATGACCTGTTTTGGATCAGTGTCTGTGACTTTGAAACCAAAATATTCCCATATTACCAACATGCTGTTTTAATGCTTCTGAAGTGGCAAGACGCCATCATCCCTCTTGTCCGAGCTTTCCTGTTTGTTTGTTTTATTGTGGGCTTTTCGCATAGTTCAGTTGCACAATTCTAATTGGGCAGAAGGAAAGTGTGCACACTCAATTGGCTAGTAAGACTGTGACAGACAGACGGCAGTCACGCATTTGCTCTGGGCGGGGGAAATTAAATAATACATATATAATTTCATATATTTCATAAAAAGTTAGCTAATCACAACCATTCAAAAGGCGAATGCAATTCGATTTCGATTAATCGCACAGCCCTAATGCCAACCAAAGAGGACTTCAAGAAGTATCTATAATCCAGGCGGTATCCTGAGCATATGCTGTGGCAGTCATGGAGAAGTGGCATGAGACTGATTCATGAAAGACGAGTCTCCGCATGGATCCCGTAAGCCAGCCTGAACTCTTACCGGTGACCTACTCACACCTGCAGCTCTGGACAAATAGTTTGGCCAGGCCTGGTTTCTCTTGAGGGTTTTTTTTTCCTTCACTTTCGTCAATTGGTGAAGTTTGTTCCTAGTCACTATGGCCACTGGCTTGCCTGGTTTGGGACTTGTGGAGCTGCGCATTGATAGATTTGCTCTTCAGTGTTTGGACTTTCGGCAGTGAAAATTAAACCACACTGAACTGAAGTCAACTCTAAAAACTGGACTAACACAGTTTCAATCTACTAGAACTTTTGTGTTAAGCTGATTTGATACAATCTACATTGTACAAACAATATATAAATTAAGATGAGTTTAATTGAATTGAAGTCAGTTAATGATGCAGGAAATTTGAATTAATTTCTGGGTTAATTTTCTTCAGTCCCTCAAATCAAGTACTAACAGTGATTTGTATATTGTTTTGAAAGCAGGATCTTATTTGGGAGTAGAAGACGACTTTATTTTTAGAATGATTTTAAAGTTGTTTTTAATCTTGAATCACTGGCACTAATAAATCATGCACAATAATCTTTGAGTGTGTATTGAGAAAGCAAACAGGGTCCAATTTGATTTCATGCTGACTTTAAGGTATAAAAAACATCCTAACATCTCAAAGGGATGAGAGGTAAAAAAGCAAGAAGGCCACAACAAATTAATATGCAAAGGAGAGAAAATCTTATTCCAACTATTAAAAAGTTAGCTATTGAAAATGAATGAACGTCAACAGGGGGAGAGAAAATGAAAAATTCAGTAATACAGTTTCCTCACCAGTTATCTTTCTAAATGAATTCAAATGTTTTCATACAAGCTTGATGCAAATATGTTCCATTTTGTATAAGATGATTGTATATCCACATGAATATAATAAATATTTTGATTTCATGTTCAATCAATCAATCGATACAAATCCTCACATGAGGACAGAGATTAATCATATAAGAATAAACTGTGACAGGTTTTCTTCCACATCAAAATGGGACGATTAAACCTTGTCTGACACCACGTATAAAGAAATTCATCTCTGACATCAAATCAGTATGCAAAACAGAAGGAAACTTGTTTTCCCCAAATTCAAAACAAACTTCAATGTTAATCTAAATGTCTGATGAAGAGATTATCTCTGATAAACCATGCATTATGCTGTAAATCCATCACTGAATAATGAAAGTTGCACTCACCAACACAAACTTTCACATCACAGACACAGGCACATTATTCATACAGTGACGAATAGCTTTGTGTTTTCTTCACAAGTCTTTGGTCTGGTTTCCCCCCACCCTTCGCACTTTTTTAAAGAAAAGAGAAAAGCATCAAAGGACAGCAAGCGGTCGACTCCAGCACAGAGAAGCTCAGACTGGCGGCCATAGATACAGCGAAGGTTAATAGATTGTGGATTTACAGAAATGAAAAGAATATCATATTTACAGGCTACAGCTGTTTGCCCAGCACTCAACAAAGGTCTAAATGGTTGCGTCACCGCTGTGCCGACAGTGTTCAAAACGCAGTGTGTGTGCAAGAAGTAGGGGGTGATGTGGTAGACACATCTGTGACTGGGTGACCGTGCAGAGCAAGGCACATAAATAGCCTGTATTAAAGACTCCAGAGGGAGAGGCGGCGGCTCTCCCGGTCTTCAGCAGAAAGCTAAAAATGATCATTACAATCATTAAAGTGAATTGACAGGCGGCCACAGAGAGAGGAAGGCACTGAATTCCATCCAGCATCTCTGGGATTAGACTGGCGCAGAGTCCTTGTCAGTAATTCTTCAAGACAAATAGCATGGCTCCCCAGACACCACCCCCTGCAAGTCGGCAGGCAGGCTGCACTAATTAGCAGGGGAGGTGTGAAGGAGAAATCATTACTTTATCCACACAGAGCTCACCCCGCAGTCCCTCGTTCAACATGGCAGCGGGGGAATGTACGGGAGCAGAGAAGGTGAGAGCCGGAAGTCAAAATGGAGGGTAAATAGCACTGGAAGACTCTTGGCGGATGGGTGGAGCAGGAGGAAGCATGGTGGAAAATCAACAAGGATGGTGCAGCTTTGTGGCTTGTAATTGCAGATGGATGGCAGAAAGGGCTGGGATATGATTCTTCCCAGCAGACACACAATGTCATAAGATGTTAATATTAGGTTAGATTTAGTTCGCCAGCATCTAAAGACAATGTTACTTTGAAATCCAATAATGACTTGAAATGATGTTGATATTTGGTTGATTTTAGGTTGTGTCGGAAAGTGACCAAAATCCAACGTCGAGCCAACATCTTAAACCAACGTCATATTAATGTCAAATACTGACATTTATTTGTCAGGTAACAGAAATCCAACATCTGATAGACGTCATAGTCGTAACGTCCACACAACGTCAAGCTGTAACATCAGTAGACGTTGGTATTTGGTTGATTTTAGGTTGCGTTGGAAAGTAACCAAAGTGCAACATCTGTCCGATGTTGGACATTGACGTCGGCCTGAGGTTGGGTTCTGACGTCAACACGATTTTCATTCCCAAACAAAATGCAACGTTCCACGACGTTGGGATACAACGTCAATCAGATGTCATATTGACGTCCTGTGCCTGCTGGGTTTTTATGTGTCCCCTAAAACTTTAATTTCTGGGTTAAATATAAGAAAGTCTTTTTGAAGCACTTAATATTACCATTACCTTCACCTTTGGGGAGTTAAATTAATGTATAAATACATTTGCCTTCTGGCTACATTACTTTGCTTTATGCAAATAATTCAGCTCGGACAGTAGCCAATTGCAGACTAATTTCATTTGCTGACGCTGCTATGACTATCACGTCAGCCCCAACTACAAACACGCCTTCAGTCAAGCGTAGACGCTGAAGCCCCATGTGAATACATGGTAATGGGTTCTAATAAAATCTAATGGCAACTATTTAAAAAGTAAGCTATTGAAAAAGAATGATGGTCAAGAGAGAAAAAAGGTTGAACATTATATTTTACTAAAAAATATCTTATTCTCACAACACAGAACACACAAGCCAAAATGGAGGGTAAACATGGCTAGAAAACATTGAGTAAAAGGTAAAGGCGAGACAAAGGCTTAAGGAGGATGCCCAAAGATGGTGCAGCTTAGTGCCTGGTAATTGCAGATTGATGGCGGAAGCCTGTGGGACGTGCCAGGCACTTTTTTGCATACCAGAACCCTTTCTCTCTTCCCCAGCGCTCGGCTTTGTCCCCAGCAGTATGATTCATGAGACTGTTGCTTTTCTCCTGACCCTGGCAGCCCTGCAGCACAAACCATCAGGTACAACTCAAAACAGTTGCACCCTTCAAGATTAATGAGCGAACCCAGTACAGGGCGGAGATGTGGTGCTCTCGCTCTCTCTCCTCCGCTATCACATACAAACACACTCCCTCCCTCTCTCTTCAAAGCCCGCTTTCATCTTTAAGTGAGAGAGGCCAACCATGCAACCCACACAAGCTCATCAGGGTCATAGCTTTATGCAGCGAGACACTGATCAACAAGAAAGAGACAAAAAAGAGGAGGTGGAGGAGAGCAGGAAGAAAAAATGTGTTGGTGTTGATTTACCTAAATGCTTGCCATTCATGTCTGGACACAAATCCCTGCAGGCATACATGGAGAGCCTACATGCTAACCAAACAGGATTTAGCCTCGGTGCTCTCACTGAGTGGAGACGATCTCCGTGCACCTCAACTGCCACAGCTCTCAGAGCATGCTAAATATTTCAGTGAAGCTCAGATTGCGTGCAGGGTTTTAAATGTGTGATCTTTATTTCATGGGGACAGAATGCCTTAAAACCCCTACAAGCAGCCCTGTTGCATTCCTGCCATTTCTGTACTGCACTTAGGCTAAGCGCCACTTAAGAACACAACACATTCGGGCTGCGCACCCCTGCAGCTGTACTATATCTTGACTTTTCTTGAACACTACTAAGGCGGACAACATATCAAAGATAGCAGAATTGATCGGTTAACCTCATGATTGCAGTTTTTAGAACAACATCTTGTCTTGGGTTGTGTTCACACTTCTCTTGGCATGTTTGGTCCAGACAAATTTAATCCTGCGTGTATTCACACCAGAGAAGTCTGTTAGTTTACTTGCTTAAGTTTGGATCAAACACGATGATGATTTTTTTTTTTTACTTGGTGTGGTTCACTTTCACACCACCTATTCAGCTGGGTCTCAGTTCAGTTGTTTAGTGTGCACCAGAGTGTGATTGCTGTATTCACACTTGACCAAAAGATCCAATTAGATTGAGTTCGATTCAATCCATCCAACATCACACTTCTCCATCAAGTGTGCGCGGTAGGTCTGGTGTTGCCCTCACAAAGTCGAATATCCTTAACCATACCCTGACATTCACCTTTCCAAAATTGCAACTACACATTGTGGTGACACGTAGCGTACGAGTTAAGATTGGTCAGCTTGCTAGTGTTTAACAAGTTTCAAATCCCATGGAGTAGCTTCTTTTTTTGTGTTACTGCATGATTAAAGTTGTTGCACTTCTGCCAGTTCCTGCCTCTTTCTTCCTTGAATAAGTGTGAGTTTGAGCCTCTACAGTATTTAAAGGTTTCCTGTGTAAACACAAAACACCCAAGAAGAAACTCAACCCAGAAACACATGGAACTCCACAGCCTGCTAAAATTTCAGTAGTGTTATTGTCAGGGCAACACAAACAGAATACAGAAGTATAAATGCACAGCTAGGTGCAAGGTATGTGACATGGGGTATGGTACAGCTGCACAATTAAACGAAAAAAGATTGCAATCTCTGTTCGACCCTATATGCAATCTTAATTCTGCATTTCTACGATTCAGCTAATTATATTTTTAAGGTCAGGAGAGAAGCGTAAAAAGAGATACACAAGTCTTCACAGCAACATGGACAGCAACCATGTTTCTCAGCAACATGGGCACCTCCAAATGCTATTTAAAGTGTCACATACTGTATATATAAGGTATAATTCACCCAAAAATGTAATTTCTGTCTTAATGCAATGATGTAGTCGTGGCCACAAAAATCACATGTTACCCGATGCACTGTTTGTTTACTACTGAGACAACGAGCGCGTGCACACCAATGTCTGCATTGGTGAACAGAACCTGCATAGGCTGTCAATAACAGGTAAATAACATCCAGATTGTTACACAGAGCGATTGTTTGAGAGTCGCGTGAGAAGAATGATTTCCATGTATGTTTTTTCTTAAAGTGATGGTAGCCATGAGCTGCTCACAGCAGTGAAAGTGAAACCGGCACGCACATTTAAATGATCATATCGTGTTTTACATTTATGATTACGACAAGCATTTGATATGTTTTTTCCTTCCTAGCGAACACAAAAAGTGTTGTGCAAGAAAATAAATGTTTAACAGTGTCAGTAACTACTCTAGCTTATATAATGAATAAAATGCAAGTGGGAATCTGATAATGACAAATGTTTAAATTTACCAGTGAAAAAAAATTATCTAATAATTTTTGTCAATGACAAATGACAAGCATGTGTCTCAAACATAATAATTCATCTTAAGAATTATGAATAGTTGTATTCTGATGTCATCGCTTCACTGTACATAACAGGACCACCATTCCAAGGCCCAATCCCAATTCTATTTTTGTACCCCTTACCCTTGGCCCTTACAACCGAGGGTTAAGGGGAAGGGCTTCAAAATTTACCCCTAAGAATTGGGACAGAACTACAGCACCTGCACACGTCACAGGAGTTATTATTAGGGATTATAGATCGAAAAATTTAGGGATTTTTATTTTAGCTTTTTTTTTTTTTTAAAGCATGATGGTAAAACATGAATGCGGTTATAAATATATTAAAATGTGTTTGTTTGTAGTAAAAATTCATAATAATGACAAAAAATACTAATTTGTGGATCTCCTTACCTCTGGGTGCAGCTGTGGCTGGTGTATTCTTGGAAATTTTTCTTACCCCTTGGTTTCGAATGTGGTCCCGAAAAATCTTTGTTTGAAGGGGTGTATACCCCTTTCCCTTAGCCCTACGCCTTCAAGCTAAAGAGAATTGAGACACCACTACCCCTTCAAGGGCACGCGCAAAACAAGGGGTAGGGGTAAGGGGAAGGGCTATGGGGTAGAATTGGGCCCAAGTCTCTACAAACTCTACTACAGTTTTAACCAACTGTAGACCTACACATAGGCCTAATATTATTGTTGTTGTTGTTTTACCACATATTAACATTAATAAAAGCCTATTAACAATAATAAAAGCCTACTTATTTTAACCTTTATTTTACATCTACAGAATCGTGAGAAAATCGTGATCTTGATTTTAAGCAAAAAAAAATTGTGATTCTCATTTTAGCCAGAATCATGCAGTTCTAGGTTATGGCGATCAATTGATGAAGATGTATAAATCAGGCTTCATTCACTTTATTGTCACTTTAAGACAAACCTAAAGATACAAAAGGCCTTCATGATGATTTGTAAGTGAGCTTTATGAATCTCCAAAACAACACAGCCAAAAACATCCTAAATTTGCTTGTTGTATTTGTGATTATTATTTGTATTTGCTATCACACACAAACTGTCCTATAAATGATCACATATTGATGACCTCATGACCAGGATTGGATAATTTATATGTCTTTGTTCTATCTTGCACTCATATTATAGTCAAGACACATCAGATATCATTTACACAGTACGCAGACCCAGATCCACCTTTCTAGTGATCACATCTGCTTGTTTGTATGGCAGTGTTCACATCTATTCAGATGAACTGCATCTGAACTGAACAGAGCAAATCACACCAGAGTTTCTTTTAATCAAACAAAATCTACCAAGTGTAAACACACCCTTTAAGATCAATAAAGCTGCAGTTTTATTTTATGCAGAAAGATGCAATACAAGGAAAACCACCGAAAAAGTGGTGTTCAAAACAATCATCTGAGTTCATCACCTAAGACAATCATCTGAATTATTCTTTTAGGCAGACATTTTGCTGCATATTTTTGCTGTATATTTATCTATATTGGTTCTGTAAGAGTCTAAATTATCATATGCATTTGTTTATATGGCAAAACATGTCTTTTTCACTAAAGAAAGTCCATACCGACTCCAAAGGCAGATTCTGATAAGATCAGGGCCTGGTATGTGGTCTTTGGGGGTTTTACGAAGTGGTCACAAGTTGATTGGTCAGTTTGAATGTCTCAGTATTTGGGCTTTGGTCACTTGGTCAAGAAA
Organism: Danio aesculapii; assembly: GCF_903798145.1. Lineage (NCBI taxonomy): Eukaryota > Metazoa > Chordata > Actinopteri > Cypriniformes > Danionidae > Danio > Danio aesculapii. Next base: position 42,112,979 of record NC_079448.1, on the reverse strand, counting down.
GAGACAAAATAGTTGGTAAACTTTGCTCTGTCTATTTTCCTGTGCTATTTTCTCTGTGCTTTCCTGCTCTGCACTTCTTCTGATCCGGAGTCTGTCTTCTCTGGCTCTAGTGCCATCAGCCTATCTTTGAGGCCTACTTACTCTCTTTGTCTCTCTCTCCCTCCCTCCCCCTGTGTCTCTCTTTCAGGTAACTTTATTTTTACATTTAAGCTGGGTACAATTATTATTATATGTTTATATCATTTCATATTTTATCATTTTATACTCATTTATGTCATATTTATTTGTAACTAATTCAGCTGTAACCATAGATAATTATTGTCATTAAATCTTTTCATTTTCAAGTATTTGTGAATTACTTTTGATTTAACATCAACCCTTAATTGCTCTATATTGCAATACAATACAATCAAATAATAGCAACGCTCTCCCACATTTTAAGCTATAACTACTGCCCTTATTTCCGTTTTTGGTATAAGATTGCAGAAGAAGGGTTTGACTACAGTTTTTTACCAACATACTGATAACTTTTTAGTCATTCAGCAAAACTACAGTTCGAACCGCTGTGGTGAAAACCCATTCTTCCAGTTCATTAACATCTATACACCTAATAAAAAAAATAAATAAATAAATAAAAAAAAAATAATAATAATAATAAAAAAAAATATATATATATATATATATATATATATATATATATATATATATATATATATATATATATAAATATATATATATATATATATATATATATATATATATATATATATATATATATATATATATATATATATATATATATATATATATAAAATGTAATGAAAAGCTTGATATAAAGGGGGTTAAAGCTTAATTTAATATATATTTAGAGTTCTTCACCTAAGACAATCATCTAAATTATTCTGTCAGGCAGACATTTTGCTGTATATTTTTCTATATTGGTTCATTAACATCTATACACCTAATAAAAATATATACAGTTGAAGTCAGAATTATTAGGCCCCCTTTGATTTTTTTTTCTTTTTGAAATATTCCTCAATTGATGTTCAACAGAGCAAGGAAATTTTCACAATATGTCTGATAATATTTATTTTTCTGGAGAAAGCCTTAGTTTTATTTCAGCTAGAATTTTTTATTTTTTATGAACCATTTTATAGTCAATATTATTTGCCCCTTTAAGATAATTTTTTTTCAATAGTCTACAAAACAAACCATTGTTATACAATAACTTGCCTAATTACCCTAACCTGCCTAGTTAACCTAATTAACCTAGTTAAGCCTTTAAATGTCACTTTAAGCTATCACTTTAATATCTATTAAAATATTATTTACTGTCATCATGGCAAAAATAAAATAAATCAGTTATTAGAAATGAGTTATTAAAACTATTATGTTTAGAAATGTGTTAAAAAACTTCTCTCTGTTAAACAGAAATTGGGAAAAAAAGGGGGTTAGTAATTCATGGGGGCTAATAATTCTGACTTCAACTGTATATAAAAATATTTATAATATATTTTTATATTTATACATGTACACATTCACATAAATTAAACTTTTTTCCCTTAAAATCTAGAATCTACAAATGTAATTCTGCTCTTTATGAATTTTAAGAACTCTGTGACATAATGAGAAATATGCAGGGGGGGTAAAGTTTAATTGAATATATTTTTAGAGTTTTCACTGCCATTTATGCAACACACACATCACATAACCCACTCCTTTCATAAAAATACACAATAATAAAAAAAATAAACCAATTAACAAACATTCAGTATTTAGCACAAAACAAAATAGTTTCCCTCTTTGTAAACAGGCTATGCAAATCAATCATTATATTTTTTTTTTCTGCCTTTAACAATCTATCAACTTGTCATCCCTCTGCTGCCCCTCAATACACATGACGAACACTGATAGCAGCGTGGACCACACAGAACTCGACCGTACTGGCCTGAGTTTGGCAGCTGTGTGCTCAGGAGAGAGCACAGTGTGTTATCTGTCCAAAAAGAGGCCTTTCAGCATGTATTCATAAAGGTTCTGTAATGGCATCCTCCGGGAGAACTATTCTCTCCATAGAGCCAGAGAATGAAAGCGAGGAAAGAAGAGAGAGAAGAGGGAGCGATGACTTCATCATGAGCAGAATAGAAATGATGCCCCATTGGGGTCTATTAGGGAGTCTTTACATACAATAGAGGACAGTGGGACTGTGAGGTAGGAGATGCAGTAAATCCCTGGCTTAGTGTTACTAGGGGATCAGTAATGAGAAGCGTCCTGCGTGCAAGTCTGATATCTGGATCTCACTTAAAAAATAAATAAATAAATAAACGGAGCACTTAAAGTTAAATAATAATAAAATAAAAAAGCAATAAAAAGTAGGCTTACCCTAACTTGGCCTTAGAAAGACAACTAGCGCAATGAACCCAAAGGATAGATTAAAATGATGCAAAACATCCCAAACTGGTGCAATGTAAATTCAGTGTAACAGCTGTGATTATTCAAGGAGGGAGTCCACAACTATTAAAAACACAGCTACTGAAAACAAATGAAAGCGCATCAGAAAAGTAGCAAGTTTGAGAGAGAAGAAAGCTCTTTGCCTAATTGTGCAAATCGCTCTGGCACAATTTCATGCAAATGTTTCTCCCATTTGCACAACAACATCTCCATGTATATCTCCATGTGTATTGCTTTTTAATCAGAACAATCCATCTGGTATGGAACAGCAGACATGTGCATTATTTTTGAAGAGTGAAATGTGGAAAAATATAATATGGATATAAAATCAAATAAATAAATAAAAACTCACTATCATCAATACCATTTTGGGGGCCTGAAAATGCTAATTTCCGAAAACTTATTTTCAAGTAGGGTTGTCACTAGTGGTGTAACGGATCACAACTCTTACGGTTCAGATCACAAAATGGTTTTTGAGTCAAGGGAGGAGACAAATGTCATTTACTTTCCAGTTTTAGAAAAATATTACTGCGAAAACTAATGGTTTTAACAAACCGCTTTGGTCGCATATGCACCTGAAATTTTATCTATGCGACCTTAAAATAAATTTGAGAGCATTTGTGTGAGTGCATAAATGTTGCCGTGCGACCAGTTTTCACAGCAAAATGTTCACCGTATGAGCAGATTTAGGAGACATTCACCTATTATGCATCTTTTTACCAAAAAACACCTAACACAGTGCTCAAGAATAGCTTAAAACTGCTGACATGTCAATTTGCTGCAATAAACAAAGCCCGCAATGCTTGCCCCGCATTCAAGCTCTTCTTATTGGCCCACTGCGCTAGAACATAACGTGAATGGATTAGTTAATATCAGCTGTCAATCACTCAGTTCCGATGACAGAGAGCTACAGGCGCAAAAATGTAAAGGTCTAGATAAGTGAGAATGAAAAACAACACTAACAGATTTAGTTTTAGAAACCACCTAAAGTAACAAATAATGGCACATCTGATCAGTGATCATGTGATGAATGTTAATCCAGCATTTACACTATTCGAAGAGTGGATAAAAAACTTCCAGTGGTTAAAGCCTGCTATAAAAACGACTAAAGCATTCACCGTAAAGCTGGTGGGACAGAGTTTTCAGGTAACAGTGTTTGCCACATCTACACATTTTAAGCACGAGATGTTCCATTTAATCCTTCATTTAATCATCACGATGCTGTCAGTCATGTGACTGGCACCACGTTCACCAACGCTAAAGAGCATATATAAGATGTGTAGTAACTGTGCTCATAAGTTTTGGTGGGAGTGCCTTAATTTTATCTGGTGCGCAAAATTTTTTGAAGTTAGAAGCACCGGTGCTAACAAGAAAAATGTTTAATTTCAAGGCCTGAAACAGAACTTAGAACCTGTAATTAAAATTTTTTTAAATCAAGAAAGAACCAGCGGAAAAAAGGGAAAAAATAGCTTTGCTACTGTTGCTAATAATGCTAAATATAAAGATCGAACATCTTATACAACATATCACTTATTTTCAATTAATGATTCAACAATTCACACATAAAACTTGTTTTATTATACTGTAGGACCATTTTTGAAAACCTATTCAGTTACATAATTTTGATGGTTGTTTGTCGCCGCCCACTGGTTACACAATGTAATTGCCACAACATTCACCAGCGTCAAGTTCCATTTAATGGTGATTTTAATCTTTATCATAAACATCAGTGTTTATATCGAACCTATAAACTGTTTTACCAGTACTTCTGTGTTATTTAATTGTTTGTAACTAACTGAAAGTGGATCACTCATATGTCAGCTTATAGCCAAACCAGCTGATCAACGTGACTTTAAAACACTCCAGTGCCCCTGTATAAGTGGTTAAACTCAGTAAACAGCGTTGAGCGCGGTGAACTGATGACCTTCACGGCCAATCACAATTATTTCTGTTGAACATGTGAACACAATGGCAAATCAGCAGTGCTTAAGATTGTGCTCAGCAGCACTCAAATGTTCGCGCTACATAGACGTTTTTAAAATTTCAGTATTAATTGGTACCAAATTCCAGTGTCGTGACAGCCCTGTTTCAAAGTGCAACTTTTTATCCCCATTACTGAATCTATGAAGATTAAGATGCATATTTCTCACAGATCACATTTGTAATTTCTTTTTAAGTTTACTTGTTGGCCTGGTATGCATAATCAACACTTTTAGTCAGTTTCACATGTCTCTGAGAACTTCTGTAAACAAAAAAAAAACTTAAAAATGTATACTTTGTTACATTTCTGTAGTGTAAATGTACTCCAAGATCCAAAATCTGATATTTTACAAGTGAATTTGATGAGGATAAAGACAAAAAAAAAAAGTCAAAAGTCAAATTAGAGAGTCTTTATTGCTTTGATTGACAAATTACCCAGTACTATTTGTTCGGCATGTGAACAAACTCTCTTATAATGTGACTTTAATATATATTTGATGAGACTTTGATGTGAGAAATGAAGAGAAGAGACTCCACCAACAGTGTTTAACAGGCTCAAAATCTTCATTAAGCATTCGCACCTTACACTGGCTCCAGATTCAGCCGTCAACGTCTGCGAGGTGAAGGAGAGCTGTTCTCTCTATGCTGCTCATTAAAACTAGATTGAAATAGTGCCATTTTCACTTATTGGCTTAATTGTCTGCTTATGTAGCTGGGCCAGATGACAGCGAGGGTGTCAGAGCCAAAGGACATGTTCAGTCCATTCAGACTATTGCCAGATCTCATCACTTATCCTACGTGATTCATACACAGCATGCTGAGCTGGCCTACAGACAGCTTCAATGAGCTCTCTCATCAATTATGAGGAGTGAGGTCATAAATCAGTGCCACATTAATCATCAATCAGCCCCGGCACCCTGAACGAAACCTGAGGAACACCGGTCTGTCTTTCATGTTCAGTCGCATGCTCCATTGCGCTCGTTCGTGTCTCACGAGAAGGACGAGGACAAGATAACTCCACATACCTGCCTCTAGGCCCTCAAAGAGATAAAACAGCTTCAGATCATCTGGAGTACCATCAAGGGCATCATGCACTCATGCTTTGAATGGTGTTCTTGACTCTCTTTGTGTCCTAGTTTGGTAAAAAAAACATGTACAAAAAAAAAAAAAAAAACATTTTAGTCACTTTGTTGTTCTTCATATACATCTAAAAAGAGTGTGCTACATCCATGTCTTGTGCTACAACCATCATAATATCTTGTGCTACAATCAATGTTTGTGACCCTGGACCACAAAACCAGTAATAAGTGTCATTTTTTGGAAACTGGCATTTAACATCACATGAAAGGTGAATAAATAAGCTGTACATTGATTTATGCTTTGTTAAGATGCAGTGCTCGCTATAATAAAACCAAAATTTTTACATATTACAATATATTTGGCTATAGCGAATATAAACCTCTGCAACATAAAACAGGTTTTGTGGCCCAGGGTCACATTTGGGATTATTATATGGCTTTCTGGAATATGTTAATTTGATTTAGGCAGTTTATTGGAAAAAGCGGACATTGAAATATTTTATTCAGTGAAAAATATTGCGTTATGAAAAACCTTTCCCCACATTAATTGAATATCTTTATTTGTAAAGAATTTATCATTTTAGATTGACTGTGATGATTCTGTAGTGGAGTCACTATGCATAAAATATAAGAAACAATCTACAGAGGCGTCTAACAGTATTCAGTAATTGGTATACAGGTATACAGTAATTGAATAATCAAACGTAAAATAACACTGCATAGTCTTCATTATATGAATAAAATTATTCATTATTAAAGTTACAAACGGTACAATTTCTTATTTCTGAAGACTTTTTTTTAAATCCTCATATAGTCACAGGTCTTAAAAACACATGCAAAGGATAATATATAATCCAGACTCAACATTGCATATCCTGTGATGTGACTATTGTGTATGATCGTATTGCAATATTGATGCTGAAGCAATAAATTGTGCAGCTCTAACTTGATTACACATGGTCATCTAGGTAACTGAAGTCAGTGCTTTAAACTTTTTACATTTCTTTTTCTTCACAGAAGCTTTGCATTTGACGAGTTAATGAAATATTAAAAGCCAAATCAATATTCAGGGTTGCCAACTCTCATGCATTTGGTGTGGGACACACACTTTCAGGGCCTGCCCAAGTAAATCTCACAGCAAATTAAAATGTCCAAGTCAAAAATTGGTACTGAAGACCTGCGGCAACCATATTAGGAATAATAAATACATGCAGGGTCATTCGTTGCTTTGGTATATTGCAGTGGTCCAGCAGTTTACATTCATCACTCGATTTCATAAATGTACATGCAATACATTTTTTTCATTGTGATTTTTTTCCACAGCGTTTTAACTTTACTTCTGCTTCTGGCTAGTACATATCTCATTGCCTTTGAAAATGGGGCTGAGGATTACCATGGATTTCATTTCATCATGGTAATTTATAGAAAAGTTGATATGTAATTTTATTCAAAAGCACACAGTATAGTCAAATCATATAATAGAGAGTTTTGTTTATAACCGAGAAGGAATGCTACAAATGTGAGCCACCAGTGCTCAAATGTCTGCAGCCTCTACATACATACAGACCATTCAACAAAACACTTATGAAAGATATTTCATAAGAAAAAGTGTTTTATTTTCCTTAAAAAAAAAAAAAAAAACAATATGAATTGCATATTTACAGTTTTCCTAAATGTTACCATATTTAACTACTTTTAGGCATCTTTAAACAGCTTAAGAAATTAATTATCAATCAATTAATACGTGAAGCCAAACTAATAGTTTGTTTAATATTATTCAGGCCATCCGATGATAGCTACTTAATTTATTGTTTGACGCTAAAATCTTTACCTGAGACGGTCTTGCTGGTTCTCTTGTAGATTTTTGGCAGGGCAAACCTCAGACTGCAACCCAGCGTTTTATTTACAGTCAAGATACTCTTGAGAATGATTCCATACAAGAAGAATACACATTTTAGCATCCAATGTAATTCTATAGCTAAGAATAGAGTAATTCATTTACGTTACGACGACCAGGCGCTTCCTCGCGCAGAAACAAAATTGTTGTAACAGTTAACAATCATTCCTGTCAGGTGGCTGACATCACGCGCCTGTTCAAATTGGTCAAACTATATTAAAACGATAAGCTGACATATTACGATAAGCAACGATAAAACTTTCACAAAAAATACGAAACGCGCGTGGGGGAGGGAGGTATTTACTCAAGCATGCGGTTCATAAAAGTTCCAATCGGAAGTGAAGCAAACCATATATGGTGAATGACGCTTTATCAGTATATTAATGTATATCCCATGAATTATATGATTTCCATTTCTCCTATCAAACAAATAAATGCTTGACCTTGATTTACATGTACAATATTTATTAAACAATACAAGAAATACTAAAAGTACATGATTATATTTTCTATCGATCTTACTTAACATAACGTTTTTGACCTGTTTTATTTATTCAGGTCAGGGGGTCAACTGCCGCCCCGCGGGCCATTTGCGGCCCCCCTCCTTCTCCCTCATGCCCGCAACTGACGTCCAAAATATATTGAGGTTCGGCCCAACAAAACATATATTTTTAATCACTATCATTGTTGTGCTGTCGCATATACACTTGTGGTTTTGGCCCCCACCCACTGGACATTAAAAGGATTGTTCTATTTATCCGGGTTACTTTCGGTTTCTCTCAGTGTGCGATTTAGAGTAACGCACATGCAGATTATTTCTGGGGCTGACTTAAACGTTATGTTTTTGTAAATATTATATCTGTAAATTTTGTATTATTATATCTGTTAAACTTTTGGTTAAGCAACAATTATTCGGGACATAATAATTGTTATTATTATGCCAATTATTAAATTGTAGTATATTTATTGCAATTTACACAACCCCTTCAATATGTGCAACAAGAAACAAAAAGAAGTAGCTTTGATACTGGAGAAGAATGTCTGAGAGCATCAATTACATCAGGTTTCTACTTTTCCAGTGTGCTAGAATGTTAAAAAGGCCCTCCTATGAATTGTCACTGACATGTGCATACTAATCAGACAAAAAACATTTAAATGAAAATAAAACAAAACTTGCCATGTACAATGCAAGTAGAAATATTCTAATAATAGATATTAATAGATAATAATAATTCAAAAATAGCAGACTCTCTGCCCTGCACATATTTCATGAATACAAGACACAGGCTAGAAGTGAACCTTATGGTTAATTATGGGTTAGTCAAAGTTTTGTAGATGTAATTCGAGCTATGAATGAAAAATAAAATTTTATTTGGCTCTACTGTCTTTCATTCTGAAGAAAAGAGGCCCTTTAACTGGGAAACGTCAACTTTATGGCCAGTTTGATGCATTTTACTAGTGCTTTAATAAAAAATAACAAAAAATATAATACAATTTTAGTAAATACGTTTTTAGAAATAAAAAAAAAAATTGTCTAAAACAAACGTTCAATGTTCCTTCATCAAAATGGCTTCATCGCAAAGACCAATAACAACAAACTGTTCGCAGAAAATTAACCTACCAAAAACAAATAAATAAAGAATGACAACAGTTCCAAATACCACCAATAAATCCTGTAAGACATGCACACAATCAGTAGGTTTAACATACATATTTGCATTATAAGAAGACAAGCAGAAAGATTTTAAAACAAGTTAGTCTATGGGACATTCTACAAGATACGTACATTTTCACTTATGAAAAATGTGACAAGGCCTGACTTAAGCTTATCGTCCTCAAAAAAATTATACAAAAACAAGCATAAAATCATTAATTCAATGATAGAACATATCCTTGATCACTATCAGCAGTCTTTAGCATAACAAAACTATTAAAGCTGTAGGTTCAATTCGGCTGAGGACAAGGACAACAACAGGGTTTGTACATTTGTAAAGTGTTTTATTAAAGAAAAAAAAATCTGAGAGCCAAATGAATGACATATTCCTTTACAGAACAACACAGAAATCAACCATCAGTTCATGTTAGTTATTTTTGGCAGGAAATACTTATTATTTACTGTATTTATGTTTTTATTTCATGTATAATGCACATTTCTGGTAGAATGTCCCATAATTATTATGTTGGGTCCAATACGGTGGCAAAAGTGTAACATGTCTGTTTAAACATCAACTTCATTATAAGGAACAAAATCAGTTCTGCAAGTAGCATTTAAAAATCCTCATTCTGAACAGGCATGATGTTTCTGATTACCATGTGTGAGTACATTCACTTCCTTGTGATAAATGTTTGCGTAAGTGTTGCTGTTTGTGTATGTACTGTATGTTTGTCTGTGAGACGCACACTGCTTGCGTGTCGGTGCTTTTGTGAGTAGGTGTTGTGGTTGTCCCAGGTCCAACTCACTGCATGGTGTTTATATTTGCCTGTGTGGTCGGCATCTGTGTGTTCGGAAGGGGTATTTTGTATGTGTTATGAAGAGATACATATCAGAGCATGTGTCCCTCTTTTATGGATCACTGTGTCATCTTCAGCTCAAGGTCTTTTTGATTGGAGCACTACGTGTGGGAGTTCCCATTCATTTATTTCTGCCGGAGAAAAATTATATGTTTATTCAGTTCATCACCTCACAATTTTCTGCTACAGAAAACCTCCTATTAAAACATTTTCCCTTCAGTACATTCTCCAGATTTGCACAGATTTTTTTTTAATAAGAGAAAGACACTAAAATCTAAGTCTGACTAAATTAAAGCAGTTACGCAAACAACTGCTCTCACACCTCCATGAATAGAAAGAGTGCATAACTGGGGTGAAATCTAAAGATAAATCAATTCAACTGTGTGCAGGCACAAACTGGTTTCACATTCACTGAAAAAAAAACTATTACTATTGCTGCTTGTTCAAACTACTTATTTAATAGGAGTTAAACACATTTCTTAAGATGTTTTAGGGACAACTTAATTGTTTTATGTTCAATTCACTTAAATATGTACAAAATGTCAAGTAAATTTTGAGAGGAGCATGTGATGATTGAAGTTCTCGCATCCACAATCATTAGTAAGCAAATCAGATTAATCCAAACTCACTATAAGTAGTCTGTCTAAAATTACCCCATCCACTCCATCTTCCCCTTTTTCCTCTTTTACCAGGGGGAGCTCTTGAGAATTATCTCCGAGCTCAGGGTTCTCTCCCAGGACAAACTTGCTAATATTATCAAGCAATTTCTAAATGTGAACTCTTGAAATTTGTGTTGGAACAGCATAATGGAATTAAGTTAACTTGTTTGTTTTTAGGGCGATGCGGTGGCGCAGTAGGTAGTACTGTCGCCTCACAGCAAGAAGGTCGCTGGTTCGAGCCTTGGCTGGGTCAGTTGGCGTTTTGGTCTGTAGTTTGCATGTTCTCCCCACGTTTGCGTGGGCTTTCTCCGGGTGCTCCAAGTTCAAAGACGTGGTACAGGTGAATTGGGTGAGCTAAATTGTCCGTAGTGTATGTGTGTGAATGAGTGTGAATGGATGTTTCCCAGTGATGGGTTGCGGCTGGAAGGGCATCCACTGCATAAAAACATGGTGGATAAGTTGTCGGTTCATTCCGCTGTGGCGACCCCAGATTAATAAAGGGACTAAGCCGAAAAGAAAATGAATAAAATGTTTGTTTTTACAAATTTCAGTGGATTTAACATAAAACAATTAAGTTGTCCCAACGAAATCTCAAGAATTGTGTTTCAGCTAATTTTAAATAAGTAGTTTGAACAAGCAACAAAAAAAATATTTTTTTGAGTTAAGTGTTCTTTTGACTATATATTTTTCACACTTAACTAGATCTGTTTTGACAGAATAAACATAAAAGTAACTCTACCTGTAACAGAAAACATAAATGATTGATGGATATTTCTTCAACTCAAAGCAGAAAGATTTGAAAATGTTTGTGACCCTGGACAACAAAACTAATCATAAATGTCTTTTTTAAATTGAGATTTATGCATCATCTAGAAGCTGATAAATAAATAAGCTTTCCGTTGCTGTATGGTTTGTTAGGATAGGAACATATTTGATGCAAATACTGTTATTTGAATATTTAGTACAGGGGTGCCCAAACTCTGTCGTGGAGGGCCGGTGTCCTGCAAAGTTTAGTCCCGACCCCAATCAGACACACCTCGGCTAGCTAATCAAGCTCTAAGTACGCTTTCTAGAAACACCCTAGCAGGTGTGTTGAGGCAAGTTGGAGCTAAACCCAGCAGGACACCGGCCCTCCAGGACAGAGTTTAGACACCCCTGTTCTATATGTAGTAGGAGCTTGATTAGCTGGTTCAAGTGTGTTTAATTTTTTAAAATTGAGTGCTCATTAATCCATCTGACTAATCAATAATTTAGTTTAGATGTATTCAGGACATTTAAAAATAGTCTTCATGGAACACAATGTTTACTTAATATTTTAAAGATTTTTGATATAATAGAAAAATCTATATTTTTCACTGATACAATGTATTCTTGGCTATATGTTTTGTAGTCCAGGTACACATTCAATCAAAACATTTTTTAAGGGGTGGTCCAGAGTGTAATTTTAAGGATTGGTTGGGTTTATGAGGTGCAAAGCAATGTGTGCTCATGCTTCAATTGTAAAAAATTGAATTATTTTATTCATAGAATTTACTCCAATTATATATGGGTACTCAGCTAACATCAAAACAACGATCATATTTCCTAGTTCCTCCAAAGGCCCGCCCTCAAAAGGCTCTGATTGGGCAGCTAACATAATGTTTTCACTAACCTGGATGTTTTTTTTTTGTAACTTTGTAAAAGCCAATGGCTGTTTCTCAATGTGCGTTCTTCAGGGGTCTTGCGTCCTCATGTTCTCGTGTAACTTCATCATCAACCGTCAAAGTTCAGATCCAAAACTCAAGACCGCAAGAACGGAGGACACGTGAAAGTTCTTGGATGTGTTGTTGATATTGAGGACGCATTGATGCAAACTTGAGCACAAAACCCGCTCAAGAAGTCCCAGAAGTCATTGCGGCTGAATAAAGGAGGTGGCAAGCGCAGCATTTTATATAGATTTGTTATTAAAGTTCGGAGATATAACTTATTTGTCTCAGGAGTTTCCCTAAATGAAACGGTTAAAGTAAACATTCACAATGAAAATCATAATAAAGAAATAAACACATTAAGGGTGTTTATTTGCTGATATTCATATTTAAATTAGTTTTATTTATATTGTGCAAAGTATATTTGTAAGGTTTTTATGCATAGTACATATTGTGAAAAAGGGAAAAACAATACATCGTTGTGTGAATGCTGTAATGTTTAAATAACTTTCTGTTAAAATCGCGTGAAGGTCATGCGACTATCAGGAAGAACCACGGAAACATGCAGCATCTTCTTCTCACAGGTCAAGTTTTGTGTTCTCGCGGTCTCCCAAGTTCAATCTTCCAAGGTAACTTGGCAAGACCGGTCTCCACAAAAACGCAAGTCTGTTCTCTGCGTTCTTGGAATTGAGAAACAGCCAATGTCTCCCGTTGCATTGAACTTTGAGCGTATTACATTCAGAGATGTTGTTAATGTTCACACATCTACATTACACATCATTTTCTTTTCGGCTTAGTCCCTTTATTAATCCAGAGTCGCCACAGTGGATTAACCGCCAATTTATCCAGCATGTTTTTACGCAGCGGATGCCCTTCCAGCCGCAACATCCATACACACTCATTCACACACATACACTACGGATAATTTAGCCTACCCAATTCACCTGTACTGCATGTCTTTGTTTTTTTACGCAGCGGATGCCCTTCCAGCCGCAACATCATGGGGAAACATCCATACGCACTCACTCACAAACATACACTACGGATAATTTAGCCTACCCAATTCACCTGTACTGCATGTCTTTGGGGGAGACCGGAGCACCCGGAGGAAACCCAAGCGAACACAGGGAGAACATGCAAACTCCACACAGAAACGCCAACTGACCCAGCCGAGGCTCGAACCAGCGACCTTCTTGCTGTGAGGCGACAGCACTACCTACTGCGCCACTGCATCGCCCCCATCACACATCAACTAAAGTTTAAAATATGATATCGTAGTGGACCACCCCTTTAATACAAAACATCTTCTACATACATTAGGCATGCAACAAACCAAATAAGATGTTTTTTGGGTCAAGTTCAAATCATACACAAAAAAGGTCAAAGCAACTACTGTAAAACTTACAATCAGATCTTCTCACTGTTGGTTTGTGCTTTAGAAATACTAAGAAACAACTTTAAAGGAAAGCAAAAATGTATCAAGGTAATAATTTATTGAAGTAGTCACCTGCCCTTTACTTTCAGCATGTACCTTCAGACCAGCACTGCAGGAATAAAGCAGCTAGCTGGGCATCCCTTGTCGAGCTCAGTTGAACAGCTGGACTGTGGAGTGTTTGGCTGGCAAAGAGAAGGGCACAGCTGGCTTTTAAGAGGAAGAGCTCCTCTTGAGCCTGTGGGAGGTCACAGCCTGCTAGGCCGCAAAGCACAGCGCGGCAGGATCCGTGTGTTAATGCAGAAGGCCTGAGCACTGTGTGCAGATGTTGTTCTGCCTCAGTGGCTGCCTCCTTGCACCTCTCTTTCTTCCTTTTTTTTTGGTCCTGTATGGAGTTGTACTAAGGATGCACCACTCTGCCCACATCCTCATGGCAACAGGAATCAGATAATACCGCCTTCACAGTCTACCTTAAATGGACATATACCACTGAAAACTCTACAAGGTCACAGCGTCCTTGGTAATGTATGTTCACTGCCTTTTTGAATGTGCCAAACGTAGCCTTTTCAGAACCATCAATTAAGTGGAGCTCTAATGACAAATAGCTTTTGACCTTTGCTGCAAAGCACATTATGTGCAATCACTCAAACTATCCGGTTTCACAGCATTTAAAACAAACCTTGATACTGATTGCACAAAAACTGTCCTTGCGTTCGCCCTTACCTCCGCTCATTCATCGAACGCAGCTTGCCTTACAAGTATGGCACTAGCGGGTCTCCATTGTGGCAATGATTCTCTGGAGTAATGAGAATAATGAGACCACATACAGACCCTGTGGGTTTCGTGACGTGACACCTGAGGAGCCAACAGAAGTCATCAAACAGTGTCGTCAGCAGTGTCCTGACAGAGATGAATTGAATGAGTGCGAGTTGACTGACAGGCCACGCAGTGGGAAAGCAGGGATGCTTCTGAAGATCTCCCACTGTTGGGTGCCAGCGAATGCACCACACGACAACCTCCGCAACTTTGCTTGATGTTCCACCTTTACAGAAAAATCACATGAGCTTCAAATGTGCAGTAACACACTGTAAAAAATCTGCAAAAGCTGTGAATGTCATAAAACAGGACTTAAGATTGTCCCCTTTTCCTCTATTTTGACGTACAGGGGCAAGTACACGGTGGTTCAGTGGTTAGCACTGTGGCCTCATTGCACGAAGGTTGCTGGTTCGAGTCCCGGCTGAGCCAGTTGGCATTTCTATGTGGATTTTGCATGTTCTCTCTTCTTCTTTCGGGTTCTTCAGGTTCCCCCACAGTCCAAACACATGCACTGTGAATTGGATGAAGTAAATTGGCCATAGTGTATGAGAGCATGTGTATGAGTGTTTCCCACCACTGGGTTGTGGCTGGAAGAGCATCCGCTGTGTAAAACATATGCTGAAATAGTTGGTGGATCATTCCGCTGTGGCGACCCCTGATAAATCAGAGACTCAGCTGAAGGAAAATGAATGAATGAATTTTGACCTACAATCACTTGAAAAAGTTGGGCGATGCATGATTTTGTCCTTTGGGGACTGATTGGATTGTTGTAAGATGGATGTTGCTAACAAAATGAAGGAAGATTGATAAATGGATGAAGGCAAAGCAGAAATCAGATACTGATAGTTCTGATAGCCCAACTCTAAATGCATTCCATGTGACCAGAAATGAAGAAAAATAGTTTGAGGGTGGAGAGAAGGCTATGATATTTAATGAAAGATTCTAAGGGCAAATTAATTTGTACAAAATTATGAAGTTAATGATACATCGTTTATAACAAGCTCTACTACATGCCCTGCAGGCTCATATTGACGTTGTACCCCAATATACTCCAACGTCGTGGGGACGTTGAATTTTGTTTGGAAATGAAAATTGGGTTGACAATGTCCAACGTCCAACCTAAAATCAACCAAATACTAACATCTAATCATGTTACACCTTGACGTTGTGTGGATGTTACCACTATGACATCTATGTTAGGTTTTGGTCACTTTCCAACACAACCTTAAATCAACCAAATATCAACGTAATTTGACTTTGTTTGATGTTGAATTTTGGTCACCTAACGTCATATCCTAAATCTATCCTAATATTAAAGTCTTATGATGTTGTGTGCCTGCTGGGTGTATTTCAAGAGGTCACACTTAGCCGATGATTAATAATAAAGCGTGTTTGGCATGCTGTCCCGGAAGAGAGCCCTGAGCTCATAAGATCCTTGAGCTCGATGCTCCCTCCTATTTGAAGCGTGAAAAGGGGGTTTGAGCTCAGGTAGGTCTTGAGAATTCCCCTGCTTAGTTATGGCTAATGGCAAATTAGAGATTGCTAAGGAGATATATACTGCTGATAAGAGCTCATCTATGGTGCCAGTTTGGTTTGGGCAATTCACTTCTGACGCATGTCTTTGGACTGTGGGAGGAAACCGAAGAACTTGGGGGAAACCCACGTGAGCACAGGGAGAACGCAGAAATGTCGACTGGCCAGGTAAGGACTTAAACCAGTGACATTCTTGCTGTGAGGCAACAGTGCTAACCACTGGGCCGCTGTGCCGATCTATCAAGGAAATGGGAGGAGCAGGGGTGGAAGGTGGAATACGTCAAGACAAAGATAACTCAGGTTATTTATAGTAAGTTAGGAATTATCTGTTTGGAGAAACATATGTTAGCTGATGCAGGATATGCCCTGGTCAATTATAAGCAAGTGATCCTCTCGAAATTAGTTTATAAATAAACCACATACAGTACATGTAAAAATAAGAAGAGTACATGCTTAAAATAAAGTTTTGCATATCCTTTAATCCCCTCACACATGCACACCTTAACCAGGGTATCTATTTTTTTTTTGCCATTTTCTGTAGTTGTTCTTATTTTTCCTCTTATACTTTCTAACTGTAAATCGAGGGTGTAATTTGGTGCCGTCTAATGGACAAAGCAATTAATAAAAACAAGAAATGAAAATAATTCAAAGTTAATTCAAAGTCCTGTGCATAGTGCTAATGATGAAATTTGTAATTAATGAACACATCTCCTATATGCATCTTAGAAAACTTGAACCAGATGAGCTACAGCAGCAAAACGCTGTTAGAAGGTACTTAGTTCTGAAGGTAGGTAGTAGCAAAGTGTTAAAGTTGAAGCCAGGAGATTTTCACAGTATGTCTTTTTAATTTTTTAAAAAACATTTTAAGGTCAAAATTATTAGCCCCTTTAAGCTATATATTTTCTGATAGTCTACAGAACAAAGCATCGTTATACAATAACTTGCCTAATTACCCTAACCTGCCTATTAAACCTAATTAACCTAGTTAAGGCTTTAACGTCACTTTAAGCTGTATAGAAGTGTCTTGAAAAATATCTAATAAAATATTATTTACTGTCATCATGGCAAAGATAAAATAAATCAGTTATTAGAAATGAGTAATTAAAACTATTATGTTTAGAAAAGTGTTGATAAAATCTTCTCTTCGTTAAACAGACATAGGGGAAAAAATTAACAGGGGGGCTAATAATTCAGGAGGTCTAATAATTCTGACTTCAACTGTACATCTTTTGCACAATAAAGAGCATAGCTTTTTTTTAGTATTGAGAATGTGCATAAATATGTTCACTTTATATCGTGATAACACACCCCGCTGACCTTGAAAACATCTTTAATTATGCTGTATGTAGCTATTTGTAAGAAAAACATCAGAGATCACACCGTTCACATGAATCGTTGAACAGAACGGAAGCCCACTTGTGGTTTTCTGGCCATGATGAATTCCATAAAGCCGACTTATTCACTGCGTGAGGTGATTTGTAAAGCACACTCCTCATTATTTTTGACACTCATCGAGCTTAACTGTTATCGGAAACTGCAAACAAGAAAGTCCTGTTTTTGGTAATATGTTTCTTTTCAAACAAGACAGCTTAAAGGTTATACACGTATAATTTGTTATTGTTGTTTTTTTCTTCATTTTTAACTTCCCCCCCATCAACCTGAGAGGAATGCCGTCTCGATAAACTTCTGATTCTAGTTGTCATTCACAAATATGTTTTGTCTGCACAACACTTTTGGCTTAAATAATTCATCAAAAGCAAGCAGAAATATTATCATTCAGGATCTACAACACTTTCTGAGCCAAGGATCATGTCCTCGTTCTGACAATACATCCGAACCTCTGGCCTTTCAGATGCATTATTTAAACAAATTCTATTGAGTTTCCTTAGCATGGACATGGGAACTAATACATAACACTGATGGCACTGACCCCAGACACTCCAGGACTGAGAATAAACAGATGCAGGTGACTTTGAGTGATGGTCATCCGCAGACGTGCGTAAGCACACATTCGGCTCGGTCCTCTTTTAACCTTCAGCGTCGCAGACTGAGAACGTGAAAACAATAAAACAGCAAGGCTGACAATAAATCATCGCAGCATTTAGTAAACATTTACAAAGATCCGTTAAGCATCATGCAATTCATCATGTACAAATTCAGCGTGGAAATATGCCATAATTCTGGGAGGGGTTGGTGACGGAGTAGAGTTAAATATGAACATACAGAATCAAACCAAATGACAGATCTGACAAGGATACAAAGAGAGGTGCCAAGTGAACGAAAGACAGGCAGTGTCAAAAGATCACACAGCACAGCTCAGAGTCTGCAAAAGCTGCCTTTTATCTATGTGATTTTCAATAATTCTTAAAGCCCCAGGAGGCTTTTTCTGGAGGAACACCGGTACCAAAACCTGCTACAGTTAAATGCCGTTAGAGCAGGAGTATCAAATACATGAGCCAAGGAAAACCCCAACCGAGTATTTACAATGATTCGAGGTAAAAAACAAAACAAAAACAAATCATGTGCATTCATTTATACAACTAATATGATATATTCAATTTCTATATATTCCAGTCTGTTCTATTATTTGTAGGTTCATGTCCAAACATTACTAATGATGTATTCCCAATATTCTAATTTCATTCATTCGTAAAATCATAAGGAATGCCCAATATTCACACACAAAGACTACAATATGTTGTCAAAACAATCCCTGTAGTATCTATGCTTATTGCCCTCATTCCGCTATTGGGAAGTAAGCTCTTTTTTGCTATTGTTTTAGATCTGATTAATTTATCTATTGGGGAATTACTAGGAATAATAAACATCGTTAAATGGTAAAACCTACTTTGCAAGCAATTGTGTTTATGACAATACATAACCATAATCTAATCAGAAATACACGTTTGCATCTAGCAGCATGACAAGCTGTTTTTTATACAATTAAAATAAATGAAATCTTATAAATGTAATCATAGGTCACATAGCAAATAATAACTCTGAAAATTCAATATATATATAATATAGATACACATTTATATAGAGAAAAACTAACAAGCTTTTCACGGCTAAAAATCAATGGACGTGAATGAGACCAAAGTCTCAAGGCAGTAACGTTTAAATAGCTGTGCCTGCTCATACATGAAAGAAGAAAGTCACTAAAAATCTGAACATGTAATTAACATTTCATGTTTGCTCTTTTTATTGGATATAAATCCCATTGTTGTACTTTACATGGAGACATTATCAATATCATTTTCAAAAACACATAAACTATTATAAACTACTATATTTAACACAGTTGGCATATGCAAAATGGAAACAAGTTTTAGATTTTTGTTAAAAATGGGGTCATGTGACTAAAACATTACAGCAGGGGTGTCTATTTCAATTTCCGCAGTTATAGTAGGTCTCAAACAAACCTAAAGCACCAAATTAGTTGGATTGGGTGTGTTTAAATAGGGTTGGAAACACACTGTGCAGAGCTGCAGCCCTCCAGGAACTGAGTTTGACACCTGTGTCACATCGTCTTTCGAATGAGACTTTAAACAGAGGTCCTGGCTGTTTCTCAATATGCGTTCTTCAGCAATCTTGCATCCTCGTGTTCTCGTGTAACGTCATCATCAACCACCAAAGTTCAGTTCCAAAACTCAAGACTGCAACAATGGAAAATTCGTGAAAGTTCCCGGAGGCATTCTTGATATTGAGGATGCATCGACGCAGACTTGGGTACAAAACTTGCTCGAGAAGTCCCAGATGTCATTGCGACGGCATAAAGGAGGTTGGAAGCACAGCATTGTATATCTGTTTAATATTAAAGTTCAGAGATTTTACTTATTTGTCTCAGGAGTCTCCCTAAATAAAACGGTGAAAGTTTTCTTCACAATGAAAATCTTAATAAAGGCATAAACACATTAGGTGTGTTTATTTGCTGAAATTTGGGTCACACTTTATTTTGAGGATTCGTTTGTTGAATTAAGTTACATTGCATCTACATGTCAACTAATTCTCATCAGATTATAGACTGTTAGATTGGGGTTTGGGTTAGTGTAAGTTGACATGTACATGTACATGTATATATATTGAAAAGGGGGGAAACAAAGGGGGGAAACAATAAATCATTGTATGAATGCTGTAATGCTGTAATGTTTAAATTTTCAGTTAAAAATTCATAAAGGTAATGTGACCATCTGGAATAATGCAGCACATTTTTCAGGGGACGTGTTCTGTGTTCTCGCGGTCTCCCGAGTTCGTTCTTCTGAGGTGACCTGGCAAGAACGGTTTCCATGAGAATGCACATTCGTTCTCTGGTTTCTAGGAATTGAGAAACAGCCCCTGACTCTCTGTGGTCATTAAAATGCCCATGGCACTTTTCGTAAAGTGTAGGGGTGTAACCCCGGTGTCCTGGCCAAATTCCCTCCATTGACCCTTACCCATTATGGCCTCCCAATCATCCCCATTCACAAAATTGGCTCTATCACTGTCCTACCTATAGTTGGTGTGTGGTGAGCGCACTGGTGCCATTGTCCTGTGGCAGCTCTTGCATCATCCAAGTGGATGCTGCACACTGGTGGAAGTGTGAAGAGACCCCCATCATGATTGTGAATCGCTTTGGGTGTATGGCCATACACGATAAATGGCCTATATAAACACACACATTACCTGTGCTTTAGATGGATTTTGAGTATACAGTATATAAACAAATATGTTAATATGTTGATAGAAAAGTCAAAATATGAAATTGATCCTTTTCGCAAGACTGTTATGACATGTTTTCACGGTCATCAGCTTCTTAAATATTTAGATTTTTTTTAAAATGCAGGTATATTTATATGTATTTAAGTATGTATTATATCATCTTTGCATCACATTACAACAACAACAACAACAAATACTGCTTATGCTAGGTGTTTGTAATGCAAATGGTATGGGCGTGACAGTAAATCTGACATGGTTTTCTCTTCTGGCTGTTTTCAGTCACACAATTTCATTTCCTTTTTCAGAAAGTCTTGATAACTCCATTTTTGAGTTGTTCTTTTATTATTTCAGCAAATAGGATTGCAAAACAAAAACATTGTTGTACTTTCCCATTTACTGCGCTCTAAGTTTAACCATCTATGACGACTTCCGCTACTGAGTAAACCCGGAAATGTGGAAAGGGTCCATTGACATAAAATCGTTCATTCATTCATTCATTTTCATTTTGGCATAGTGCCTTTATTAATCAGGGATCACCACAGCGGAATGAACTGCCAGCTTATGTACATCATACTGTATGTTTATATAACGGATGACTTTCCAGCTGCAACCCATCACTTGGAAACACCCATACACTCTCATTTACACACATACTCTATGGCCAATTTAGCTTTCCCAATTCACTTATAGCACATGTCTTTGGACTGTGGGGGAAACTGGAGCACCTGGAGGAAACCCACACCAACATGGGGAGAACATGCAAACTCAGAAACACCAACTGACCCAGCCGGACTCGAACCAGTGATCTTCCTGCTGTGAGGTGACATTGCTACCTACTACACCACCACGCCGCCCCTTTACATAAATTCATTCAAATTTTTTTAAATGATTGCATATAAACATATCGCACAGCAAAATAAAGTTGTCCTTGTTAAGATCGTAACTTTCTAATTCAACCCATCTCCAACTCAGAAAAGCGAAATTATTCCATGTTTGTTGTTAGAAGCAACAAGGGCACAGACAGGGCGGCCGCGACCTCAAGCAGACGGAACATCCCAGCCTTATTGACTACTCTGTCACCCGTTCAGTCCGCTTCTGATTTGACATTCCATTAACGGCTCCCGAGGGCTGCAGGTTGACGGCAGAGGAGAAAGCTGGGGACAGCGGGACAGGATTTACGAAGGTGGCAAGCTCACCTCGCCGCTGACCGCACAACTGCACAGGTCATCTCCGCATACTGATGTGCGACGTGCCCTAGCGACTACGGCAGAGGCTGAGTGAGGGTCATATTTCATTCCGCACAAATATCCATAAACAGAGAACAGAAGGATTTGAGGAGGGAAAATAAGATGGAGCATACAAAAAACAGAGCAAGCGGTGAAAAATACACAGCTCAAAGAATAATCAATATGACAATAAAATGGGGGATAATCTACAATCACCTGCACGGTCAGAAATAAAGGTATAAAAGATGCCACCCTCTCTGAAAAGGTTTTTTTTTTTTTTGGTATTTTTTAAATACCAATATGTACATTTAAAGACATAGAGACACACAACAAATTTTAATTGACACCCTCAAGTGGTTTCAACCTTTTTTTGTTGTTGTTGAACCTAAAATATATTTTGAAAAAAGCTTTAACCATTAACTTCCATATTACAACAAATAAACTACCATGGAAGTCAATGGTTACAGGTTTTCAGTTTCCTAATGACTTCAGCCCCATTGACACCCTCTGCCAATGCACTGATGAAGTTAACAGTTGGATGTGCCAAAACTCATTGCATTTGGGAACAGAGATGAGGTTTTCAAGTTGAATGCTTACCTTGGCTCTAGGGGTCAAACCTAAAAAAATAAGGTCAAGCATCTTGGTGTTAGTCAGATATGAGTTTCAGTAGTCATGTCAAAGCAGTAACTAAATCAGCATACTACAATCTCAAAAATATTGCCAGAATTAGATGCTTTGTTTCTAGTGAAGACTTACGTAGAGAAACTTGTTCATGCTTTTATCAGCACCAGGGTGGATTACTGTAATGGACTCCTCACTGGCCTTCCCATAAAGACACACAGACAGTTGCAGTTCATCCAGAATGTTGCGGCCAGGATCCTGACCAGAACCAGGAAATCAGAGCACATCACACCTGTCTTCAGGTCTTTACACTGGCTCCCAGTTAATTCAGAATAGATTTTAAAGTATTATTACTAGTCTGTAAATCACTGAATGGCCTAGAACCTCGTTGAATACAAACCTAACAGATCACTCAGATCACTCAGATCAAGTAAATTAGAAATTCCAAGGGTTCAGTCAAAGCAGGGTGAATCCGCCTTCAGCAACTTCCCTTGCTTTAGGCACATTCAGATTAAAACTTAAAACAAATCTGTTTAGCTTTGCCTTTACTGAATGAGCACTGTGCTACGTCCGGCAAATCACACTAATGTCTTTCTTTTCTTTTTCTTTCTTTTATAACCTGTTTTAACATATTTTAATCTGTTTTTAATCGCTTTTATTATTTGTTTTTATTTCCTTATACTTGTTTCTTTTATTCCTATATATGTAAATCACTTTGAATTACCATTGTGTATAAAATGTGCTAAATAAATAAACTTTCCTGGCCTTAAATTATCATCCTTTGTCTTCAACAGAAGAAAGAAACTAGTTTGGAAACAAGTAATGGAAAAATAAATCTTTTTTATTGTCCATTTAAGCTACAATATAGTCCCTTTATGTACTAATATTTACTTTTAAGGCACCACTATGCACCCTTTAGGTACTAATGTGTTCCCTTTACACACAAAAGTGTACGTTTTGAAAGAATACCCAGTGACAGCTTTTATACCTTTATTTCTGAGATTGGGTAATAGCCATACTTTATAAAGCGGACTTGCATCCTGAGGTCATTTTTTGTAAAAGGTAGTTTGTTCATCGCTTGTGTCATCTAATGAATTTACAAAAACGAATATGTTGATGACAACTTTTTGCAAATGGATTATGAATTTAGGATACAGGGTCATCCTTTTTGTTCATTCATTCATTTTCCTTCAGCTTAGTCACTTTATTCATCAGGGGTTGCCAGAGCGGAATGAACCGGCAACTTATCCAGCATATGTTTTACACAGCGTATGACCTTCCAACTGCAACCCAATACTGGAAAACATCCATACATAGTTGTTTATTCAATTCACCTATAACACATGTCTTTGGACTGTGGGGGCACAAAGGAAAAGGAAACCCACAGGGAGAACATGCAAACACCACACAGAAATGCCAACTGACCCAGCTGGGACTCGAACCAACAACCTTCTTGCTGTAAGGTGATGACTGAGCCATCGTGTCACCCCAATCCTTTTTGTTTCTATTTGAAATAGACACAGTTTCAACAAAATGGTGAATAACAGGGATTTAGCAGAGCCAGCAGGCATCAGCTTCCTATGTTTAATTCTGCCCAGTGTACCATGCTGCCACATGAACAGAGCATACTGGAAACACACTACAGGGATGGTGCAGCCATCATGATATAAATGTGTTTTATTACAACACAGCTGGTGGGAAAGCTGGAGAGACTTTTTTATTTTTTTACATTTCTTTGGCCAGAGCATCTCGGCCATCTGGCCTTTGCAAACGTGTGGTTGCTGGTTCCCTTACACACCTGCTTTCTCCCTGCCAATACTTACAGAAGCTGGTGTGTGCGCAGGAAGCCCACAAACACCAACAAAATCTTCTCATGTTGCTCTCCCAGGACATTCATCTACCTCAAACGGATCCCTGGTTTTTGTGGTGACAAAGCAGCGGGAAGCTAAGCTGCTTGGTTTACGCAGCCGCTGATGGATCTTTCTCCGTCTCTCTGTCTTTCCCCCTCACTTCCTCCCATAATGGGCCCCATGTCATCCCTTGACATCTCTGTTTGCGTAACCCCTCAGGATGCCAGTCGTTTACCACACTTACGCACACTTGCCGCCAGCTGTGTTCTAACAGTCACGCCACATCACCTGTCCAGATTGGCTGAGGCCGTCATGCACGTGAAAGCATACATGTGGAGCCATGCATTCCTGCCTCTGATCGATATATGTGTGTAACCGCGTGTTGAAGCAGCACGGATGGTGTTTGTTGGGAGGGAGTTTAGCTCTGTTTGCCTCTCCACTGGAAACAACAAGGCACAGTCACATCGGGCGGCTGAATAATAAGCGAGTTTATGGAACGTGGCGAAAGCAGTCTACAGCTCTACATGAAACTGCCATCAGGATGCCGGCCTGCCGCAGCAGAGCAGCGCTTAATAACAGCAGTCACCTTGTGAAGCTCCACACTGTGAGAGAAGGACAGAACAACGGTCAAGAGCAGATATTAGAGAGACAGTATCCAGACACTAGTCTTAGAATTCAATTCAATTCAAGTTTACAGTTGAAGTCAGAATTATGAATTATTAGCCCACCTATCTATATTTTTTCCTCAATTTCTGTTTAACGGAAAGATTTTTTTTCAATACATTTCTTAATATAATAGTTTAAATAACTAATTTCTAATAACTAATTACTTTAACTTTGCCATGGTGACAGTACATAAACTTTTACTAGATATTTTTCTATATTATTTAGCTATTAAAGTGAAATTTTAAGGCTTAACTAGGTTAATTAGGTTGATTAAGCAAGTTAGAGTAATTAGACAAGTCATTGTATAATGATAGATTGTCCTGTATCAAGTAACTGACTATCACGTAACAATATTGACCTTAAAATGGTTTTTTTAAAAATTAAAAACTGCTTTTAGTTTAGCCGAAACAAATAGGACTTTCTCCACTCCGTTAAACATAATTTGGTAGACTGTCTGCTTAATATCTGTTGATACTGCTACCTCAACAAACATTTAACTGACTACAAGAAACTTTGCAAGTACATGTCAACTTACAAAAACCCTAACCCAAACGAAGTGTTGGGCAAGCTACTTGAAAATGTAGTAAGCTAAGCTGTTAGCTACTCTACTTAAAATGTAGCTTAACTACACTACCCTCTGGGAAAAGCTACCCCATGGGAAATGTAGCAAGCTTAGCTAAAAGCTACATGGCAAAAGTAGCTTAGCTACATCTAAGCTATTTTTACAATTTTCATTTTTAAATCGAGGCACCTTAAATCCAAGTCAATCATATCTTAGAGATCAATAAAGCTGTCAATAAAATATATGAGGCATAATTATTCAGTTTAATTATTTACTGCAAATAAAATGCTGTACTAAAACAAATTATTGAATGTAACAGCAAAAACAAAAACTCCAATGAAACCAGGTGTTACACATTTAAAATACTATTTACAAAATACATATATATATATTTAAATAAAAATAAAGTTTTTTTTTAGCACAGCATCAGAAGTTGTTATTGCATCTGAACATGTACTAGAAGTATGGTCATGAGGAATCCTGCTTCAGAAATAACTCCTCTCCATCATTCATCTTTCTATCAAGCAAGTTTCGGCTGGCGACGTCGCCAACCAGAGGTGGCAGTCAACCACCAAAAACTTTGTTGTCGAACACCATAAAACAGGAAGAAGAAGAAATCGTCATTCTCACCATCATATGGATTTACTTTCATCGGCTAGACACCGGCCTCACAGCTCTGTGAATGTCAGTGCCGTCACTAATTGATCCGTGATCGGTAAGTGTAGCTTGTGTGGACGCTGCTGCGCTAACTTGACTAATAAAATTGCTTCGCTACTGAAAAGCTATTTGATTTTGAAAGTAGCATTGCTACTGCCACTCTACTGAGAAATGTAGTTAAGCTAGTAGCGTCACTACTTGTAGCGACGCTACTGCCCAACACTGCCCAAACCTAACAGTCTACTTATAATCTAATGAGAATTAGTTGACATGTAGATACAATATAACAAACGGACTATTCAAACAAAAAAAGTGTGACCAATATATTTTCAATGAAGTGTATTTGTGCATTGCTGACAACATTGTGTCTGAGCCTCGGACAATATCAGGAAGACTATTCCTAAGTTTAGGAGCCAGATGTGGAAATGCTCGATGTCCTTTAGTGGACTTTGTTATACTAGGGACTACCACAAGCCCTGAGTTTTGAGATCTTAGAGAGTGGGTGGGATTATACACTACCTGACAAAAATCTTGCCACCTATCCAAGTTTTAGGAACAATAAATAATAACTTGACTTTTAGTTGATCCTTTAGTATCAGAAGTGGCTTACATGAAAAGGCCTCTAGATTACGCTTATTTTACCAAAATAAAATATGATCATGCCTTGATTTTAATTATTTAATTAGGACAGTAAGCTCTGACTTTAATTTGACAAAAGTCACTTAACAGAAATAATGTCCAGTATAGAATATAAAGTCATGCTGCAGTGGAAAAAGAACTAATATTGTGTTTGACTCCCATGAACTTAGAGGACTGCATCCATACATCTCTGCAATGACTCAAATAACTGATTAATAAAGTCATCTGGAATGGCAAATAATGCATTCTTGCAGGACTCCCAGAGTTCATCAAGATTCTTTGGATTCATCTTCAATGCCTCCTCTTTCATCTTACCCCAGACATGCTCAATAATGTTCATTTCTGGTGACTGGGCTGGCCAATCCTGGAGCACCTTGACCTTTTTTGCTTTCAGGAACTTTGATGTGGAGGCTGAAGTATGAGAAGGAGCGCTATCCTGCTGAAGAATTTGCCCTCTCCTGTGGTTTATAATGTAATGGGCTGCACAAATGTTTTGATGCCTCAGGCTGTTGATGTTGCCATCCACTCTACAGATCTCTCGCATGCCCCCATACTAAATGTAACCCCAAACTATGATTTTTCCTTCACAAAACTTGCTTGATTTCTGTGAGAATCTTGGGTCCATGCAGGTTCCAGTAGGTCTTGTGCAGTATTTGTGATGATTGGGATGCAGTTCAACAGATGGTTCATTGGAAAAATCTACCTTCTGCCACTTTTCCAAATGATTAAGTCGTTATTATTTGATGCTTTTAGAGCTGAGATTGATGACAGACTTTTGTCAGCTGGTGTATATAAACAGGAGCTTAGCTACTTAAACATAATGTATGAACGTCTTCTTATTAGAATAAAAAAACATCCCATTGAAGTGTCATTTTTGATGTGACTTAGAACTTAAGTGGGCTTCAGCAGAAATGTTGAGTTGAGTTACACTTACAGGCCAATGCACTGGAAGGTGCTGGAAATGTTCCTCAGAGTTTTTTTAGTCCACACTGATAAGATAGCATCACTCAGTTGCTGCACATCCATGATGTAAATCTCGCATTTCACCACATCCCAAAGGTCCTCTGTTCTGTATATTGGATTGACATTCGGTGACTGTGTAGGCCATTTGAGTATACTGTCATGTTCATGATACCTGTGCTTCGTGATGGAGGTAAGTCATGCAGTGGTCATAAAGTGGGTAAAATGTGACAAGAAATGTTCACTCATATCATTATATTACCAGCCTGAACTGATGATAGAAGGATGGAATCATGCTTTCATGTTAATTATGTTAAATTCTGACCCTCCAAATGTTGCTCATTTTGTATTGAGCCTCCTCACAAAATTGGACTTGTTTTTGGAATATTATCTGTAATAAAACCCTAGATAAGGTTTTGTATAAAAATCCCAGTAGAGCAGTAGTTTTGGAGAAACTCAGACCAACTGGCCTGAAACCAACAACCATGCCACATTCGAAGTCACTTACTTCACCTTCTTTACCATATGCAGTTGAAGGATAATTTATTAGCCCTCGTGTAAATTAAAAAAATAAATAAATAAATCAAATATTTCCCAAGTGATTAATGGAGCAAGGAGATTTTTACAGAACTTTCTTCTGTAGAAAGTATTATTTATTTTAGTCTGGCCGGAATAAAAGCCGTTCGTATATTTAAAACAATATTTTAAGATCAATATTAGAACTCCCTTTTAACAGTTTTTATTGTCTGATTTGCTTAATAAAACCTAAATTTAACCCAATTAAATTAGTTAAGCCCTTAAAATACATTTAAATAAACAATACAATAAAAATAATTTAAAAAAATGTCAAATACAGTAAAAAAAATAAGGTGAATACTATTACCTTTCAAAATATCTAGGAAAAATATAACACTGTCATCATAGCAAAGACAAAATATATTAGCTATAGATTGTTTTCAATCACGTGGTTCTGGTGACGCGTGAATTTCAGATGCAGGGCAGGAAGTAAAAAACTGAATGGGAGACATAGAGAAAAGTTTGTATTTGTGTGATTTATATCATATTTCATAGGAGATATATGGTATATATATAAATATAAATATAAATATAAATATGGTATATGATATAAATAGACAATAACCACATATGTTGGGCACGATCCTTATAACATGAACAGGGCCGAGTTTTCTACTGAACTTAAATATATTTGCTTGTTATTGAAGCAGTAGATGCTGTATAAGCTATTACGTTACATGAAAAAATACTATAGTAAATGCTATAGTGTTTAAAAGCATACTATAGATAATTACTTGAATTAGTGGTAATTGTATTGTTGCTGTGGTACAACACAACTGTAGTATTAAACAAATTATTCAACAGGCTTCAGTTCAGTTCTATGCTATATTATACACCCTCACGATGCACCACAGTTTAAACTAATGTTACAGTATTTATTACAGTTTATTAGTTTAAAATACTACAGTAATCTGTAGCATTCATCAACAACGAGTTGTACACATTATACACTTTACTATGTTGTTAAAAAACATGTTTATTATAAATTACTATATATTTTTTTTCTCCATGTGGATATCTTCCAGACATCACGCAATAACAGATAAAAGTACTCAAAAGCGTGGACGCATAGTCTAGATTATTATTTATTTATTTTTGTAAGGGAGAAAAGTGCTCCACAATAATAACCGTCTAGTTTTGTCACAAGGGTTGCATTTCTTATTTGTTCGGTCAATGAACTTACCATCAACAAACATTCACCGCTGCTGCTTATCTTGATGTTAATGGTACGGTTGTTTATTCTGCCTAAACACCAGTAAAATCTTGGATTATTTCAAAACAAGACGGAGATTTCATTGCAGTGATTACATGGAGGGGTACGTTATTTATATTCCCCTGGATTTTGTAAAAGTGTGGTGGTGTTTGTATTTAATTTCTATATAACACATTAACCTATTTATACAGATGCCTGTATATAATCTTTAGTGGTGCTGTCAAACGAATGATCACGTTAAAAAAAAAATTGCACACAGGTAAATGTTGAAAAAATGTGTATTACATGCTGCCTTTTCTTCCGTTTTCAGACAGTTTCTTGAACTTTCTCCCCTTTTATTAGCAAAAACCTTTGAAAGTCTATAAAAGCTGTTTGGCATTTCTCATTTTAGCCAAAAACAACATAAAACAGAAACATTTTGACGTTTTGATAACGATTCCTATGTTGAAGAATCACTCCCCCCCCCCCTACATCTGAATTTCGCTCATCATTAAAGACGTCATGTGAAAACAATCAGAAATTATTAAAATATTATGTTGTAAAAGTTTGTAAACTATTAACACTATTATGTATATGGAACTGTATATGAAGAATAAAAAACAGTAACAAAATTAAATGAAAACTATAAAAATTGTTAGTTTAGTTTCTTATTTTAATTCAATAAGTGACTTTTATAATGACAGCCACCTAAATGTCCACATACAGTCCCTCTCAGTGCCACCACATGGCTGTTACATCACAATGTCTGTTTTTCAAAGCCCCACATTGCCTCTACAGGACAGCAGCGAGCAGTGGTCAGAGTCTTGTCACCACACATTGGCTGTGTGCAGGGGGATCAGGCCTGGCATTTGCACCAGTAATGTTGACATGCTTGAGCGTGTGTTTGCCAAAGCAGAGGCAGTCTCGTGGTGAGTCAATCAGACAGCCTGTGACTCATCTGCTCCTCACTTCCAAAGCTGACTCTGCCTGATCCTCCACAGATTTTAGGCCATTTGCAATCCTCGCATTCACAATATCCCTGTCAATCCATCCATCAATCAAGCCTCGTCCAAAACATTGCCTGTCTGGACATACAGACATCCATCAGCACATATGCATGTATTCATTCATTCAAATTACCCTCAAGTAGCATTTCTCTTCGATCTGATTCAATACAGAAAATTATGAACAGTGACTATGTTTACATGGACATCAGTAATCCAATTATTTGCCTTAATCTGAATAAGACAATATTATGATGAAGGTGTTTGCTCTTTGAATGTTCCTGTTATGATCCTGTTTTACACTTAAATAGCACATAATTCGATTAATCTCATTGTGTCACCACACTATCCAATGTTTCATGTAACTTCGAGTGTTTCATTTTGAATTTTTTGACTTGACTGCAGTTGGCAGTTTTACTTTCACTCAAGAACATTTCATTTATGCCCCCCGTGACAAACTGAGGTATTGGATGAAAGTATAAAGTAAAGACTGGTGGAAGAATACCGCATGCCAAATGGAAAGAAAAAGCTTCCACATTTCATGATGCAGATGCCTGTGGTCCTTCACTGACTCGGTAGGTGCAGAGAATAGTGTCAAACAGCTGTGTGTGTATGGAATATCCTGTCTCACAATGCTGCGAAGAGTCCTACAAGATATAAGTTTGATTAAGATGTTTACATGTCTGTACTGCACTTCAATAATGCGACTAAAATCAGCATACTCCACGTGTCTTAATTCCATTTCTGTTTTGTTCGATTATGACTTTATTTGGATTAAGGTAATCCAAAATTGCCAGAACATTATAGTTTAAGGGCGACGCAGTGGCACAGTAGGTAGTGCTGTCGCCTCACAGTAAGAAGGTTGCTGGTTTGAGCCTCAGCTGGGTCAGTTGGCGTTTTTGTGTGGAGTTTGCATGTTTTCCCTGTGTTCGCATGGGTTTCCTCCAGGTACTCCGGTTTCCCCCACAGTCCAAAGACATGCACTATAAGTGAATTGGGTAGGCTAAATTGGCCGTAGTGTATGATTGTGAGTGAGTGTGTATGGATGTTTTCCAGAGATGGGTTGCGGCTGGAAGGGCATCTGCTGCGTAAAACATGTGCTGGATAAGTTGGCAGTTGATTCCGCTGTGGCGACCCAGATTAATAAAGGGACTAAGCTGAAAAGAAAATGAATGAATGATGCACTTGAATTATAGTTTAACAATTAAATTTTATTCATAAACCATCAACATTTCAACCATTGAACAATTGTATACTGTATATTTGCCAGACTGTTCTTAGCCTGTCTAGCTATGTTTGCTCATTCATTCAATAATTTTCCTTCGGCATAAGGCCAGTGGTGGCGGTGGGTAAGGGGGGGTGGGGGTGGGGGCGGGGGTTGCACGACTTATTTAAAGGGGTTGGGGGAGGATGCGTGATGTATTTAAAGAGCGGGGGGAGTGATGGGATTGTGTGCGACATATCTAAAGAGCAGGGAGGGATGATCATTCGAGAGATTATCATTCGTTTGCAGGCATCCAGGGGACTTGGGATGCCTGAAGTAGTTAAAACTCGCTCATTCAGATGTGGGAACCGGTGGACATGCAACAACTTTAATCATAACAAAACAAAAGTTTCCATCTGGAGCTACTTCACGGGACTCGACAACGGGTTCGCGTGGCTCTTGCTCCTGCACACACTCATCACAGCTACCAAGCCGGCCAATCACAGAGCTTGAGCTATGCATCATTGTGATGTGTTGTTACATTTTTTGAGAGGTGTGTGTCAGTGTTGGTGTCAGGGCTATGTGACTGCGGGAAGGCTGCATACGCATGTGCTTGACGCAGAAGTATAAACTAGACGTTAGTCCCTTATTTATCATGGTTTGCCACAGCGGAATTAACCGGCAACTATTCCAGCATATGTTTTACGCAGTGGATGCCCTTCGAGCTGCAACCCAGTACTGGGAAATATATTTGTTTATGTTAAATACAAATAAGTTCATGTTAAATATAAATGAATACAATAGTTTGTTTTTAGAAAAAAACTCTTTTGTTTGTCATTGTTTGATGGTTTAGTTTGTGGTATTCATTTTGAATTTCCGTTAAGGGTGCATAGGATGTTCCCTGACTTTCACTGTGCATTGTGGGACTTTTCATGAAGCGAACGTTTCGGTGCACCTAAAGAATTTAGCCATTGAGACAGCTCTTAAAATGGCCGACTCTCTGATCAGTGCACTGACTACTGAACAATGGAGCTGATTGAGATGCACCCTTAGACATCTTCTTTCAGCATTTTATTTCCAACTGCTTTACAGGTCAGGCTTTGCAAAAGGACTACAAGACAAACTGCATCTTTGGCCCGTCTGTTTGTTTGCTTGCATGCACGCTCTGATCTTGTAAGTGCAAACTAAGTCTTGTTTCTTCACAACCGAAGCATTATTAATGGCCCGGGGTTAAGGTGAAGGGTTTTAGAGTGATAGCACACAGGCCTGAATAGAACACCTGCGTTATTTTTTCATGAACGCATACGAGTGTGTTTGTGTTTTTAGGGTGATAGAGAGTACAGACCGAGTGTGTGTTCCCGCTTGAGTGGTCAACACTTTTATTCTAGTGGGTTAGCGCTGTGTGTGTGTCTGTGTTTGCGATCCATTGGGAGTACTTCAGCTGAGGGCAAGAGAAGCGAGAAACTTTGAGGAGGCTTTTATGTACTTTTGAGTGAAACCATCCACAGAAAAGCTTTTATAAAAAAAAACCTGATTTTATTCTGGCATTCCACTTACTCAATTACCTGAGTCTTTCCTGACTTTTCATCTTTGCCTGTATTGATGGGTCTTAACCCTTTAGCTGCCATGAGAAATGAATTGAGCTGAACTGAACTTTCAAAATAAGGTTATCTTTAAATAATGTTCAGCTTCAAATTAAGCAGCTCTTGTGGCTTAATGTCCATGTGAGATCAAAATTGTTAAGTTTGGTAGCGCACACTGCTGTTGTTTAGGAGAACAGTTAATCTGTGCAATTTAATCCACACTAGCTATGTTTCCATCTAAAATGTGAATTAAATTTATGGGCAAAACTGAAATATCACATAAAAGACGTGCAAATAAAGCAGCGTTTCCATCCAAAGAGTCAAAGAGAACAAAATCGTCACTCCCTGATAACCTGGCGCCAAATATAAACAGTAAAAACGGAATTTGCTGTGGTAGGAGAAGCTGCTCAATCTTCTCTTTAGTTAATAAATTATATGCGCCTCAGAAGACGATGCCAAAACGCAATGAATGTGTGGTGGCGTTTGAAGGCGTGAGATGCAGAGCACAGATGCTCTTGACTGTTCTGAAGGTAATTAATAATATAATAACACTAATACTGAAACGGTTAAGGCATTTTAGAATGACCAAAACAACATTTCAGATGTTTTACAACGTGCTCAGCCTGCTAGTTTGTCCATTCACACACATTTTTATCATCACATGATCTCATAACAAAATCACAGGATCTTTTTTTAATGCACATACTGGAATTTGTTTGGTAAAAGTGTTTCCATCGCAGTTTATACATATCTTTTCTTATTGAATAAAAAGTTTATACTACTCAGTCATGCACACACAATTTTTATGTGCATTTTCAAAATTTATGCGCATCTTGGCGTTTCCATCAACCAATTTTTTTTTTATCCACAACCAAAATGTGCATAAAAATAAGTGGATGGAAACGTAGCTACTAAAAAATTACATTTGCTGCTTGTTCAAACTATTTAACATGAACACAGTTCTGTCTTAAAAAGTAACTGTTTTATGTTAACAATTTACAATTTACTTAAATTTGTAAAAACTTATAAGCTAATTTAATTCCTTTATGTTATCCCATGACAAATCAATTGTGTGGAACCCAGCATTTTTTGAAGTGCACTAAAAAAAGTGTATTTTGGTAATCTTCGATCAAAGTGTCAACATTTGCGTTTAGAACTGCAGTCCTTCTATGATAATGTTAGTTTGACAGCATCAGCCATAATATTCGTAACCACGACCCTCTTACAGTTAGTTTACTATGAGGGTATGATGCACAAAAAGGTACCGCCCCCTACTCAATATTCCTTTTCAGTTAGAAGTACATCAGCATACTGAAATAAAATTCTCAGTAATTTCTTGTTGATGTACACTTTAATTAATACTTTAACATTATTTGTGACCTGATCCAGCAAAATCAGTGTGTCACAGAGACCCAAGTTTCAAAACTGAGATTTTGGTATCAATGGAAGAGGGGACTCTAACAAAGTCCCTTTAAGGCAAGTCATTTCACTCGGTGGCACTCTTTGAAACTTCTCTCGGGCAGTATGCAGTCTGAATAGGGAAACATCAAATTCTCCAAAACCGTTAGCCATGCTTACGATTACATTTCATATTTAAAATCACGAATAAAATTAAACAATTTTCTCATAAGCTTAGTTTCTAAATGTTCAAACCAAACACAATCTGCATTTTTTACAGGTTGCCTGAGCTAACGTGAGATCACAACACCAACCTCATTTATAGCTGTGCTACCATTGTCATCCTCTGGATAATGATCGTTTGATCGTGCTGATATTCTGAAGTAATTCACAACTTGCTCTTGATGGCGAATCTCCTCCAGAAATGATAGCGACTCTTTGTTTACAAGTTTGTGGATGTTTGAGTAGTTGCTGATGTTATGTGATGTGCGTT
Organism: Danio aesculapii; assembly: GCF_903798145.1. Taxonomy (NCBI): domain Eukaryota; kingdom Metazoa; phylum Chordata; class Actinopteri; order Cypriniformes; family Danionidae; genus Danio; species Danio aesculapii. The sequence continues at coordinate 42,077,610 of NC_079448.1, read as the reverse complement.
TGACAGGACAGACTTTACCTTGCATTCATTTCATACAGATTAAAAAAAAAAAACGAAAAACTTTTATTTTCTAGTTTAGTTGACTCATTTAAAAATACAGATTTCAAGCTTTATGTGGATATATTTCTTATGTCTGTGAAGCAGGTGAGATTCCAGTGTGTTTGTTGACCACATAAACATAAAAGCAAACGTCTGGTCTGAGCTTCTCCCCTGGAGAATCGTCAGTCTATAGCGATCACTGATTGGTTCCTGTACTAGTAGGTGGGCTTTCATATTGACCATTACACTTTTCCCTATTTAAAACTATACGAGTGACATGTCTTGTGTATTCTAGCCTTTCACTCTAAGCTATTTAAATTAATTCCTTGAATGGTTTTGAATGGTATTGTCTGGCCTATTTTTCCAACTGAAAACCTCTGAAAATTCATCCTTCAAAATACATTGCATTTAAAACTATTTATTAACTATATATATATAAAAAAAGAGCTGTGTGATTTCTGACTAACAATCATTTTTCAAATTTCAATTTTTCAACAAATCTCAGTTAAAATACCCAAGTATAATATTTTTCATTTGCATAGAAAATCCTTCTTGCATAGAATCTTTACCTAAACGTTTAACAGTGTTCAGTAACGGTGTTTAACTATCTGGTGAACACTTTCCATTAACTGATTGAACCACTGTATAACATGTTATGGAAAAAATTAAGCAATATATTATACTCTCCTGAGACCCCGCCTATTGACTTGTGTCCTCTGTAGTGGCCCTTGTGTTTTCATGAATTTTCTTAGAATTTTTTGAGCTACTCTGTCAAGTCCTGTTGTACTGTGCAGAGGACATCCTGGGCTTTCTAGTGATATGTCATTTGATTGTCTGGCATGCTAGGAACCACTTCTTACACTGCTTCCAAAACGGCCGGCATAAACGAGCACATTTTATGGGAAGGAGAGAGATATATAAAATTTTTATTTTTAAATGTTTTTTTACTATTATTGTTACACATATATTTGTTTATTAAAGTGTCAGAAACAATACATTTAGCTTTCAAAGCTGTCAAATTGTTTGTGTTTCAAAATATCATCCTTTTTTAAATGTCAACTATAGTGGACACCAAGACCATCTTAATGTAATTAATGACTGCATGTTGTAGGAGGCAGAACTGAAGCAGAGAGGATTCTTTATAAGATAGTTGAGGGAGACTCTGACTTAGAGTCTGACAATCAGACAATTGGAGAATTAGAGACAATTAGAGAATGACAATCAGTTTTAAATCGTTTTTATGTTGAGTTTGTTTTGGATTAACATCACTTCTTTTTTTTCTTTTTTTTCTGAGTTTGGCTCTCTTTCAGTCTAAACTGTTCCAGGAATTTAAATACAAAAGGAAAAAATGGCTTTTGTTTTGTTTTTGTTAAATTAATGTTGGATTAATATCCCTTTACAGCCATATCCTATACAATTTCGTTACAAAGTCGTTTCAAACTAAAATGGTCCTGTGGTCCACTACAGTGGACATGCTGTAAAATTAAAAATAAAAACAAAACGTAAAACCTCTAAATTGTAAAATGTAGGAAATCACAAAAAAAAAAACATTTTTTTCTTTGGGCCTCAGGAGGATATAACATTTATAAAATAACACAAAGATAGAATAAACCAAATATAAAATGTTACATTATAAATTGCTTTAGTTTTTCCATTACATATTGTACAGCGCTTCAATTTACAGCTCAATTTTTTAATGCCTGTTCTCTGAAAGAAAAAAGAAAAAAAATGTATTTTTTATTGTTTTTTCACGTTGTCAGCCTGCATCTTACAATAGAACAGTGTGACTTCTGAACTATTTTGCCAGATCGGGTCACATTTATGTGTTGGTTAGTTATCCATTTATTTATTTCATTATTGTGTTTCATTATAGTATGCGTTCTTGATGTTGAAAAGTTTAACAAAAGGACTTTTATTGAAATTATCTATTGTCTGTGTTTATTCTGTTTATCATTTGGTAGTGACCTTCTGTTATCTTTTTCCATTATTGCAAGGATTTATCTATAAAATATAATTTATTTCTCAGATAATGTGTTTCAAATGACTAAACATCTCACTGAAAGTCACTTTGTTAAACTGCAGATTTACATTTTCAATATAAAAAGATGTCAGAGCCGGGATTATGTAATATAATGGAACTTGAAAGCATAAATAAATGGACAACACCGCTGAATTGCAAGCAGTGTGCAAAAGTTAACAGCTACTGTAGCTACTGATGTGTTTTTTTTCCCCTGTGGAGTGTTCAACAAAGGTATCCTCTCGCTTTATATAAAGACACACTATTCTTGTGAGGTATAAATCACTGCACCTGTACTCAGTTTTCTTCTTTTTCCTCCAGCTCTATATGCAACAAAGTCACATCAAGCTTCTCTCTTTTTTCTGTCCATCTCCATACACTGTGTCCTTCCCTCAGGTCAGTGGTGCTGTGGCCTCGCCGAGGCCGATGCAGGGGGTCTGAAAGAGAAAACAGTGATCGCACTGACAGACAGCTCTTCTTTATAAAGACCTGTCCACACGCAGGATGAGCCCTGCGGTCCAGAAATGCTCGCTGGCTGACCACCTGCCTCTGGGAAAACCTCACAACCCAGACAGGGTGTCACAGCGCTCTGAATCACACTGAATGAGAATGATGGCTCAAAAAGGAAACCGGTGACTGCATGGACAGAGAATGGACAGAAGAAGCAGCGCTTTCAGATTAGTGGCTGTCATACTCGCACACATACACTCACGTACACATGCACACACATTGTATATGTGGTTTACGAGGACACTCCACAGGTGTACTGTATTTTTCATTGTAAAAAATTCCCTTATCCAACACTGACAAAAATACCCATTAGATTTACTGAAACCTTTTAAGGTAAATGGTTACAAACTATTTATATGGGCTGAATTTAAACAAGCAAATTAAGTCGAACATTACTAAATTTATTTTGTAAACTCAGCCCAAATACATTGTTTGCAACCATTTACCTTAAATAAAAAATTAGTAAATTCAATGATTTTTTTTTTCAGCGTACCCCAACCCCTAAACTCAACCCTCATAGGAAATATAAAAAATTGTAATGCCAAAATACTACACTCAATGGCCACTTTATTAGGTACACCTGTCCAACTGCTCGTTAACGCAAAATTCTAAACAGCCAATCACATGGCAGCAACTAGATGCATTTAGGTGTGTAGACATGGTCAAGACGATCTGCTGCAGTTCAAACTGAGGCACACATGGCACGGTTGTTGGTGCCAGATGGGCTGGTTTGAGTATTTCAGAAACTGCTGTTCTACTGGGATTTTTACACACAACAATCTCTAGGGTTTACAGAGAATAGTCCAAAAAAAAAGTGAAAATATTTAGTGAGCGACAGTTCTGTTGGCGCAAATGCCTTGTTGATGCCAGAGGTCAGAGGAGAATGGCCAGACTGATTCAAGCTGATAGAAAGACAACAGTAACTCAAATAACCACTCGTTACAACCGAGGTATGAAGAAGAGCATCTCTGAATGCACAACATATCTAACCTTGAGACGGGTGGGCTACAGCAGCAGAAGACCACACTGGGTGGCACTCCTGTCAGCTAAGAACAGGAAACTGAGGCTACAATTGGCACAGGCTGACCAAAATTGAGCAATAGAAGATTGGAAAAACGTGAGTCTCGTTTTCTGCTGCGATATTCGGATGGTAGAGTCTGAATTTGGCATCAACAACATAAAAGCATGGACCCATCCTGTCTTGTATCAATGGTTCAGGCTGGTGGTGGTGGTGTAATGGTGTGGGGGATATTTTCTTGGAACGTTTTTTGACCCATTAGTACGAATTGAGCATCGTGTCAACACCACAGCCTACCTGAGTATTGCTGCTGACCATGTCCATCCCTATATGACTACAGTGTACTCATCTTCTGATGGCTACTTCCAGTAGGATAACGCACTAAGCACAAATCATCTCAGACTGGTTTCTTGAACATGACGATGAGTTCACTGTACTCAAATAGCCTCCACAGTCACCAGAGCTCAATGCAATAAAGCTCCTTTGGATGTGGTGGAATGGGAGATGCACATCATGGATGACAAATCTGCAGCAACTGTGTGATGCTATCATGTCAATATGGAGCAAAATCTCTGAGGATTATTTCCAGTACCTCGCTAAATCTATACCACAAAGGATTAAGGCAGTTCTAATGGCAAAAGGAGGGTCCAACCTGGTGCTAGTGCATGTTAGGTAATGTTTGTCATGTGATTTTACAAATGTATGTCATTATAAACTGCATAAATAGGTAAATACAATTTTTACAAACATTTTTGAAGAATACTCTTATGCTCACTAAGGCTTAATTTATTTGATCAAAATTCAATTGATTCAATAATTAAGACCTAATGACCTCATAAAAATTGTTTAATGTAAAAATTGCTTAATGTTTGGTATCACGTTCAAACCAAGCATCAGAATGGGGAAGAAAGGTGATTTAAGTGATAGGCTGGTCTGAATATTTCAGAAACTGCTGATCTACTGCGATTTTCACGCACAACCATCTCTAGGGTTTACAGGGAATGGTCCGAAAAAGAGAAAATGTCCTGAAAATGCATGTATAATTCATTCATTTTCTTTTCTGCCAACTTATCCAGCATATGTTTTATTCAGCGGATGACCTTCCAGCTGCAACCCATCACTGGAAAACACACATATACTCTCATTCACACATACAATGGGGATAATGTAACTTACCCAATTTACCTATAGTGCATGTCTGTGGACTTTGGGAAAACCGGAGCACCCGGAGAAAACCTACGAGAACACAGGGAGAACATGCAAACTTCACACAGAAATGCCAAGTGACCCAGCCGAGGCTGGAACCAGCGACCTCTTCTTGATACCCACTACGCACCGTGTCTCTACTTGCATGCACAATACATTATAAAATGTAATGCATAATTTCATCTCAAACTAATAGTAACAGTACTGAAGATTACTGAACATTTATCTTAATATATCTGGTTTCCCAAGTTTCATATCTTCATACATCAGAGGATTAAACAAGTATTTACTTAATACCTTCTTAATATTTACAGCTATTCATAACCTCCCTGAGAGAAAAAAAGACAGACATAAATGTATTATCAGAATGATGAATTTTGTATAAACCTTTAATAAATGATCAAAAACAAAGCAGCATTACTGGAAACAATTACTAAAACAGTTGCTGTGAGAACTCCATGCATGATTTTTCTTTTAACTTTTCTTGACAATTCAATTTTTTACAGCGCTGAGCACAAAAAAAAGAGGCTAGAAGACTCTTGACTGTGCTCTCACTCAGATACACACAGTGACAGACAGACGCTTGTTCAGAACTGGGGAGACGGATGTGTCAGCAGTCTGATTATGAAACCATTCAGATCTGGAACACTTGCACTTCAAGCCAACATGGAGCACTGCAACAATTCATAAGGATGAACGCACACTGAAACACACACACATGCACACACACACACTTAAAGAAAGTTGAATTGAGAGCAGTGGCAGACAGAATGGGCACAGACACCCAAGTCTGTATTTCATCTTAGTTTCCATAATTCAGGATGCAAAATACATCATTATTATGTTGTATTCCAGTTGAAGGCCGATCCATCAGAGTGTAAATTGGTGTGGGTGGCTGTACACACGCCCTGGGTTTATAGAGAAATGGAGAACGGCGTGAGAGCAAAAAAATAAAAAATAAACAGATGAAGCGTCTTTCGCTCTTGCTCGGTTCATCTTTCAGATCTCCGACAGTGTTCGTTATGCGAGCGCAAAATAATAAGGATAATATATTGCAAAAAACAACTATGACAAAATCAGTCCCTGCTCTCATTATCTCCCATGATTCCAATCCACAGGCCTACTTTCATATTACAGTGCATCCGGAAAGTATTCATAGCGCTTCACTTTTTCCACATTTGTTTATGTTACAGCCTCATTCCAAAATAGACACACATTCTACACACAATACCCCATAATGACAATGCGAAAAAAAGATTTTTTTGAATTGTTGCAAATTTATTACAAATAAAAAACCTGAAAAATCATATGTACATAAGTATTCACAGCCTTTGCTGAATACTTTGTTGATGCACCTTTGGCAGCAATTACAGCCTTAAGTCTCTTTGAATATGATGCCACAAGCTTGGCACACCTGTCTTTGGGAATTTTTGCCCATTCCTCTTTGCAGTACCTCTCAAGCTCTATGGGATTGGATGGAAGTTGGATGGGAAGTGATGGTGTACAGCCATTTTCAGATCTCTCCAGAGGTGTTCAGTCGGGTTTAGGTCAGGGCTCTGGCTGGGCCACTCAAGGACATCCACAGAGTTGTTGTGAAGCCACTCTGTTGATATTTTGGCGGCGTGCTTTAGGTCATTGTGCTGCTGGAGGATGAGCTGTCACCCCAGTCTGAGGTCAAGCAGGTTTTCATTCAGGATGTCTCTGTACAATGCTGCATTATTCTTTCCCTCTTTCCTGACTAGTCTTCCAGTTCCTGCTGCTGAAAACATCCCTACAGCATGATGCTGCCACCACCATGCGTCACTGTAGGGACGGTATTAGCCTGGTGATGAGCGGTGCCTGGTTTTTTTCAAACGTAACACCTGGCATTCACTTTAAAGTGTTTAATTTTAGTCTCATCACACCAGAGAATTTAGTTTCTTATGGTCTGAGAGTCCTTCAGATGCCTTTTGACAAATTCCAGGCTGGGAGTGGCTTTCGTCTGGCCACTCTACCATACAGGCCTGATTGGTGGATTGCTCCACAGATGGTTGTCCTTTTGTAAGGTTCTCCTCTCTCCACAGAAGAACTCTGAAGCTCAGACAGAGTGACCATCGGGTTATTGATTACCTTCCTGACTAAGGCCCATCTCCCCCAATCACTCAGCTTAGATTGCCGGCCAGCTCTAGGAAGAGTCTTGGTGGTTCCAAACATCTTCCATTTCAGGATGATGGAGGCCACTGTGCTCATCGGAACTTTCAGAGCAGCAGAATTTTTTTCTGTAACCTTTCCCAGCCTTGTGCCTCGAGACAATCCTGTCTCGGAGGTCTACAGACAATTCCTTTGTCTTCATGCTTGGTTTGTGCTTTGACATGCACTGTCAACCCTGGGACCTTATATAGACAGGTATATGCCTTTTCAAATCATGTCCAATCCACTGAATTTACCACAGGTGAACTCCAATCAAGCTTCTGAAACATCTCAAGAATGATCAGTGGAAACAGAATGTACCTGAGCTCAATTTAGAGCTTCATTTTAAAGGCTGTGAATAGTTATGTACATGTGATTTTTCAGGTTTTTTATTTTTAATAAATTTGCAACAATTTCAAAAAATCTTTTTTCACATTGTCATTGGGGACATTGGGGTATTGTGTGTAGAATTTTGAGGAAATAAATGAATTTAATCCATTTTGGAATAAGACTGTAACATAAAAAATGTAGATAGAACACAATATTAATAATAATAATAATAATAATAATAATAATAATAATGATAATAATAATAATAATGCTTTGGACCAGAGTAGAATGGCCAAATTCAGTTTTTCATAAAACTGTTGGCAAAAAGTACCCAGAGGTGGACTACTAGCGAGATTCTAAAATTAGCAAAAGAAAGCTGTCCAAACATACTTTCATATTTCTATGTACATTTTGCGGGTGCTTTTATCCAAAGCAGCTTTATAGCTTGTATGTACAACTGCAGCAGGGAATATGTATGTGCATTAATTTGCATTGCTTTAATGCTATGTTTAATTTTTTATTAAACCTAACCCCATTTAGATGTTGATACACAAATATGTCCACACATTCATGTTTTTCATAAAGTTATACTAACAAGCTCTGTGAGTAGTTAAACGCAGACTTATTTTGAACAAATCATTTGAATCAGAGAATCATTAGCCAAATCAAGACTTTTGCTTTGATCACAGTGTTTGATTCAGTGAGTCATTAGCAGGAGACTAGCTCTGACTGGATCTTTTAATTAGCGATTCATGAATTTGAATCAGAAAATAAGTCCAAAATAAATATATTGCCTCCTAAGGGCATTCAGAGTGAAAACAATCATGGTTGCCATATTGAAGTGTCATTCCAAACTAATGTGCTCAAAATGGGCCATTTCAAAGGGCCCTTTGGAATGAAGGATTTCAAAAGGTAAAACTGATGGACACTTTTGGACCCCTTTTGGGATCTTTTGCGCACGGAAGTTGTTTGGTGTCAAACAGCATGCTACATATGGAAGGGCTAATCCCTATTCCTTAGTCTCTTCGAATCAGTAACTTTGGAAAGTAAACCCTTTTAATGGATTATGGCACAGGGAGCCCTTCTAAATAAAACATTGTGCTGCTCTGAGTGGATCATCTGAATCACTGAGTCCTTAGCTGGGTACTCGATCTGACTGGATCATCTGAAACAGTGAGTCATTAACTAGAGTCTCACTCTGACTGGATCATCTGAATCAGTGAATCCTTAGCTAGATTATCGATCTGACTGGATCATCTAAATCAGTGAGTCATTAACTAGAGTCTTACTCTGACTGTATCATCTGAATCAGTGAGTCCTTAGCTGGAGACTCACTCTGGCTAGATCACCTGAATTAGTGAGTCATTAGATGCATTCGACTTCATGCAGCGCTGTGCAGATCAATCGAAATCTGTCTTAAAGCGATACATGCTGGTTAGAAATTTTGTCCGAATTGATGCTGCACCAGCGACACGTGACTGTCACATGTGGCATCAAAGTACAGCGACAGTGCTCTGAGATCAGACAACTGATTCGGGCCGTGCAGGATCTGAAGAGCGACTGCACGAGCTCTGATGATGACACCAATATTACACAATTGGCCGAGTTCACCACATGACAACAACCACGTGTGTTTCGGGTTTATTATTGGACAGATTCCGATTCACAAATTTCAAAACAAACAATTCACTTTTCATACCCTGTCTTTCTTGTGCACATCAATATTAAAAGACAACAAATATTTTACTGCAGTATCATCTTTTGTTAAATAATCTGGTTATAAAGGCTAGCTTGTTTGCATTCAACCTTTTTTTATACAGACTATTTACTGCATTCAGCTCCATGAACGGTTTAAATTATATATTTTTGTAAATAACCTAAATATTAACTCAAATAACTCAAATTAAGTTAAAGAACTATAAGTAATAATAATTATAAAATGATTTTTAGGATTATAATATATATATATAAATAATTCTAATATATAATTCTAATATAAAAATATATATAATTTCCTGTCTAGCTGTTTATACCTGGTCTTTCTGGGAAACTTCTACTTAAAGTGTAGCTCACTTATTTTAGGAATGTCCTTTTGTTCAATCATCTTGGATTAAAGTGCTTTTTTGAAAATGCTTTCATTATCTAAAATAATCTTAATCATTGTTTAAGACTTAATCAAAACATCTTGTTTTGGGTTTTACAATAATATATATTGAAAAGTTTTATATCTATAAATGTAAATAAATGTACATAAATGTAAATAAATGAACCCTTTTTTTTAGCATATTCAAACAGGAAGTATTAGCCTAGAGTGATGTTTAAACTCCTAGAATTTGTGCTTTTTGCTTTGTATTTAATAGGCCTGTTTGTTTTTATGTTTATATTACCCTCTCGTTTCCCCTTTTTTCTCTCATGTGTTTGTAATATATTTAATTCATAATTCCCTTATTGTTTAAAAATGAACTATAGTTTGTAGAGACTGTATTCTGTTTTATTTGTAATTATTTTGATGTTATAAATAAAAAATGATGATGACATCATGTGATCAGTCATCATGACTGCCTCAACTTTGAACCACGAAGTGTCCGACTTGACAGCTCCGTTTTCAACTCCACCCCCGCTCGGCTATTCTCGTTAATCACCAGCTGCAGCTGTGCTTTATGTCGAACGCACCTCTTATCTGGACACTAGATATGACTGAATCATCTGAATCAGTGAATTATTATCTGGACACCTGATCTGACTGAATCATCTGAATCAGTAAGTCATTAACTGGAGACTCGCTCTGACTGGATCATCTGAATCAGTAAGTCATTAACTGGAGACTCGCTCTGACTGGATCATCTGAATCAGTGAGTCATTAGCTGAATGCTCAATCTGACTAGATCATCTGAGTCAGTGAGTCATTAGCTGGAGACATGCTCTGACTGGATCATCTGAATCAGTGTGTCATTATCAGTAAGTCAGTAGCTGGAGACTCACTCTGACTGGATCATCTGAATCAGTGAGTCATTAGTTGGATACTCATTCTGACTAGATGATCTGAATCAGTGAATCATTAGCTCGAGACTTGATCTGACTGGATAATCTGAATCAGCGAGTCATTATCAGGACACTTGCTCTGACTGGATCATCTGCATCAATGAGTCATCATTAGTTGGATACTCTCTCTGATTGGATCATCTAAATCAGTGAGTCATTAGCTGGACACTTGCGCTGGCTGGATCATCTGAATCAGTGAGTCATTACCTGGACACTCCATCTGACTGGGTCATCAGAATCAGTGAGTCATTAGTTGGATACTCTCTCTGACTGGATCAACTGAATCAGTGATTCATTACCTGGACACGTGCTCTGAATAGATCATCTGAATCAGTGAGTCATTAGCTGTACACTCCATCTGACTAGATTATTTGAACCAGTGATTCATTACCTGGACACTCGCTCCGACTGGATCATCTCAATCAGTGAGTCATTTGCTGGAGACTCGCTCTGGCTGGATCATCTGAATCAGTGGTCAATAGCTGGACACTCACTTTGACTGGATAATCTGAATCAGTGAGTCATTCGCTGGAGACTCGCTCTTAATGGATCATCTGAATCAGTGAGTCATTAGCTGGACCCTTCATCTGACTAGATCATTTGAATCATTGAGTCATTAGCTGGATATTGGACACTGACTGGGTCATCTAAATCAGTGAGTCATTACCTGGAGATTCGCTCCGGCTGGATCATCGGAATCAGTGAGTCATTAGCTGGAGACTCGCTCTGAATGGATCATCTGAATCAGTGAGTCATTAGCTGGACACTCGATTTGACTGTATCATCTGAATCAGTGAATGGTTAGCTGGAGACTCACTGATTCAGATGATTCAGCGAGAGCGAGTCTCCTGCAAATGACTCACTGATTCAGATGATCCAGTCAGATTGAGTACTTACAGTACAATATCTGATTTCAGACTCAGTGAGAGGCTTCCACGCTTCAGACCAGGCCTCCATCCTTCACTTCATGATTAGAGAAAATTAGCAAATCTGCATTCGGTGCCAGAAAACAAAACAGAACAACTGATAATTCGACTTCAACAAGGCCCTGGCATCTAATGAGCTTTCAAAGCCCGAGGAGATGGAGAAATGAGCCTGACGTCTGCACAAAACAGAGCGCCTTGTAAAATTAGCCTGCCTTCAATGACCGGCTCACTACAAATGCATCAGTGCTCAAAACAGAACACACTAGCCTGCCAGATCACTTGTTTGCCATTGCATCTTGTCTTTGTTTTTTGTGCATGAAAAAAAGCCTCCATCTGTGTCAGTGATTTAGCGAGCAGACACAGAGCAGAAGTGGCCATGATTGCTTACACTAACAAACAAAATGCACACGGCCTGGTTTGCCAGTATATAAGAGAATGGCTGTATACTACCTCATACAAATGCAAAGATGAACGGACAGATGCATGCATGCCTGCACACGTGCGCACACTCAAGAGCCTGCAGGGCAGAAAGGACAGAAGACAGAGGCAGGGACAGGAACATTTCAACCATTTCATTTGAGTGGTACCCAGCGGACGGCTCCCCAGTGGCAGCAGTAGCTCCAAAACACGGCCAGAGATGCTCACAGTTCAGAATCTGAAAAAAGAAAGTGTTTTTTTCTATTCTCTAAGAGACAGACTGACAGAGAGACACTGGGGATGATGACAGGGGGATGGAGAAATAACAAAGGGGCATCATTGCCTTCTCCATCTCTAACCACGGTGAAACCAAATGTCAGACGTCAGAAGAACAATAAAAATTAATGCCGCATATTGTACAGCGGTTTATATTTAGCTTTGTAAACGACCATTTCCAGCATAATTGAGTCTGATTCAAGCGGCAAAATAGCACACATGCTCGTCCTGTGAAGTGAAGGAAAGACAGAGAGCAAACAATACAGTACAACACTTCAAACAAACCACACGCTGCTGTTATCTGCTCCTGACAGTAGCTTTACTTTGTGAAACCATCAATTCCGTAACTGAATAAATGCTACTCATATGACAAAAGGCAAATAAAACCTGTTCCTGTGCGTGTCTTAAGTTTAATTCACGTTGAAATATCAATAAATTATTACATAAGAGCTGGTTGGTGTTTTGAATGTTATTTGTTAACATGAACAAACCCATTGGAGGTTAATCTTGCCTATATAGCAGGGGTCACCAAACTTGTTCCTGGAGGGCCGGTGTCCTGCAGATTTTAGCCCCAACCCTAATCAAGCACACCTGAACAAGCTAATCAAGGTCTTACTAGGTATACTTGAAACAAACAAGCAGGTGTGTTGAGGCAAGTTGGAGCTAAACCCTACAGGGACACCGGCCCTCCAGGACCGTGATTGGTGACCCCTGCTATATAAGGTATAGACTACTAGTGAATTGTTTCAAAATATTCAACTTATGTTCTTTATAACTTCTATACATTTTTGTCTGTACTTGTATTGGTGGATGTGGAAAACTTCAATACAGTACAGTTTCCAGGGTCATTTCTATTTGTCACCCTATAAGCAAAATTACTGTTGTTTACGCCAACACAATATGGACTTTTATAGCTGTTGTTGTAATACAACAACTATGGTATTACTGTATAAACAAAGCAGTCGTGTACATGTCAAAGCAGTAACTAAGGGTGTTTCACACCTGCCTTATTTAGTTCGGTTGAATCGCAGTGGAGTTCCATTTCCCTCTTGATGCGGTTCGTTTGGGCAGGTGCGAATGCAGCAATCGCACTCGAGTGTGCACCAAAAGCAGACCAAAAAAGCATAACGAGACCTCCTTGAAGAGGTGGTCTCAGTACGCTTCAAACAAACCTTGGAGTGGTTTGTTTATGGTGAGAACATGATCTGAACTAGAACAGACCCAACCACAAAAAGCACTGCGTCTTTTGGACTTATCCAGCTGCTGTGGTCCGATGTGCTGTCCCATCTTATGGGGTGTGAGGGAAAAATATTTCTTGACAGCACTTTACCAACAATTTTACAGAGAGAGAGAGGGAAAAACATTACCTGATGGATCATTGGTAATATTTTCAGAAGATGACCATGTCACAGTTTAGCTAAGTTAATTTATGCCTTCTCCTGAAGTGACTTGCGATGCGCCTTCAGCATTTGCAATGCATTTAAACACTGTTTTTCAGCCACAGCCGAGCATCATTCTCGAAATTAATAGTTTGTCTAAAGTGATGTATACAAACTATATAGTATACTATGAGCAGGGATACGCAGACGTCATTTTATTTAAAGCGACATTTTGTTTACTTTCGGGAGTTCCGTTGGCATTTTCCTGCACATTAATTCTGGCCAATCGAAAAGCAGTTTAGGAATTACGTTCAATAACACCTGGCCAATGAGTGATGTGGATTTTGCCACATGACTTCATTTTGGTTCTTTTCAACTGGTTCGGACCAAAGCAATCAATGTGGTGTGAAAAGGACCCAAAAACGGCAGAAAAATGTTACAATGTATCATTTGTTGCCATTGGTCCGGACCAAATAAACTGAACCACAGATGTAAAGCACCCTAAATCATCATACTATCATCTCAAAAACCGAATTAAAAGCTTTGTATCCATTGAGGACTTAGAGAAACTTGTTCATGCTTTTATCACCAGCAGGGTGGATTACTGTAATGGACTGTAACCGACCTTGCCATAAAGACAGTCAGACAGTTGCAGCTGTTCCAGAATGCTGCAACCAGGATTCTGACCAGAACCAGAAAATCTGAGCACATCACACCTGTCCTCAGGTCTTTACACTGGCTCCAAGTTACATTCAGAATAGATTTTAAAGTATTATTACTTTTCTTTAAATTACTAAATGGCCTAGGACCTCAATACATTACAGATATGCTCACTGAAGATTCCTTTACAGTATTTATTACAGTTTATCAGTTTACAATAGTTAATACTATGATTGAGCATTCAAGTTATGAATTCTAGAATATGTACAATATATCATATTTTGCAATGGTATGGTTCAAAAACTCTATAGTATTTACTATGAATTATAATAGTATATTTTATGAAATCTCAGACGGGGTTGTCTGAAAATCATTGTCTCATTGGTGTCCCTTTCAGCCGGTAGCACCCTAGGCAACCATCGTTTGTCTATGCCTAGAAAGAGTGCTGAATTTTACAATTGAAAATTCCATACTTTGTGCAAATCCATTCAAATGCTCAAATATATGTAAAAGTTCTATGCCACTTTAATCAAAGATGCATCAGAAGGAGATTTTTGCTAACTCAATACAGCCAGGTATCCTATAATGCTTTACACATCATCCAGAGCAGTGGAAAATACAAATCTCATTCGTACAGTTTAGTAAAATTTACTTGTAGTACGGTTGGATTTAGGGGTGGGGTTGGGTGCCACGCCTCCTTTTAAAATTCCTACATTTTCATACGGCTGATCTCATAAGAATTTGTACAAATTAGCCACTAAACTGACAAAATGTAAAATAGTTACGTTTCCTCGTGAGATCAGGCTGGAAATACCACATGTCATTATGTGTAAAGTCCTTCAGACCAGAATGTATCATTTACCTGCAAAACTGTGGCTTATTTATAAAAATAGTTGTCTATTTGAGCAATTGCTGTGATGTTTTTCGAAGTTGATCACCAGGCATTCTTCACTCATATACCCTGCAGAGGACAGTCTTATGCTAGGCCTTCAGAAATTTGCCTTAGTCTGACTTCTCTATAGTGTTTAGATATGAGATATAATTCATCTTAGACATATCTAACAGGCAATCTTTGTACTCATGAATTTATTATTTGTGCTCAGGCATATCACTTGGTCTGAGGGCAAAATTCAGTTTCAAAACTTTGTCTTTCTATGCCTCTCGTACACACAGACACACACAGTACTGTTGCACGTTGACTTTGTACATTTGATTGAGTTGTTAGCTTGTCTAGTTTATAGAATTTTCATATTTTCTACTTTTAGAATGACTGTCATTGTTTCTTAAAACTGACATTAAACAAAAAGAGATGTGTTTGATGTCATATTGCATATATGCACATATTACCTGAACAACATATTAGTGTATTATTGTTTTTAAATGAAAGGAAAAACAGGTATTTTGTCTTCCATTTCATTTTTCAATAAATATACATGCAGTAAAAATTATCACATTGCCTGAGCCACCACAATTTTTAAAAAGATACTATGTCCGCAATAAAAAAAAAAAAACACATACATTACCTGACAAAAGTCTTGTCGTTGATCCCAGTTGTGAGAGCAGCAAATAATAATTTGACTTCTAGTTGATCATTTGGAAAAGTGGCAGAAGGTAGATCTGTTGAACTGCATTCTAACCATCACAAACACTGCAAAAGACATATTGGAAGCTGCATGGACCAAGGATTTTCATAGAAATCAGTCAAGTTTGGTGAGGGAAAAATCATGGTTTGGAGTTATATTCAGTATGGGGCGTGCAAGAGATCTGCAGAGTGAATGGCAACATCAACAGCCTGAGGTATCAAAACATTTGTGCTGCCAATTCATTACAAACAACAGGAGAGGGCAAATTCTTCAGCAGGATAATGCTCCTTCTCATACTTCAGCCTACACATCAAAGATCCTGAAAGCAAAGAAGGTCAAGGTGCTCCAGGATTGGCGAGCCCAATCACCACACATGAACATTATTGAGCATGTCTGGGATAAGATGAAGGAGGGGGTATTGAAGATGAATTCAAAGAATCTTGATGAACTCTGGGAGTCCAGATTACTTTATTAATAAGTTATTTGAGTCATTGCAGAGATGTATGGAAGCAGTCCTCCAAGCTCATGGGGATCATACACAATATAAATTATTTTTTCCACTGCACCATGGCTTTATATTCTATACTGGAGATTATTTCTGTTAAATGACAAGACTTTTGTCCAAGCAAAGTCAGACCTTATTGTCCTAATTAAGTAATTAAAAATCAAGGCATGATCATATTTTATTTTGGTAAAATAAGCGTAATCTAGAAGCCTTTGCCTTTCATATTAGCCACTTCTGATACCAAATGATCAACTAGAGGTCAAGTTTTTATTTGTTGTTCCTAAAACTTGGACAGACGACAAGACTTTTGTCAGGTAGTGTATGTATCTTAAGAACTAATCTGGCCACTTAGCAGTTAGCCAGCGGTAATTAGTGTTACATTTTAAATTTAAATTAGACCACTTTACCTTTGTATGTCTTAATAAGTGACAATCAGTTAGAAAGACGCATAATGACAAAATTCTAATGGCAATCTTTCCAGTTTAACAGCTGGAAACAGTCACAGGAATGATGTGTTTCTTTTTTGTGGACTGCTATTCCTCTGTCCTTTTTGAAAGTGAATATGGTGCACAGTGTGACCATATTCAATATACAGTATCCACTTAGACGTTGTTTTGGACCAGTGAGTCTCCCTGTGGGTGGATCTATTTAGAACAATGAGCAAGTTTTGCGCAGAATCAATTATTGATGAAATGTCAAACTCGACATGACAGTGGCTACGCTTTTCAGATTTAGACAAGAGATTTAATAAGACTAAAATGTTCATCTAGTAACTCTGTCGCTTTTATGTCTATGAATAATGTTTGAGCAGCCCACACTCTGACATTCTGTATAGAATATATATGATGTTAATCGTATCTTTCAAATCATTTTTAAACAAAAAACGTGGTGGCAGAATTAAATAGTAGGCAAGCTGTACTTCACTTTCATATTAATCTTCATTTTAAGGCAGCCGTATTACAAATGTGGAACAAAGAATACCTGCAGCTTTCCTATTCCGCTATGAGAAGTGTAAATTTACAGACTTACCGTTCTCCTCAACTGCCTACTCTCATCTCTGAAGCTATAGAAATCAGCTGACTGACCAATTGTCTTGAAAAGAAACCCTTCAGATTTCCATCCATGAGTTTTTAGGGAACAGCATGAGTCTGCATAAAGAAAAGCTATAATTTAGAACCCATCATGGAAGTAACATAGACAAAAGGAGACATCTGTTTTTGAGAAAGTGGTTATTATTTAGTATGATGTTTTGTTACATACTCGGGTACAGTGTGCATAACCATTTTCACCTCATTTTTTTTAAAGTCACAGATAAAAATAAACTTAAAGATGTTACAAATATAAATCGCTTATAATAAGACAATAAAACACAATGTGAGGGAGAATGAAATGAAGGCATGTCTATGGAATCTTACCTAAAAAAATAAAAGGATGTCCTGAGACAGTTGCTGTTGTTTTTACCCATTAAACTTTGATCTTGTTCCAAGTGCCAATTACAATGAGCGGGAATGAGAGCGAACTGGGGGAGACTTCAGAGAATGGAGATTGAATCGCTTGTCAGAAATAGTTACCGCACATGCGAGCAGTCTGTTTTGGCAATGATATGCAAACTAAAAGATCCCTCCAGTCTATATTTAACAAGTTAAAGTGCACCATCATACAATCCAAACTGAGGATATCAAAGAAATGTGGATAAATGAGACAGCAGAGGACCCAAATTGGCACTAGTAACTTCATTTTTTATGCCTTCTTCTGGTCTCTGCCTAGCATCCAATTAAAGTATTGGATTTGACTGGAAATGTTACACTGTCAGTCACTTGCAGACTCTAACCTGCATTAGGATATACTCTCTATCAAATACACATCACACATATATATTAGCCTATAGTAATGCACAAGATTAACACCAACATCACTGATGGAAGGGATGATCACTGGTATAAAACGATGTTTTCTTAGGAAAGAGAGGAAAAAAAGTCTATAAATTACAAATTTTTTTTAAGAGAGACATTATAGTTGTAAAAATTACGACATCACTAAGCCCTATCTCTGTTTTTTAGTCTGAATGGATGTGGTACTGCTGTTTCCATTTGTAATGTAGTGACTCATTTTTATCATTCAGAAAATATTAGTGTGATTTGAACTCAAATGTTATCACTCGATTGAATGTGCGTTATTAGTGGTTATCAGCTAATAGATATGGTCTAGTAGGGGATTTCTGCGTCTACTAGTAGGCTCAGAAGGCTGTAATCATCCATCCTCATGGTTAATCAGTTATAGATCACATACGGCTGCGGCCGGGAGTAAATGAGAATTATTTATATTATTTATTAAATTCCCCATTAATTGTATTTTATTAGCATCTACCCCTACCCCAACCCTAATCCTAACCGTCACAGTAATGTAAAAACAGATCTGAATCTGGAGTCTTCTCTATAAGTATAGCTGATTAACCACAATAATTATTTGTATTATTTATTAAATTTCCCGTTAGTTGTAGTTTTTTTTAACATCTACCCCTACTCAAAGCCAAAACCCAACCATTACAGTAATGTAAAAACAGATCTGGAGTCTTCTCTATCAGTATAGCTGATTAACCACGAGAATTATTTATATTATTTATTAAATTCCCCATTGATTGTATTGTATTAACCTCCACCGTACCCCAACCCTAAACACAATCATCTCAGAAATGTAAAAACAAATCTGAATCTGGAGTCTTCTCTATTAGTATAGCTGATTGACCATGTGGATGGATGATAACAGCCTTCTGAGCCTGCCAGTAAGCTGAGAAGGCCCCTCCTGGCCCATATCTATCAGCTGATAACCACTGATAACACCCAATCAATCGAGTGCTAACATTCGAAGCGGGTGACTAAATCATCTTCCTTGCTCTCAGTATGCTAGCTTTTTGTGTGTGTCATGAATGTTTGGCACATGTATTAACTATCGTTGGACAGAAAGCTTGTGAATTATTGGATGAATCCACCAGATAAATGTATTTAAATGGAGTTTGACTGCGAAATAACAATGCATGTGGAAGATGTCTGCACTGACAGTGTGTGGATGCTGTAATTACCATTAACGTGAGTTTAAAATAACCAGTAGTGAGAGTCATGAGAGCCGAGTGCAGCTTCTGGAAACCATTCAAAGGGCAGTTTTAATTAGAAAAGCAAATCAATGGATTGCGATTCGCTGCATCTCGACCTTTCCTCTCTCTCTTGAGGGAGAGTATGACAAACACAGTGTGAGAAGAAAGACTGGCTTGTTTAACACCACACTATGGTTGTACTGCATTTACTTGCACTGGATGTACTCATTGCCTTCACATAAAGAAAAGCAGAGGATTTGCGTGTGGCTTGTACCAGTACGACTCCAGTCACTCATATTGTTGCCTGCAGTGTTATGGACATGGGGGGTCGAAGACATTACGAAAAACGACTCCTCAACAAGCATGAGAGAAGGGAGGTGGCGGGGAAAATTTCACTAATGGTTTTCACATGAAGACAGCCACCATGTTGTGAACGTTGTGTCACTTTCCACTACTGTACGACTCCTCACTGGAATCTGGTTAATGTTCACATATCAAAAGCTTCAGGCTAAATCTGGCAAACTGAGAATAAATTCATATTCTGCAAACTGTGAAATGTGAACTTTGAGTACTGAATCTGATAAATACTCCTCTTTGTGAAAGCACGGATGGCGAAGCAAATGCATTCGGTCAGAAAGAGAGAGCTCTTAAAGTTGACCATTGGAATTTGAAGAAAACCCCTCATAAAAACCCCTAAGCTACAGTTCACTAAAATGCTCTTCTACAAGAGGGCTAAAAGCTAAAAGCACAGTGACTTGGAAGGAAATCACGAAGAAAAGCCGTGACACATTTGAAAACTGAAATGAATGGCATCTCTTTGATTCGCATACCTGCAGATTCACTTAATAAAACCTTTGACTCTGCTAGAGAAACATCTGTGAATGTTTGAAGTGTTTACCGTAGATAAAGAGCAATATCTTTCAACCACCTAAGGTACCTTGTGGCACTGGCAGGTCTTACACAGCACAAATGTGTACACACTGAAGCTAATATCAGCAGCTTTTTCATGTCGCTACATACATAGGATTTGTAATATATGAAGAGAGGCAGTGATCAGAGGTTATACGGCTGATGGCGGGAATTACGGATTGGAGATCTAAATTTGATCTGTCGGAAAGCAAAAGGGGCAGGCAGTTTCAGTCAAGTCATGGTTTTCTTCAAATAAAGTCCCTCTGCTGATATGCATACAGAATCGCGCAGTCCTTTCTGGTGGCCTTTTGTCAACAAGAGTATGTTCGTGCA
Source organism: Danio aesculapii (assembly GCF_903798145.1). Taxonomy (NCBI): domain Eukaryota; kingdom Metazoa; phylum Chordata; class Actinopteri; order Cypriniformes; family Danionidae; genus Danio; species Danio aesculapii. The sequence continues at coordinate 42,057,200 of NC_079448.1, read as the reverse complement.
TCCAATAGTGAGAGATCAAACCATAGCCAATCATTGATTGTTGGGAAATAGTGAGCCAAATCAGGGAAGTCAGCGTCGTGAGATATAAACAAAGCTGACGTAACTGAAAATACCAAACAAACGCAGCATAATTAAACAGGCCCATTGCACGATCTAGTATATAAGGCTTCAGAAGGATCCTGCAATGAAGTGTCTGTGATGCACATCTTGAGGTTTTGTTCTGCGTTCTGTGTTCATGTGTGTATGTATGTGAAAGCTGAGGGCTCCGTCTCATCCCGGTTCAGCCCTCCTCGTTGTTGTCCCCACTCTTGGGTCTTTGGCACTTGGCGAATGTCCTTAGCCGGCAAGCGATCATCGGACCATAGGGTTTGCATTGTGGCGCGAACGGGATCTTTCCAAACCAGTGCGACGGTTGTCTGTTCAAAAAGAGAACAAGGAAGGACACTTAGGAATATTCACAAAAAACAATGCACAAATCAGAGAAAAAAGGGGAGGAAACAGGAGCACAGATAATAGTTTGAAAGAAGACAAGAAACAACATCAGACATCATAACAAAGGCAAACTGATTAAGGAGAGAGCTGCATTAGATGGTCTGGAGTCGGCTGCTTCTTGTCTGGTGTCATAGTAACTCCATTGAGCTCGCGATCTAGTCTCGGGCTTGAGAGATCCTTCACCTATAACAACACGGCCTGGAGAAGAGACACTTAATGGAACGCGCCCATACACAAGTAGGAAAACAGTGCGTACACAGCTGCATGTGCTTATCTGAAGACTACTGGAGGACTGGGAGCATTTAAAGGGATAGTCCATCTAAAAATAACATTCTAGCACAGTTTATTCATTCTCATGTTGTTTCAAACCTTGCCCATATGACTGAAGGCAATAGTCTTTAATGTATGTACTTCTGTTGGATTCCATAGAAGATAGTACAAATTTACACTTAGCAGGCTGGGATTTATTTAATTAGCTTAATTTAAAAACGATCTCTATTGTAATTGATCCTATATTCTAGTTCATTTGAATAAGTGTGAATACTGCCACCTGAGCCTTGGTGTGCACCAGAAAAGCAGACCGAGACCCCTAAATAGAAGGGTCTTGGTCTGCTTCCAAACAAATTATGCCGTGGTTTTACTTAAATATGAAACTAAATAAAAAATGAAACATCTAAATGAACCAAAAAAAGGACATGATGTGACAAGATGTTGCCATAAAAATGAAAGCTCAAGCACACATGGCTTTTTTCATCAGTCACAATATTGCCCATTACATTTCAAAACAATCATTAAAAATGCATATCCTTGCAGCAGATATTAATTTATCTAATTAATGTATTGTTTATTTATTTAGATAATTTATTTATCTATTCATTTATTAATTAATCTCTCTATCTCTTTCAAACCTATCCTTAAAAATATTTCCTGAATAAAAACGTTCTCTGATATCATTTAAAAATGCACACTCTATTCAAATATGTTTTATCGTCAAAATATTCTTACACAAGTCATAAATAGATTTTCCTTCCCTTTCAATAAATGTAAATGTGTAAGTCTTGAGTGTCCTCCTGAGTGTCTCCTTTACATCATATACACAAATGAGTGTCGTAGGCCCTTTGAAAATCAGTACATTCTTATGTTTGTGGATTACACTGTTATTGTAAGTTTGTTGGTTGGTGAGGAGGCTGAGCATCTTGTTGAGTATTTTACAAATTGGTGTCGAGGGGCTGGTCTACGCCTGAACACAGATAAAACAAAGGAGATGTGCATTGTCCTGTGGCGGAGACAGGAAGTAGTTTTAGGTTTTATGGTTGACAACCACCAGACTGAATTAGTCGAAAGTTATAAGTACCTATGTACTATTATTGATAATAAGTAAAATTTTAATGAAAATACTGAAAGACTATGTTGGACAGGCCAACAAAGCCAGTATTGTCTTCGGAAATTAGCGAAGTTAATTATTGATGGGAATCTGATGGTGGCATTTTAAAAGGCCTGAATAGAATCTTAAATAGAATTTTAACTTTTCATTGATTTGTTGGTTTGCTTCTTTAAAAGTAAAACAGAAGAACTCACTGCCGAAGGTTTTAAAGACCGGCAGCAAAGTATTGTGGGTAAAAGTGATGGGGTTATCCTATTTGTATGAAAGCCAGGTGTTAAAGAAAGCCTATCAGACTACATTTGATATATCCCATCCTCTTTTTGATTTATTTCAAATACTTCCCTCAGGATCTCGGTATAGGGTCTCTTGGGCAAGGATCAACAGATATAAATTTTTATTTACTCCTTGTGTGATTTATTTGCTGAATTTTAATGGGAAGAGATAGTTGCTGTTTTTTAGTACTATTAATGTTGTTTAATGTTTGTCTCAAGTGTGTGGTATTATATACGTTTTCTAAATCTATTACGCTGAAGAACAAATCACCCAAAAAGGGGACAATAAAGTTTACAGTAACAGTAATTGTGTTATTTAAGTTAATTGTTTCTTTCATTTACAAATGGACTCACTTCATACAATTTGTTGTTTCTACATTCAACCCATTCCATTTTAACCATCACATGTACTGTATGCACATACAATCAGTGTGTTCAGCCCAGCACACAGTGTTGTTTTGAATGTTCAGCAAGTACTGTGTTTATACATCTTTTCTTTTTTTTTTTGTTCTTTTTTTTTTAAACCTTTTTTTTTTTTTATCTTTAGGTTTGGACTTGAAAATGACCGTGAGAATGTTAGTGTACTTGGACACACCCAGCAAACATTTTTTGTTTTTTGTTTAAAAGTAGTCTAATTCACATCCAAACAGCTAAAATTGGTCTGTCTGTGAAAATAGACGTCCAAGAATGGTCCAAAACTAGACTGGTCAACAAATAGACAGGAATAAACGACTAATGTGTGTATCTGATATCCCAAACGTATCCTTGTTTTGAATTATTGTTTTAGATATTTGTCTATTAGACATCTATTAGAGAAAGAAACATAATATTTGTAAATTTGTAATTTTTTCCTTTTCATGTCAAGACCAAATGAATCAAGAGTATTGAACTTACAATGTAAAGGTGAAGTATGCTTTAAATGTTGAAACTATCATAATCTAAGCAGATTCTTTCTGAAACTAGGCCAATAGGAATATTATGGTGGCATGTACGAAATGTGCTAGCTGAACTTGGCAACCAAAACCAGCCATTATAGGATCACACAAAGGCCCTCTCCACTCCAAACATGGTGTAGTGAGAGTCTGGGTGGAGGCCATGTGGCAGGTGGAGTGGACAACCTTCCTCTTTCCCCTGTAGATTCCAGGGCCAACTCCAAGCTTAAGCTGCCACACCTTTCGTACCTACCCTGGCAGGTCTGCCCATGCAACTGCCATTACTCAGTGCCAGGTGCCCATGCCACTATGGGCTGGGCATAGTTTAATGGAACAGACCCCATTCATCATGTCAGGTAATGAGTTAGGAGCAAGTGGGCACCACAGTAAAGGCGGATTCATACTTCAAACAAAATTGAAGTCTAGCTCGTTTGCCAAGGTCAGTTGCCTGGGCCAATGAGAAAACAAGCTAGAAATCATTTTGAAAAGGCTGTTTTATGGCTTTGTCTGGGCAAAGAGATTTTTGCAACAAGACAAAGGTGAAATAGAACACAGTCACAGTGGCCAAGTATGTGTTATTACTACCAATAACAGTGTAGCTGAAAGCTCAGTGTTGGTTGATTATAAGAGCAAGTGCTTTGTGCTAACAAATCCCCTTTTTGAGTTTGCCTAGAGCCTTTTAATTCAAGCTTCAGTAGACGTATAAATCTGTCCTAACAAGGATACTCACCACAGGGGAGGGACAATGCTAATAACAAGAGGGTAATACAAAGAGATGGAAGAGATGTGGTTAAGGTAGAGGGAGGAACGGTTCAATGAAAACCGAGAGAACAAATGGAGAGGAAATCCGCATTTCTCTGCAGAACAACTTCCTCTGGCATCGGTGAAAGTGGAAGATGCTGAACTTTGAACTCTGCATGGAAACCAAAATATGAGTTGAAATGATGGCAGAGTCTTTCATCCACTTCCACTTCAAAAAGCCAAGCGCCCGAAGGCCTCCAGTCTCTTTCTCTCTGAACTGAATGGGCACTGCACATTGACAGCAGTGATAAAAACAAAGAACCTTCTAGAACTTGTCAGGATAAAGACAGTTATTTCAGTTTTATTTACAATTTCTGTGTGTATGTGTGTATATAGTGGAATTAAATAAGTTTAACAGACAAATCAGACATTTCCTCTAGACCAGGGATGCCTAAGCTTTTTTGTATGAAGGGCCAACAACCAAATATCATCGATAGCTGTGGGCCAAAGATAAATATACCAAACTATTTTACATTAAAGTTGCCATGGGTAAAATCATAATTTATTTCCTAATATTTAATATATAATTATATTTTAATGCAGTATAACATTTTTAAATTATAAATTATCGCAATAAAAACAATGACATTTTAACACAGTAGAGTTCAGTGAATACACTAGTAAAGCAGAATCTGCCTTTGTCTTGATTTGCTCAATTAAGTCCTCTATCCGTCAGGTGACAGTGTGTACATTTTAAAGGGGTGGTCCACAGAGTATTTTTAAGGTTTGGTTGTGTTTATAAGATGCAAAGCAATGTGCCAAAAATCTGACAAATGATATTCACATATATTTTTAAGTAATACGAAACATTCACATATCTATTGCGAGTTCATTATTGAGAGGTAAACACTGAGAAAGCATCCGCATAGAGAGACACTGCAGCATAGCTGAACATTGTGAGTGTTTACAGTGGTTTGATGGATAAATATTAATTTGTAGCTAAATTGTTAGCCATACCAAACAGCATTTCCCATTGTTCACATCCTTGTTTATGTCCTTGGTTCAGCATACATTTAGCGCTAGAAACAATGCATGTAATAGATTAATTTTAACAAATAATTAATTATGGTTGGAGGAGTTTTAGCCAAATCCAGCACTGAATTGAGAGAGATTCTGGAAGCTGTCCTTTGTCAAATGCTAGCTATATATTTTTTCATAATTCTCTGGAACATAATTAAAATTAAACTGTAAGCACTTCTCTCTTGTTGTGTCCTTTGGAAGCCCAAATACAGAAATGAAATGAGCTCTGTGGAAATAGCAGCGATTGGACGGCATTTTAGCTTTCTCTGCTATCACATTACAGGATCACCTCTGGCCACACCCTGTTGCTGCGCAGGGTGTATGCTCATGGTGAATGCGCATAACCTGAAGCAATTGGGATCTCACTAACCCGAATGTATTTTTTTGGAGTCCTTAAACTTCGTTTGCTGTAGGCTTTGCTAAGCTAACGCTGTAAAAGCCAATGTCTCCCTTTTCCATTGAACTTTAAGCGTATTACATTCAGAGATGTTGTTTATGTTCACACAGCCACATTACACATCAACTAAAGTTTAAAATATGATATCAAAGTGGACCACCACTTTAAATAAAATCTGATTAAATACCATGGACCAACTTCGGCCCGCAGCCCCTAGTTTGGGCACCTCTGCTATAGACAAAATGAATGTTTTCGACAATAAATGATAATCTAAACTCTCGCCAATGTAATTACTATACAAGTAAAGATAACGAAGGCAGGAAAGAAGGAAAAATGGTTGAACCCACACTGAGAGCAAGAAGAGACGGTAAACACATCTCTAGACCAAACACTGCCATTGTTCTGCCAACTGCTTCCAAGTTGCCCATTTTGTAGTTATATTGGAAGGTGACACACAGACTACAGTATTTTGTCTTGACAGGATCAGGGACGGCTGGCGGCACTTCCTCAAGTTTGTGGTCCAAATTGAAAATGGATGAAAGCATCACTGCTTGATTGAGAGTGGAACATGGGGATGCTTGGAACATTTGGCAAGGCAGGGGAAAACGACGTCTAGGGAGGAATACTTGAAATAATTGCTTGAGATCAACAGATTGAAGACGAGATTCTGGTGGAGAAAAAGTCTATGTTTCAACCAAATGGGCAAAACCAACCAACAAACAGGCTTTTTTTGTTTTTAATTTGGGCTGAAAAGCTGTGTTTCTGACATGAGGCGCTTCAGTCTAAAGCATCCCATCTACAACAAACAATCACACCAACAAACAGCACTTTCTATTGGGGGCACACATAATGAAGCTATTCTCTAAAGAGTGAGCATTCACTTCCACAATAAAAATACACCACTAGACAATTTCAGGAGAACTGTGCCACTGATCACAAATCTGTCAAGTGCTTTTGGATTTGATGGCTTTTTTTACCTGCTTTTCCCAGAGGCAGCATCTTTAGGTTGAATGCACAAAGAAAAAGGATGGGATTGATGAAAAAAATAAGAACATTTGGTTTCACACCAGAGAAATATCAGCATTTTAGGACTTAATTAAATGATGTTATTGCTTGACATGGGAAGGGGGAGTCAAATGTGACCAAAACGTCAAAACACATTGCAAAGCGGGATCATGGGATTAGCCTAGGGTTTAAAAAAACAGCACTAAAAAGCTAGTAAGCGCACAGACACTCACAAAGGACCGAAAAGTCGTCATACATTCACTATATCCAACACTTTCACCATATGATTGAGTGATAGGCTCCAGACGGCCCCATGTGCATTCTTCTAAAGAGATTAAACCACATAATGGATTTTGCATTACTGTCATCTGCCTGTAATTACATGACGTTACATCATCAGGAGAGTCCTTTGGCACAAGGTTTGCTCGATGAATAACAAACAAGCTTCAATCAACAGCCGAGTAGTAACTATGTGAATAAACACAGGTAATTATGAGAGTGAATAATTTACATGTTTGATGCAGCTCAAATATTCAATATGTATGCAATAAATATTAAATGCGCCGAGGCAAATATTTTCAAATAAACACTTTTTGGTTATGCATCTCTTGTTTTGGATAGACCTTTCAAGGAAACACACACACACACACACTGATGGTAATGTGCAAACTTGTATCGCTTCATTTTTTTTCTGCCGACAAAATGTAATAAAGGGCGATTAAATCTTGGAGGGCCATATGTCAACACACAATGTTTACCGCTTGTGGGCCGTAGAGGGAGGTGAGGCAGAGAGAGAAAACAGACTGCAGCAGTAACAGCTACTGTATCTGCTCTTCTCATCTTCTGCATGCCTTTGCCAGACTCCAGCTCCATGGGTAATGGAGCACCAGAAACAAGAAATAGGATGTGATGGTGAAGGGGAGTTGCTTCTTCGGTTTTAAGTTATGGGGCTTGGAGAGTAAAACCTACAGTTATAGAAGCCAAGGTTTCCTACAAAGCTGAAAGTAATTGTTTTGAGTCAGTGAGGGAAGGTTACATCAGCTGCAGCAGTGCAGAATAGAAGGTCAGAGAGGTGCCTGACCCTGAGGCAGCTCAAAAGAGGCCTTTAATGCCTCGCAGCCTTGGTTTGTTTGGCAAGAAGGTAAACACACAAAAAAATGAGCGACCAAATGTGTTATGGAAAAAAGTATTTTTGTTTGGGGATATGTTAGCTCAAGAAAAAATACTATAGAAGGAGGATTGTTTAAAATCATGCAGATAAAACTTTGGGTACAAACCTTTAAGTAACAGTTGAATACATTATATGTATGAAGCCTAGTTTTAATGAATACGTGTATTTTTTAAAACCTGTAACTACATTTTAATGAATCTATATACATATCCTTGCTGTTTCACTTTATAAATGAATTAAACATCACTATGAGAAACAAAGTCACATATGTCAAAATATGCCCATTTTAAAGGTAAAAATGTATCTCATATATTAAATTTTGTCTTGAAATTAAAGCACTTGATCTATGTTTCTCTCTTTTATGTGGTGTGACAGATTGTTTATCTCAGTTCAAACAGCAGCAGAGCATGAGCTGCTTCATTGCTACTTGTTATAGCATAAAATAAACACGAATAAACATCTCACTTCTCATGCATCCACCAAATTATTGTTTAAATTGTGGAAAAAATGTCAGTAAAACAGCTTGTAAACCACATGTCAGTAAGCATTGCATTTTCCTTCGGTAAGTTATCCAGTTTCTAGGAAAAGTAGATGAATTAATTCTGTAGAAGAGATTTTGCAGTGTGTTATCCCACATATTCATTGCTTTATGCTTATTTTTAGTGGTGATGTCTTATTTAATGTTTTTTGATGCATATTTTAAAATAAATATGTAATGAGTTGCACAAAAATCTATCATGAAAACAAAGCCATGGTGTGAATTATATTTGGTAGGAGAAACTTTACTTCATAATTAGATTTGGAAGATAATGTTATCCATGTCATGTACAATTGATGTTTTGTCTGTTGATTACATCTAAAAATAAATAAGAGCTGAATTTTGCAGGTTATTAACAGCCTGTTTTTAACTGTAGCCTTTAATATTATAGAAATGTGCTACTAATATATTCCCCATGTAGTTTACAGCATTTGCTGATGCTTTATATGTACATGCATACATGTTAATGACACATAACAAGGTATAAATTGAGGTTGTTTGTCACACCGAGCTGTTATATTAGTGTGTTTAAAAAAATCTGCAGTATCTTAATGAAACACTGAACTCTGGGCATGAGTCATTTCAATAAAAAAAAAAACTGAAAAATGCTGCTTGAAAAATAGGAGGAAAGAATAATTATTTGACACTATAAAGTGCTATGTCTGCTCAATGCTACATTCAGTGAGGAAAATATATATATAATGCTCTGTAACTCTTGGTACAGCTAAAAATATTCAACAGCTATTAACATCAATAAACACAAGATGCTCAAAGGCACATAAATAAATTACAAGACCAAAACCTTATGATGACCTTTTTGAGTAAAAGATGACTAGGGATGTCAAAACATGAAATGATGGGATGTCAAAATGTAACATTAATAAGGTTTTACATCTTCCATAGCTTAACATTAGGGTAACAACACTTATTATCAAGATTATTAACCCAGGATCATCATTACTACGTACCCCTATATACATTTCTGGAGAGCACCAAATATGTCAAAGGAGCTACATTTTTTTGCTGTTATTTTTGCAAATCCCCAAGAGGCCACTGTGTACGCGTTTTCAAATCTCAAATTTCTCTCACGCGTGCCATTCGCTCCTGCTGTTTTCGTGTAAATCCACCAGAGGTCGCAGTTGACTGACTGACTGACTGACTGACCAACTAATACCACCACCCACCCCCTTCCCTAAACCCAACAAATAGTGTTTTAAAAAGCACCTATTGACCAGTGCCAGTGGTGGAAAGTACTGAAAAATCATTCTTAAGTAAATGTACCATACTTGCCTAAAAATGTAGTGAAAGTAGAGTAAAAGTATCTGTTGTAAATATTACTCAAAGTATGAGTAAAAAGTAGCCCCCTTTAAAATTACTCAAGAGAAGTGAGTAGTGAGTATTACGCAGTAAAAAGCTGATGCATTTACATGTAATTTGTAGATGTGTGTAAACGTAACATTCTGTAGTGCATTTAGTTATTGCCCAGCAGGCACACAACATCATAAGACATTGATATTTGGTTGATTTTTGGTTGTTTTGGAAAGTGACCAAAATCCAACATTGAGCCAACATCTTAAGCCAACGTTATATTGACGTCAAATACTGACATTTACTCATTAGGTATGGTAACCGAAATCCAACATCTGATAGACGTCATAGTGGTCACGTCCACACGACGTCAAGCTGTAACATCATTAGACGTTGTTATTTAGTTGATTTTAGGTTAGACGTTGGACACTGATGTTTTAATTTCCAAACAAAATGCAACATCCCCACGACATTGGGGTACAACGGGTGTTTAAGGCCATTCCAGTCATCATACAATAAACATCCTTCATCTTCTTATCAGTGACATGCATCTAAACAGTCTCTGGGTCATTGCGTGTAAAGATTTTGGACTTCTTCTTGGACACTTTTAATGCTTCCAAACAGTTTGCTGCAATTATAAATGGCCCATGTATTGATGTAGTTCCTTATGATGCGATTTACCTTCTGTGTGCAATCTGATTGGACAGGAATCACAGGACTGTTTTTCTAATCTGCATTAGACAAGAAGAAAATAAAGTAGGGACTGCAGGTTGAAAGAAAGTAGTGGAGTAAAAGTACCAATACTGCATTAAAAATGTACTCAAGGGAAAGTAAAAGTACACATTTATAAAATTACTTAGTAAATTACAATTCCTGAGAAAAACTACTCAATTACAGAAATTAGAGTATTATTAATTTGTTGCTTTACACCACTGACCAGCGCCCACCCACTTCCCTAAACCCAATTGACAGTGTTTTGAAAAGAAACCCAGAAAACATAAAGCCCTTGCGGCAGCTTGATTTTTACCACGTTTTCAGTTTTTACCACATTTGTTGCACTGTTGTTAAATAAAAGTCTTTTAAATTTGAAATTATTGTTTATTAATGTTATTAAACCTGCCATTTTTATACCTTATCTTTTAAGGTTATATTATTTGTACTGTAAAATGAAGAACAGTTCTACTGTATTTTTAATGGTAGATTTATGGCAACCACAGCAGACAGTTTTTTACTGTGAATTTTACAGTTCTCTTAATTGTACTGTAACTGAAAAAACATCTGTACCGTATGTTTTACGGTAGATTTCTGGCAACCACAGCTGCCATGTTTTTACTGTGAATTTTTAATTTCTCTTAATTATACTGTAAACTAAAAAAAACATCTCTACCGTATTTTTAACAGAGTTTTTTGTCAACCACAGCTTACAGTTTTTCCCCATAAATTTTACGTTTTTTGCAACCGTAAACTGAAAAACATTCTACTGTATTGTTTACGGTAAAATTTCGGGCAACCACAGCTGCCAGTTTTTACCGTAAATTTTACGGGATTTTTTTTTTACTGTTTTTGTTTTCAGAATGAGCCTATGTTGCAAGACAATGTTTGATGATAATCCTAGAATCCTTGGCAATTTAGATTTAGAAGATGAATTGTTAGATTATTGTCAGATTATTAGATGTGGATGTTAACAATTTCAGTAATTATTAACTTGCTTTCACAGGAATTCGGCAAAAAGCTCTTGTAAGACTTTGGAAGACCTGGGATATAGAAAAGCATGCCACTTTTGTGAAACCTTTACGACACTTAAGAATCTTTTTTAAAGCTCCAGTCCACATTTATTGTAACCACACGAAGAACGGAATTATTCAAAATTTCACCTTTTGTGAAAAGAAAGGAAGTCATAAGGATTGGAAATGACATGAGGGAGTAAATGCTGACAGAATTTTCATTTTGGGATGAACTAATCCTTTAAGTACTGGCTGATATCCTGGTTCCTTTTCCACATTGAGATGTGAGCTTTTAAGTGCATTCTCTGCCCCAACTAAAGCAACAGAGACACCCGAAACACAGATGAGACAAGACTCGGAAATCCTGCTTTAAGTAACCCAGCTCTGCTGAAAATACGGATGCTTACGACAAGTGCTGCGCATTTGTCAAACTCAGCCGCCGCAGATCCGCTAGCAGAGAGCGCAAACATGAGTTTTCCTCATCAAGCTAAGATGGATGAGAGCTCAGATAAGCTGGAGGTCTGGTCCGCATTCTCTCTAAATCTCTCCCGGAGCCATTTCTAAACAAAGATGGGAGATGTGTAACGTCTAATCTGACAGTTTGTTAAGACTCAGACTAATGAAAATAATGAAGCAAGGCAGCAAATTAAAATATGCCAACATTGCTTTTGCGTGTCATCTAACACAGCTCTCAATCAAAGCCAGGGTCCATTTCTCTCACTTGCTACCTTGGGTAAGTTTTCATTTTAATAGTGATGTTCTATTTCATGTTTATTGGCAGCACAAAAATCTATCATGAAAACAAAGCCACGGTGTGAATTATATTTAGTAGCAGAAACTTAACTTGATAATTAGATTTTGAAAGATAATGTAATCCCTGTCTTGTGCAATTAACTTCTTGTGTGTTGATTATTTCTAAAAATAAATAAGAACTGGATTTAGCAGTCTGTTTTTAACTTTAGCCTTTAATATTATAGTAATGTGTTACTAATATATATTACCTATATTGTTTAAAGCAGTGGTCCCCAACCTTTTCATCACCATGGACCAGTCAATGCTTGACAATTTTAGCACGGACCAAGTGAGGTTGTGTAGGTTGCTAGGTGACCATCAACCAATTTCTCAGAGGATGACAAGCTGACAAAACATTCTTATCATTCTGATAAGTTTTATTTATGGAGAAAATTACAAAACACTGCAGTGGGTGTTCTGTGTTTGTCTGAGATAATTAATCCACCGAAATGTATATATTCCATGCAAAGTTTGAAGTTGATCGGTCAGTTCTTGTCACGTGATTCACGGTGCGCTCGCAGCATTAATTTAACAAGGTGTGTCTGGAAGGCGTGAGCGCAAGCCGCGCACCTCCATTGGAAATAACAAACTAGCGCAAACTCTAGAAAAGAGATGATATGCGAACGGCCTCTAAAAGGTTGCCGTCATTTGCAATCTCCAGCAGTTGATCTTCTTGCACAGACATGCTGGATTCACCTGATTTGCTGACAAATGGGTTGCGAATCCATTACTTGGCAGTTCGTGGGTCCTTCACTGGGCCTTTTCCCCTTCGCAAAGGAACATTCCAAAGACGTCTGTTTCTTACTCATTAGTGACCGAGACGTAACTAAGAGAATATGGTAAATTTTTAAAAAAAGAAGATTTTTCAAAATAAAAGATTGTTCAGACAGATAATAAATAAGATGGAAATAATTAATGACTTCTTGTGTGGCCCAGTACCAATTGATCCATGGACCGGTACCCGTCCACGGCCCGGTGGTTGAAGAATATTTGGGCATGCATACATGTAAATGGCACAACGCCACATCCATATCACCCTGCAGCCCAGGACCGGTTACTCACTGAAGCTAAGCAGGGCTGAGCCTGGTTACTACCTGGATGTGTGAGCACATAGGAAAACTAGGTTGCTGTTAGAAGTGGTGTTAGTGAGGCCAGCAGGAGCCGCTCAACCTGTGGTCTGTGTGAGTCCTAATGCCCCAGTATAGTGAAGGCAACAGTATATTGTCAGTGAGCGCCGTCTTTCGGATGAGATGTTACACCGAGGTCCTGACTCTCTGTGGTCATTGAAAAATCTCATGGCACTTCTAGTAAAGAGTGGGGATGTAACCTTGGTGTCCTGGCCAAATTTCTTACATCGGCCTTTACCCATCATGGCCTCCCAATTATCCCCGTCCACAGAATTGGCCCTATCACTGTCTCTCCACTCCACCTACTGTATAGCTGGTGTGGGGTAAGCACATTGGCGCCATTGTCCTGTGGCTGCCGTTGCATCATCCAAGTGGATGCTGCACATTGTTGGTGGTATGGAGAGACCCCCCTCATGATTGTAAAGCACTTTGGGTGTATAGCCATACACAATAAATGCGCTATATAAAAACACCAATTAAATCACATTACAAAACAAGATATAAATTGAGGTTGTTTGTCACGCTGAGCTATGTTAAATTAGTGTGTTGAATCTGCTGAAAAAAATCTGCTGTATCTTAATGAAACGCAGAACTCTGGGCATGAATCAAACAGTTAGTATAGATGTCACACATCTCCCATCTAATACTGCACTCAATCAAAGCCAGGCTCCATTTAGACACTTGCTACCTTGAGTAAGTGACCCAGATATTCAATACCCGCATTGCCCTTCAATTCCCACCTTAAAGAGTGCATTAAAGTTTGGAGCTCTTGATAAAGAGTGAGCTCCACATACAGCTTTAGTTAAAAGGCAAGGTCTTGGCAGATTTCTGCGAAGGCTCTCTAGCCTGTTGCCCCCAAGCACTCTGCATTGTCCTGCTCGGCTGCACTCTCTCAGTCGGTCAGAGCTGAAAGCAGAGCCAGGCCTTAGAGTAATGTTTCTTGACAGCTCGGCACACAATACGGCACAGGAGAGCTGGAAATCACTACACATGTCGATAAACAAATGCTTATTTTTAGAGGAGAGAGCGAGGCACTAGTTTATCTCTGCGGCAGGAAGGCCCTGACAGATCTGTTCCCGGGACAAACAAGGGAAAGGACGAAAAAACTACGGCTGGCGTCCAGTGCCGGCAGGCCCAGCCGCTTTCCCTTTTACAGGCACAGCAGTAGGACCATGTTTGATGGGATATCAAAGGGCTGACATTGCCAAGAGTTCTCACTGGAATCCTCGAGATGGACAAGAGTGGTGGACCAGCTTGGTTTTCAAAAGAGATGGTGGAATTTAAGATCTAAAACAAAACGAGAAGCTCAAAAGAAGGGAGTGGGGAGTCACAGACGCACAAACATGCACATCAAGCTGTCAGATGAAAAATACTTTCTCATAGATCGCAGCCCAAGGCTAATCTACAGCGCTAATCATCACCTCTGCAGCACCGCAGGAAGGCAAACTTCAGTTGTGATGCAGGCATGTGTTTATGTAGTAACAGAAAAAAAATCTATCATACACTGTAGGTGAGAACTTGCCTTTCAACTTTTACAAAAAAAATTTTATGCTATATTATTATTAATAATACTTTTATTTTTTACCAATTATTGGTGGCTATTAGCTTTAAAAAGCCAATACAAGCCATGTTGTTTTTTTATTTTTTGTAAGCAAACAAAATACCCTCCCCAACTTGACATTACCAAGACAACAAAACATGTCATAAATCTGTCATCAACATGATTGTCGAGATGCCATTATAATTGTCACTAATATTTTTCTGATTCCTTTTTTTTCCAGTGGAACAAAATGAATTTGCCATGAAAATTTGTTTGTTGTTTGTCATTTTGTCAACCTGTAAGCAAACAAGCAAACAAACAACAAAACCTTCTCCAACTTGTCATAACCAAGATAACAGATGTGTCATAAATATGTCATAAACATGATTATTGTGTGACCATTATAATTTTATTATTAATATTTTTCTTGATTTTTGAAAAGAAAATCTGTTAATAAAAGTATCAAAACAATCATATAATTTTAGAACAGCATCATTAATATTTAAATTATATGTAGTGACAAATTTAACTTGTAACACTGTAGTTGAGGTCAAGAAATATATTAATGATGCTATTATACAATGAATGACACAATTATAATGGTCTCATGACAATCACGTCTATGACAGATTTATGACAAGTTATGTAGTCTTGATATTGTCACGTTGTCATACCAAAGACGCTGACAGGTAATAATGTATTTGGTTATTTCAAGTGTTTCGTAACAAAGACATCTCAAATAATGCCACCTTCTTTAACCCAGGCTTATTCTAAAAATATACCGCTATATACATTTCTGGAGAGCGCCAAATACGTCCCAGGAGGTACTTTTTTCTGCAGTTTTTGTTTTCGTGAATCCACCAGAGGCCACTGTGTACGCTTTTTGGAAACTTTCTCGTTGGATAATTTCTCGCGCGGGTGCCATTCGCGTCTGCTGATCTCATGTAAATCCAACCGAGGCTGCTGTCGACTGACTGACTGACCGATCGACTGACTCTTCCTCCTCCTTTCCTAACCCCAACCAATGGGGTTTTTAAAAGCACCGATTGACCAGCACCCACCCACTTTCTCTAATCCCAACTAATAGTTTTAAAAATCCGATAGTTTCAAAAATCAAATGGTATGAAATGACATCATACCACCCAGTAGTGTTCATTTTAAAGATGAAATGCAGCCGTATGTACTTCTGGCTACATAATTCGTGGTCTCCAGAAATGTATATAGGGCTACATTTTCAGAATGAGCCTACATGTTCAGCACCCTTAATAAATGGTAACCCAAACAATTAGTAATTAAAGTAATCACAGTCTCAGATAGCCATGTCTAATCTATTGTCTTGAATATTGGCACCATAAGAGTGTAAGTTTTGCTTGTCTGTCGGTATGGTGCTGATGAATAGTAGAGCTTGTACAAATATATAATCAGATGCTTTTTTAAAAATTAATAACTAATAATGTTACCTCAAAAAAGGGTGTGCATGTAAAGATTTTAATGTGAGCAGTGTAAATGTCACTATCTGTGCATTGTATTAGCATTATGACTAAAACATGGGGTGCAGATGGGAGCTCTGGTGGGACATTGGCCCCCAAGTTAATCTCAGGAAAGGTGAGTGGCTAATCCATTAGGATCATGTGTGCTAGACCCCAAAGCACCATACCGATGCATCAAAACTGCTAGTGACCCAGCAGAGATCTGGCTTGCCAGTGGAATGAGCATTTGGATAGGCTCCTATTAAATGCAAGGCAAAGCTGGTCTTCATACACAACAACCCAGGTCTCCAAATAAGATGTTTCACAACTTTAGACACAACATAAAAATGTAATTTACCAATAATATGCAAGTATAAGCGATAATCAAGTGCCCTTGTGATTATGCACGTCCTGGAAAGTGTCAAAGAAGTCAAACTTAACCAGACTGACACTATTCTCCAGTTATAGAAAACAGTTAAGGACAAGCTTTGACTGACAGTGGGGTGACTAGACAGAGAAGATAGTTAGACAAATGGATATCACAATATTGCTTGACAGACAGATGGAAGCGTAAATGGATGGTTTGGCAGCATGATAAGGTAAATAGACTGATGGATAACTAAACAAATAGAGGAGGAAAATGTCTGGTGTGGTAATGAAAAAAAACCCTCTATGATGGGGAAACCAGATAGAAAGATAAACACAGATGGATGGTGTTGATATGACATAGATCGATAGATTCTTCAATCCTATTTCTTCTTTCAAATGTAATTGTATTTTGGATGAATCAGGAGCGCGTGAGTGAGAAGCAGCATGTTGACCAGAGGGAACATGAGTGAACAGACAAGCCTCTGTCTACTTGTCCATTAAATCTGATGTCAAATCAGCACGGAGGGGGAAGAGCTCAATAAATTCACACGATAAACATCACACTGAATATATGTTGAGCAAAGGCACACGGACACATACACAAACACTAGATAGAGGCAGTGCGGTAAATCAGATGTGGGTGAGACTGTCATGGAATGTGAAATGAGGGTGATGGACTAGTGATGGGTGGTGAGGTGAAAGGATGGAAAAGGGATGGAAGTGATAAAGATGTTTTCTGCTAACAAGGTCTCAAGATGCCATTTGAACATCTTAATAACACTTGGCGGAGAGCAATGGCAGAAATGTGAGGAGCTGGAATACGAGTTGTAAGGTAAATTGTAAGAAAAAAATCCCTATATACCTATATTACTTTTAAAGGCCATTTTGTGAAAAAACAAATCTGTCGTTGTTCACACACCCTCAAATTGTTGCAATCCTTGATTCTTTTTTTGAGAAACACAACAGACCAAACCAAACCAAATAAAAGTTATTCACACAAATTGTGCACTATAATCCAGATCTACTGAATATTAAAGTTATTCTGCGTTCATTGGATTTATTCTTGAATTAAGTCTTAGTGACGTTTCATAAACAAATAATTATCTTGAGTCATATCTTTTTAAAGAATCAGTTAATCAAAAATCAGTTTGCCAAATGTTTTTTTGGAACTGATCAGGCTTTTGAGTTTAAGTCCCTGAATTGATTCGTTTGAGGTGGTAACAGGTCACTGGAGTGACGTAATGGACATAATTCTAGGATTATTTTTATTATCATTTGAAACTTGACATGCTCAGTTCTCACTGAACTGAAATGCATTAAAAAGATATGAATAAAACGAATATGTTTCTTTTTTTAACAATCTGTCCAATTTTCTTGAAACATCACCTTTCTGTTACCTGTTTTTAACTAACAAATCTCTGTTAAGCTCCCCAGTATTTGAAAGATCTTCTGTAGCATTCCAACCCTTCATGTCCTTTAAGTTCTGAAAATCCCACCCATTTGAAAATACTTTACAGTTATATAAAATATATCACAGTTGACTGCAGGTTGTGGATACTTTATTCTTATTAGCCACCTAAACTCTGAAACAGTCTTCTGAACACAGGTTGAGAGTAAAATTGGTGTACTGACACTAGGCTATCCGAACCGTGCCCAGGCATATTTGAACCCCATTTCCCAATTCATTTGACAAATGTAAGTGCTACGAATCAGGCCCAGGCGCGGCTCAGTTGGCTGGACCTGGCCCGGTTGGAAGAGGTGGTCTGGAACTTGGTTCGATTGGGCTTTGGCGTGGTACACTTGTAGTGTGAGTGCAAATCGTTACTGAGCTCGAAACTGAAGACGCAATGTCACTTTTAAGGGACTATTTCATATGGATTAATGAATCATTCTAACTTTTTAATGAAAGCAAACTGTCATAGTGAATTAAAGATACAAATCCCCCTGCATGTCAGCTGCACCTTCAGCAAACCTCCTAATATATGCAGCACAATGACTTTCATGAACATTTATGAGCATCAAAAGTGGTGGATCTGTTTAGCAATAGGTTTGAATGTGTGTCACTGCATATCAAACGAATTAAAATAATACAAAACAATATAACTAAAGCAATCTCCATTGTATAGAGCGAGAGCGCTTCTCTTCTGTTAAACTGAACAGTCTCATCATCGATAACGTAACTGTGCTCAGGCTCAGAAGGCAAAAAATGCAATGTGAGTACGGGTCGAGGGGGAGAGGGGAGGGGCGACAATTGCGCCTGGGCACAGTTCAAGACAACTCTGCTTAGAGTAAGTACTATACACCCTAAGTCAACTTAACTTTAGATAACAAATTAGTGAAACTAGAGCAAGGAACACATCCTGAAACCAAATTATAAACAGAATGCTTAGTTAGTCTGTCTGTCTCTCCTTTATGTTGAGGTTATCATAGCCACTTAGATCGTGACAGTATCCAGCCTAAATGATAGATCTGCACTGAGGATGATCACAGTACAACCCTACTCTGTCATTGATGAGACAAGCCCCCAGAATTAATTATGAGAAAATATTGTGATGATGAGATGCATGCTTTACACAAATCCCTATGGCCAGCTTAAATGCACAATGTCCAGGATGAGTTGGGACAAGCAACTTTACCAAGAAGCATGCACATCATGGTCATCCGGTGACTAGACTGCCGCAGGTCAACTGGTCCCCCGACTGAGCCTGGTATCTCCAAGCCAAGGTTTTGCATGGTCAAGTTTTGTCAAATATATCAGATATATCCACAATGGAATTCATATTGAACTGAACAGAATCATCCCTGAACCAAATAAAACTAAATCAGCATTCTAAGTTGAATGCACCTGATGTACTGAACTTGTTTCGCAATGAAGAGATTTCATATCTAATTTTCTATTATTGCTTGTGCATCTCTGTAAACATACACACATTACTATAGAAATAAATGTAACTTGATTTGAACTTTTGCCTTCCACTCATCTCAATATAAGCATGGAAAAACAACTGATTATGTAGGATGACAGAATCTGAAATTATGAACTATGCTGTCAATGGCAAACTGACTGAGGCTAGAAAGTGCACAACACTAGGTTGCTCAAGAGGTCACACTGGGACTTTTAAAGATGCCAAGGGAATTGAATCCAACAGTCTCTTTTCTTAAATGAATTATACAAGGGAGAAGAAGACAGCAACTACAGCTGTGGTCTGTTTACTAATCCCATCCTCACGTTGAGATAAAAAAGGAAGCATGTGAAAGCACACATTCAGAACTTCAAATAAACTCATACAGGTGACCCATCTACGCAAGTAGACACCACAGACTAAAAACAGTTACAGTGAATCCATTAGAGTAACATCTTTGCAAGCAACTAAACAAAAGTCGCCGTCTCTTAATCCTGTGCCTGGAATTGCTTTTGCCTCGCTCTGTCTGAGAATACACAATGCAGCCCTTCACTTAAATAAAACATGTTGCTTGCTCTTTCTTTCTTTATTTACTTATCTTTCTGTAGATGTCTTCTCTAACTAAAAAAAAAGAGAGTAAAGATTGTAGAGTGCTATTTTCACAGAGAACCCCTCACCCATTTGGTGAAAAGCCTGGACTGAGTGATTCCTATAAGAAATGGAGTGAGTTTAGCTCATTACTTATTAATTTAAAAAGACTTGCTTGCCTAGAGCACATTCATCCATTGATGGTCCATGTTCTACATCTTGTTGTCCTATTCTTGTCTGATGCATGTCCATACCTCTATTGCCATCTCGAGCACCATAAATTACTACTCGACTTCCAATTTTGTCACTTCCTTCCACTCTCTTTCATTCCCTCATTTTACCTCTCTGTCTCTTGTTGCATTTCTTGCTATTTATTGCTCCCTCCCCCGGAAGGCATAAAAGTACAAGCTCTTTTCTTGCTAACCGGGGGGGTTTAAACTTTTGTGTGTTCATCTCCTAATCATAGGTTACGGCATATGAAAAGTGACAAGTGCAGCATTAAATCAGTGCAATTGCAGCTCCAAAGCAGTTTTGAAGGTGAAATACAATGCAGCTAGATGTCACATGCCTACAAGTCTTTAACAATTTTTGTCACTCGATTCGTCAGAACCGTAGATGTGCGCTGAGCTAATTATGGGGCTTGCAACAGCGCCTCTTTCAGAATGCCAACGACGAGGGATTGGTTGACCTGGGGGAGAGGTTGTTTTGCTGTATGCGTGGAGCAACGACACATCCCCGTGGACCTGCGGGCGACAATGGATTTCATGTGAATGAAATATTCATTAACGTTGACTTATTTATCGCGAAGAAGATTTCTGCAGGAGGACCCTCAAGAGATCACACTCACATGCCAGCCTGCCGCCACTTTACCCGCAAGCTTTTCAATAAAACAAGCAAACAACACGATTCCACACCTATAAATAAGTCAGCATTCCTGAATAAAGTGAAGTACACAGGGTCTCTCAAAGCCTCTACATCACTCTTTTATAGAGCCGTACATGTGCCTGTGCATGTCCAAACACAACGATAATAACAGGACAACAGCTCTGCTAGCATGAATAAGGCCATGATGCTATGGAGGACACAATACAGCTCTGTGCAATGGCTATTTTGTACGTATGTAGATAGTTCACCATAAAATGTAAATTCTGCTAGACTGCAGCTCTATACAAGAAGTTTGGCCAGAGAAGAAATGGTCATGCCCAACTGAGCCTGGTTTCTCTTAAGGTTTTTTCCTTCAATTTTTTCAATTGTTGAAGTTTGTTCTTAACCACTGTCGCCACTGGCTTGCTTGGTTTGGGACTTGTGGAGCTGCGCAGCAATGGATTTGCTCTTCACTGTTTGGACTTTCAGCAGTGAAATTTAAACCACACTGAACTGAACTAAACTGAACTTTAACTCTGAAAACTGGACTGACACCGTTTCAATTTACTAGAACTTCTATATTAAGCTGCTTTGTAAAAAAACGTCATTTGCGGTTGTTTGGGTTGCAGTTGGGACTCGAACCATCGACCTTATTGCTGTTTGGCGACAGTGGTAACCACTGAGCCACTGTGTCACCACTATATAACATCGCTACAATAAATCATGTAACATTTAACATATATAAAGCATATATAATGTACAGTTAGTAATTACTATATCTAAGTTGTAGATGTTTGCCTGCAATTCTCTGTCTGAAATGTGTTTGCGAATGTGTTGACAATGTAATCCTTGGTATGTAATTACTTATTTTTACAGGCAGGTCGGACAGCCTATCATGATGTTTGGACCAGATGTTTTGATTGGACAAACTATTCTTGGTCCTACATTTTCCATGCCACAGCCATATCACCCTGCAGACCAAGACCGGTTACTCACTGAGGTTAAGTAGGGCTGACCCTGGTTAGTACCTGGATGGGGGACCAGATGGGAAAACTAGGTTGCTGTTGGAAGTGGTGTTAATGAGGCTAGCAGGGGGCGCTCAATCTGTGGCCTGTGTGAGTCCTTATGTCCCAGTATAGTGAAGAGGAAACTATACTGTCAGTGAGCACCGTCTTTCGGATGAGAAGTTAAACCGATGTCCTGACATTAAAAATCCCATGGCACTTCCCGAAAAAAGTAGGGGTGTAACCCCAGTGTCCTGGCCAAATTCCCTCCATTCCCTTACCCATCATGAACTCCCAATCATCCCCATCCACTAAATTGGCTCTATCACTGGTGTGTGCTGAGTGCACTGGCACTGTTGTCCTGTGGCTGCCATCGCATCAGCCAAGTGAATGCTGCTCACTGGTGGAGAAGTGGACCCCCCTCATGACTGTGAAGTGCTTTGGCTGTATGGCCATACCCAATAACTGCACTATATAAATACACATTACAATACATTTCATTACATGTGAAGAGACTAAAAAAGTCTCTGAAGACAATCACCTATTGCACCTTTAATACCAGGGCTCCAAGACGGAACCAGGGTCTCGATTTCTGGATTTGACTTAAAAGCATCAGACCTTGCTACTAGAGCCCATGCAAAAGATTTAGGCCAGTGAATAACACTCCTTATCCTTATTCACTTGCACAATATCTCAGAGGAAACTCTTACAGCTGTGGAATGATATGAGGGTGAGAAAATAATGGCAGAATGTTCATTCATATCTCTTCAAGCACTAAAATAGACCATATATATAGCATTATACCCAGTGTCGCCTTCCTCCTATTCATCCTCTGTGAATGGCTGTAGTTCCAACAAGCAGCGCCATCACACTCCACCTTTTCTGCTTTCCTGTTCCCCAGGTGACCGAGAGAACTTGATTAAGCGGGCAGACGGGGTTGCTGGGGCACTGTGAATATTCGCAGAGCATTATGCACCAGCTGCCTGGACGTCTGTCAGTGTGAGCTATTGTTAGTGAGTTTGATTAAGTCTCCTGGTAATAACGTCGTTACATGAAATGTGCTGCAGGGAGCGGCTGAGATAAAATGTGAGACTCACACCTGCCGGCAATAAGCGCACAGTACTGTCGGCTTAAAACACGTGTACCTACAGACGAGGAAGAAGAAGAAAGAAACTGCTGCCCACATTCGAAACCTTGCACAGACCTGCAATGCCCAGTGTTTTTCTCCTGCTGCTTCAAAGCAAAATGACCCACGTTTGACCAAAATAATATGTACAGTATTTGCAGGAACCACTGGTGCCCATTAACAGTGTCTGCAACAAGACCGAGTCAACATAAAAAACTGGACTCTTTATCCTGCTCTTTTCCCCTGCCACCCCGGAAAGTCCTGCCTTGCAGCTACACACCTGCGCCCATACACCTTCCCTGGGATCAATTAGTATTAAAGTTTCACCAACAGTCTTTACCCACAATAAAAGCTGACATTACTTTACACAATGCCACTTGAATCATCACATTTGACTGACCGATGGAAGTCTGCGAGTTCCTCGGGATCTAACTCTGCTGACAAGAAAAGACATTTGAGAGTTGATCAAATTGGGATTGGGCTTCACAGGAGGATTCTGTGGTGAACAGATCTTTCCTGTCAGCTTGGTACACGAGGGTGCTTTATTCTCTCTTCTCACGAATCCACCAGGGTGTCACAGCCAGTTCCAGCCTGAGGACAGTGCATGTACTGGGCAATACCTGTGTCTGCTCTTCCCCATCTCCTGACAGTAGCCTTCACATCACAGCATGGGTCAAGTCATGAGATCTGACAGATGTGCCCTCCATACAACATCTCCCCTTCCCCTACTTTCACAGCCCCCTATTTCTGCTCCCCAGCAACACAGCCTGACAGCTATCAATATGGATTCCAACAGAGTTGCAGAAAGACGGCTGAATAAACACAGAGGGATGAAGACAAAAAAGAGAGAAAATCAAAGGCCGCACAAGGTAGCCTATTATCCACAAGAACAGGAAATAATTTACAGGCAATTCGCACCTCATTTTTGTTTCTTTTGTGAAGGGGAGCTATTTGTGTTCCAAAAACGACTGGTAAGAGGGCTCTTCACATATATTTTAAAAGTCATACGAATGTGTCAAAATGCCTTGAACTGGTTTGATAATCGACACCCTTTTCCCCCATCCTCAAGTCCTCTTTGTCTGTACAAACAGTTCTGATTCCTTTTCATACTATGGTACACAAAAAGAAAGATGGCCATTCAAAGTGAGCACAAATTGGTACAAGTTTATGTTTACAAATGGCTGAACGATTGATGGCCCGTGGAGAAAATTTTTTGTTCTGAAAAATATATATAAATAAACTTATTTACAAAGGAAAATCTCTCAGCATTGTCATCCAGTCGACAGACTATAATTTGGAATATTTATTAGGAATATAAATAAATAAATAAATAAATAAAAAATACACCTAGTTGCCTTCTAAGATGCAAGTTATTTCAAATTACTACCTTTTTTACAATCACAATGGATAACAGTAATTACGTTTACATGTACACCAATAATCCGATTTTATTAAGATTGAGTCTACCATGTAAACAGCAATTTTTGATTAATTTAATCCAATTAAGGCCATAATCGAACTAAACATAAATAGAATTAATTAAATTCAGTCGCATTGTTGAAGTGCAGTACAGACATGTAAACACATTAATCAAACTATTACTGTTGTGTGGGATTTTCGCTGCATTTTCAGAAAGGTAGCCTATACACACACGGCTGTTTGACACTATTCTCTGCACCTACCGAGTCAGTGAAGGACCACAGACACCCATATTGTGAAATACGGAGGATTTTTACATTTACGGCATGCTGTCTCAAATAATAAATTTAAAACAACACTCTTCAAGCAGTTCATACTCTCATTCAATATCTTGTTTGTCACAGGGGGCTTGCTGTAAGTGAAAGTGCCAAACTGCAGTTAAATTCGACAAATTAAAAATGAAAAACACAAAATTACATCAAACTCTGGAGGAAATAACATTAATTGATCTTTGTGTTATAACAAGTAAAAGGGATCATGCAAGGAACATTCAAAAAGTAACTCATGTAAACACCTTAATTATATTATTGTCTTATTCAGATTAAGGAAATAAATCTGATTACTGATGTCCATGTAAACATGGCAATGACTGACTTCCACAACTGTTACTATAAAATGAAGAATCCTCAAGCTTTCACAACATCAATAGTCAATTGAACTGCAATGCTAATCACACAATTTCTCAGCTGCTTTGCATGATATTCAACCTTTGCCTCCTATATCAAATATAAACTCACATGCTGCAAAGTTACACAATAGGGCATTAACATATTCTCACATAACCTTAGATGCTTTTTAATGTTTGTCTTTATTTCCTTCACATATTATGTATTCAATTTTCATTCCAAGCATGCACTAGGGGACACCGAAGTGTAAATATGTCACCTGCACCAATTTCAAAACAAATTAACATAAACATGCTAAACAAACAATGGAAAATGAAAAATAAAACACAACAGGCTTTCATTTAACAAACTTCTATACTTATACTACTACTACCACCACTACTATTACTACTATAACAAATGTTTATTATTATTATCATTATTCAGAAGTAGAACAACAAGTAGTATCTGAATAAAGTATGTAAATAAGAAAAAAAAGTGTGAAACCCCTTGGCCAAGTAGATAAAACAGTAGCTGGACCAGTCAGATCTGATGATCAGTCAGATCTGAGAGGTTTGGGACTGAAAAGAGGACAGAGGAAACCTCCAGTGCAGAAGGTCTGGAGCAGAGAGCAGGTAAGAGACTAAAGGTCCCTCTGTGACAAGTCCACTGAGGGAGTAAACATCTGGTGCACCAGCTGCTCCTCTGGTTAACATGCTACCCCAAGTGGCCAGCACATATACACATACACATGTTGGTATTACTGGTCTATGAGGACTCACCATAGGCATAATGTATACAGAAATAAACACTTATAATATGTGGCAACCCCAATTTTACCCCTAAACTGAACCCTCACAGGGAATATGTCACAAATTTTGAATAACAAAGGATCCTTTCAAGTATGATTTTAAGTTTTTTTTTTTTTAATTACGAGGACATAAGGCATGTCCTCATAAACCACCTCAATGTTGTAACCAGGCTCATTCTGAAAATGTACTGTTTCTGGAGATCGTGAAATATGTCCCAGGAGGTACGTTTTTTGCAGTTTTTGTTTTCGCAAATTCACCAGAGCGGTGTACACTTTTTCAGATCTCAAATTTCTCTCGCTAGTGCCATTTGTGCCTGCTGTTCTCACAAATTCACCAGAGGCCGCTGTTGACTGACTGAATGACTGACTAACTGACTAATCAACTGACCCACCCTCCTCCTTCCTTAAACTCAACCAATAGTGTTTTCAAAAGCACCAATTGACCCACCCACCCATCTCCCTAAACCCAACCGACAGTTTAAAAATCAATCCATCTGATTCTTCACCGGACTGGAACCTCGTCGTCCTGGTCAACTCTTCTCTGCATCTCAAGTCCGCTCGCTGGTGAGCAAACTGGATAAACTGGAAACACTGCTTACCTCATACAGAGGTAAGTCGTCAGCTGGTAAGCATGAAAAGTAATGGCGTCGTACCACCCCATATCGTTTGTTTTAAAGACGAAATGCAGCCATACGTACTTCTGGCAACATAATTCGTCATCTCCAGAAATGTTTATATGGCTACGTTTTCAGAATGAGCCTATGTTGGTTGTAACACAATGATACCCATGTCCTTATGGAAATGTCTGTGCTTCTAAACCAACAAAACCGCACATTCACACATACTCTGTACAGAAAGCATCTCATACAGATGCGTTGTTGATTCCAAGGTTCCAAGTTTGACTCAAAATAATTGTGTTACCCAAAATACTGCCAACACAGTCTTCTATGTCATTTAAAATAAGACATGAAGGAGCAACCTCATCCAAGGTGAAGCAGATGCTCTATATACAGACAGAAGAAAATGTCACTGTTGGCAGAGATTGCTGCTTCTCACGCTGGATAATTCCCACACCTTTCCTGCCATTGGTTGCGGAGATGGAGAAAGTGGATTTGAATCCTCCTCACGGCTCTAATGAATAAGTTGAGAATGTGAGCCGTGTTAGCCCTGTCAACACGAAAGTAATTTACTGCCGTAGCAAGGCTGATCCTTAACAACCTGCATGTTCGCCTGATAAAACACTAGCGACGGGTCTCTGGGCTCAGAGCTAAAGACACAAACAAACACATGGTCTGATATAGCTGTGCAGGAGCCCTGAGTGAACTCTGAGATGCAAGAGCTTCATTAATGCTGATTTCTTGCCAACGGAAGGCATGCAAGTGAGAGGGTGAGAGAAAACCAAGACACGGGCTAAGAGAAGGTGGAAGGGTCAGTACAACAAGCCTGCTGCCCAGCTCCACCACCACAAACACACACAAACTCACTCAGCGCATGATGTCGACCTGGGCTGACCTTGCGAGCCAGGGCGAGAGCCTGGCCGTGGTTGTATTAAGAAAGGCTCATTCTCCCTCAGCATCTGTAATGATGGAGCTAATGATCGCTGCCGCTGCTGTAGGCGCAGGTTGGAGTAAGTGCAGGGGATCTGCACAAGCCCTGTTCATGATGTCACAGCTGCCAGGTTCAATACAATAATGGCCCATGTTCACTGAGTGGTACAGTACGGTATGGTAAGGGTCAGTATGAATCACCTTTATCAGGCTTGCGTTTCCACTGGCAAAAGTATACTAATGGTGGTGTACGACAGAAAGTTTCAGTCAACGCCATTCTTGCTCGAGGAAATGTCAAAGTAAATTTGTATGGGTCTTTCACTTATCATATGAGAAGCACTTCTCACAAAACAGATGCTTTATACACAAATACTTGTGTATAAATGTTCATTACTAACCTTTCTATGAACAAGATTTGATTATGACGGCAGATCAATTATAGGGCGCAATAGCCTACAGTAACATCTGCAAATATATATAAATAAATGCAACATATATGAGCACATACAGCCTCTTACAGTCTCCGACATGTTACCAATTAAAAAAAAACTACACACAGTATACATTTAGTTGTTATTTGGCTTCAAAAACAACACGCAACATATAGCCCACGGTCTGTGCAAACCTCTCATCTGTATCTTGAATCTTCCCAGCACTGTTCGTTTCTAAAAGGATCGTATGTCAGAAGCACTTCAATAATCATGCGCACATTATTATCATCAACTCAAGAAGCGCACACAAGAAAACGAAACCACTAGCGCTTTAGACGGTCTTGTAAACAACTACGGGGCACATGGTAGATTCCGCTCTTCTTGGCTTTGTGGCTGTTCATCAAGATGACGACAGGTTTGTTTAAGCTGGGGTTCACCATGGCTCGTTATTATTTGTATATATTTTTACCGTGTATTGTCTTGGCTGTGTATTTAAAAATGGTGCTTCCTTTGTTTTCATTCTCCTGGCTTGTACACAAGCTAGTGACATATCTCTGTAAACCAATAGCGTTCAGCTGCACATCTTACTCCGGCTTTTGGTACCCTTTTGTTGTGCAAGGTACCTTTTCGAAAGGGTACCCAAAAAGTGGTATGGTATGGCTGCTTTTTGGTACCTTTTCACAGTGTACTGTACCGTGTCACTCTGCGGAAACAGGCCATATAAGAACGGCAACTGAAAAGTTCTGTATGTTTCAGCAGGTACTCTTGTAGCAGAAGAAGAAAAGAAAACATTGATCTCCTTTATCAGAGGATAAAAATGAAAAAAGAAAAAGAGTAAAAACACCAATAAGAGTGGTTGTCTCAAGGAATACAATGAGAAGAGCAGGTGAACATGGAAAGCCTTTCATGTTCCTGAAAGAACAGGCTGAAAAGAGAGAGAAAAAAACTGCTGGAAATGCATTGATTTTTCTCATCTTGAAGCACTAAACTAGCAGCTAAGTGCCAGCGAAGTGAGCCGTTCTGCGAGCACACCAGCTGCACTCCAATTCAAATTGATAAATTTCATGATGCCGTTTCACACTTTATCCTGACTTTATCCACAATTCCTTTCTTGCTACAGGCCTCTGAACAACGCTATTAGCATACGGGAACACACACGAGACGAAGCCAAAGGGAGCTGAGCGGGGGAGAGAGAGAGGGAAAAAAGAGAGATAGATCTTCCAGCCAGTCAAGTGCTGGGGTGTGATTAAAAATAGAAATTGCACAGCAGATTAAATGAAAATAAATAAATGAATAAAACCTATACCCGTCCAAGTGACTGGAGCTAATGTGATAGGGATCCTCTCTGACAGAAATCAACTTTTAATGAAGAGCCATGTGCTGGGAGAAATTAGCCATTACCCACAGGAGCAGATATTAAAAGTTTATAAATGACAGTAGTGTTGCCTGTGATTGCTGAGGAAGGGGCGAGTCAGGGGAGCATGGCAGAGGAAGACTGCGCTCTGATCTGTTTACACCTCGGCTTGCCATTGGGCCGTACGGTGGGCACCCAGACGTTCCTGACGAGTTCAATTGCGAGCTTCTGCCCGCTGAAGGCATGCCACGGGAGCGTGCGACAAACACGGCAGAACAAACACACTGTGACGCCTGGACCCCTTCATCACTGCTCTGATCAAATACACCAGGACGTTCAGCCATATGGGACCTGGAGATTATTCATACAATCACAGGCCTACATATGGGCTGCAGGGAGGCTGGACTCCTGAGGTTTACTCGTGTCACTAGAAATGACAGTGGAAGAAATGAACCGTGTAGAGACAGGGCCGGAAATGAGCTTTCCTCTATAGAACCAAGTAAAAAGGCTGAGTAAGCAACAAACATTAAACTTTTTAGCGCTAAATTTTGTAGTTATGGTACCATACCATTTTGGTTCAGACCAAGGGTAACAAATGATGACAGTTTTAGTTTCTTTTCACACCAGAATGTAGTCATGTGACAACCTCCACATCACCCAATGGTCACATGTGTTGTTAAATGTATTTCCTAAATGGCTTTTCGGTTGGTCAGAACTAATGTGCGTTAAATTCCTATGGAACTCCCAAAAGTAAACAA
Organism: Danio aesculapii; assembly: GCF_903798145.1. NCBI lineage: Eukaryota > Metazoa > Chordata > Actinopteri > Cypriniformes > Danionidae > Danio > Danio aesculapii. The sequence continues at coordinate 42,027,389 of NC_079448.1, read as the reverse complement.
AGAGAGGATGAAATGCCAACAAAACACATTGTTTGTTAGTATGGAGAGACAATTGCACTGGCTGTCCTGGTCATAGTATATTATAATATAGTTTATAGTATAGAGAATGAAGCACAGATGCAGTTTGAAAACAATGTTTTAATGCAATGCAAATGGTGGAGGCACAGTGCAAATCACTGTATGAGTTTGTCTGCCATAGTGTTATGTTGCCAAAGCACTGTAAACATACTTGGCCTTATCCCACAATACACAGCATAGCTGACTATGGCAGCAGGATTTGTCCAAATATTCACAGTACTTTTAGTAATTGCATCTGTTCGAGTTTAGATTATGTTCTCACCACAAACCGAGTTTGTTTGGAAGTGTATGGAGACATCCTTTTTTAACCTTTTTAAACATCCTTTTTAAACATCCTTTTAATACACTTCTTTGGTCCGCTTTTGTTGTGCACTCAAGTGCGATTGCTACATTCTCATATGACCAGATGAACTCTAGTATGATTTATCCATCCATCCCAAGAGTAGTCTTGAACACCTTAATTATTGGGATCAGGTGTGTTTGATTAGGGTTGGAGCAAAACTGCGCAGAGCTGCGGCTCTCGAGGAATTGAGTTTAAGACCTATGGTTTAGCCCCTTAGTTATGAAGGGTCACTACAGCGCAATGAACCGCCAACTATTCACGCGAACACGGGAAGAACAAGCAAACTCCACACAGAAATGCCAACTGGTCCAGCTGGAACTCAAACCAGCAACCTTCTTGCTGTGAGGCGACATTGCTAACCACTGAGCCACCATGCCATCCAAGAAACATTCAAAAAGTTCAAAATGATGTCGGCACAATAGCCTAGTGGTTAGCGTGCCGACATATGGTGCAGTAGCATGTCAGGGCGTCCAGAGTTTGAATCCGGGCTCGAGTACATTTCCCTACCATACCCCCCTCTCTTTCTCCAACTTCGCTTCCTGTCTCAATATTGTTGTTTCTAATGAAGGCAAAAAGGCCAAAAATAAATCTTAAAAAAATTCTAAATAATTACAATTTCCTTTATAACTCTAGTTCTTTTTTAAATAAGGAAAAAAACACACACAGAGCCTTTAAACGTTTATCTTAAACCTAAAATTATAAAGCAATTCAAATGTTTCTTTCATTTAACAATGGTGTGCCTCTTTAATAACAGCACACCTTTGTCTATTCTCTAGCTGCCAGATGGAAAACATTAAAATAAAGAATTAAATAAAGGCTTGAAAATCTAAAAATGGTGATCAGCCTCTCTGCTGGGCTCTGGTTAAATGAAGATTAAGGCTAAGCCGCAGAGGTGAAGGGCCTGGCGAATTGAGCCCCTGCAAATGGAACATTGCACGGAAATAGACATAATCTCACAAAGCCATATTTTCCATGAGAGCAGAATGTGTCAACTTGTCGACCATAAGGCACTGTAAACTCTTTTTGAGCTCTCCACTTGGCCCTGAGCAGAACCAATTAGCTTTATTTTGGCAACACGAATTCTTAAAAAGCCTGGCTCTTGACTGCTGGTGCAGGAAGTAGTTGTTAGTTTTTATGTAACTAGGATTTTGATTCTTTTGATCTCTTCTCCATAGATCAACCAGTCAACATCAAGTAAATTAGCACTTTAGGATCAGATCTTTTTAATCAAACGGAGCTGTCATTCAAATGAAGGCCAATTTTTACAAATATTAGCCCACCCTTGATGATTTCCTTGGCAGCTTGATACTGTTTGGTTAGGAACTAAATCACTGCAAGATTGTTCTTGTTTACTTTAAGATGCCATCTTAAGCCAAGGTCAGATCACAATTTTTTTTATTGTCAGTTACGAAAGTCACTATGTCAGATCATGCAAATTATTATTATTATTTTTTCTTGATAAAATTTTTACCTGTCGGGGGTAACAAGTGTGCCAGACTACACGTTCCTTCACGATCAGTCCTCCAGTGATGTCTACGACAAGCATTATTTCCTAAAGCAGTCACAAGTGTTGCTATAACAATATTTCTCATCTCAATTTCAATTTTTTTTTACTTATTTTACTCTCAATAAACACTGATGCTTCCAGACAACTAATAACTACATAATTTAAGGGCATTCCTTATGACATGAATAGGATTAAACTTCATTCATTTTTTTTTCAGCTTAGTCTCTTTATTAATCCAGGGTCACCAAAGTGGAATGAACCGCCAACTTATCCAGCACATGTTTTACACAGCGGACACCCTTCCAACTGCAACCCATCATTGGGAAACATCCATACCTATACCACAGGTCTTTGGACTTGTGGGGCAAAGCGGAGCACCGGGAAGAAACCTAAGCCAACACTCGGAGAACATGCAAACTCCACACAGAAATGCCAACTGACCCAGTCGAGGCTCAAACCAGCGACCTTCTTGCTATGAGGCAATCATGCTTCCCACTGCACCACCGTGACGCCCATAGGATCAAACTTAAGATTTCTTTTTATTATTAAGATATTTTCTTTTAAATCTAAATGTATATTTTCCTGCCAGGGTTGCTTATTTAACACTATACATTATTTATATTAACACTATTACATTATTTTGTACATTGGATTCCACTTTAATGAAAATATATTGAACACACTCGATTACTTTAACCTTTTAGCAGAAAATGGCATGTTTTCCTATAGATTTTAGACCTAGAGCGCTGCCATCTTGGAATGTCGCTGTGTCTAGCTGTGTATAGTAAAGGACTGAACACGGAGACTGGAAAGCCTGATTTAACCTAATGCGTAAAGTTGTGGACGTTGAGCTGGTGCACATACAAGAATCAGATGTGTGACCAATATAAAAATATATATTTATTTATTCTATTTTTCTTTTTTCATTTTAATTACCGATCATTTGATGCACTTTGGTCTACTCTCTGTGTTACGCTGCCTGACTGCCTGTATGGGTTTCAACCATAGTAGTAGCGAACATAGAGACTGGACAGCCTAATTTAACCCAATGCATGAAGTTGTGTATTTTTCTTCTGTTAATACCTTTCGTATGATGCACTTTGGTCCACTCTCATACGCTGCTTCAGCGCTCCCTGACGAGGGGATTGACATTAATGATGTGCTCCTATTGCATGTAATGGAACTCGTCGTGAAGAACGAAAAAAATATTAAACATGCTAGACTTTCTGCAAGGTGTCGTGAGGCGTCGCAGGCATGGTATAGGTTGTCGTGAACTATGCCACATTACACAAGAAGAAATGATTTAATCTTGGGTCACGACTCCCATTGGTCGTTTACGAATCCCCTCGACACCCTACGTCAAGGAAATCATGCCGAAATCATGTCAAATTTGTCTAATCTGTCCAGTGCTTTATCCATGTAGAAAGGATGTTCCCCCTTAAGCAGTAAAAATGGCATATTTAGCCAGCAGATTGCACAGATATATTTATTCATGTAATTATTTAGGGTCTGTTAGACATGGAAGGGAGGCGCAGGAGAAAGTGACTTTTCTGCAAGTGAATGAATATGCACTGAAATTATACACCGTAACCAGGGCCAAGGAAGACAGAATAAACATTATGACACCACAGAATATATCATCATTTATACGACACCGGCTCCTCCATATCAGGGTGTGCAGTTACTCGACTGAATAAGGAGGTGAGGCTGTGGACACCGGCACGCTGTAAACTTTACAGGGCATTATAAATTCCTGTCGAGATGAAATCAGAAACCATGAGGGACCAGAGAGAGAGAGCAAAAAAACAGACATTACCTGCGAGAACACAACAGTATCTCCCCAGAGCTTTCTATTAGCATTTAATTGACAAGGCTTCTTATTCAAACACTCCAGTTGCTCTCCTCCTCCTCCCCTTCCTGCCCTCTGCCACAGGCTCTGCTCTATTCTTAGCTACTTGCAAAAAAACTGCTCCACTTTCTCATTTATACACACAAATTTCCTTATATTCACAGGATGGATGCTGATCGTCATAAATGTTGTGACATTTAAAAGGAAGACAGAAAACACAGGTGAGACAGGCTTAATATGGAGGATGTGAGGATTGCATAGATGGATTCAGTGGCTTTCAGGAAGAAGATCAAGAGTGTGGTGGGTGGTTTAATTCTGGATTTGTTGTTAATGTAGATAACGATTGGGTCAGGTGAAGGTGCCGATGATGGATGTGTGCATTTTTTAAGCAACAATGATCTTTATTTATTTATTTATTTATTTATGCACCATGTCATTGGTCTTTAAAGTCTGGGTGAAATCAAAATTTACAATGTTTATTTTGGTAGAGAGCATTGTTATTTTTTAGGTGAACAATTAATCATTCATTTATTCTTTTATGAATTTTCCTTCACCTTAGTCCCTTATTTATCACCTTATTTACAGCAGAATGAACCGCCAACTATTCCGGAATATATATTTTACACAGAGGATGCCCTTCCAACCACAACCCAGTCTGGGAAACACCCATACACTCTCACATTCACACACACACACTCATACATTAGGGCCAATTTAGTTTATTCAATTCACCTATAGCACATGTCTTTGGACTATGGGGGAAACCGAGCACCCGGAGGAAACCCACACATGCACAGGGAGAACATGCAAACTCCACACAGAAATGCCAACTGGACCAGCCGGGACTCGAACCAGCGACCTTCTTGCTGTGAAGGTCGGTAAGTCCCTCTTACCGTTAGTTTGCTAAGAAAGAACGAAGGTAGCAAATAATTCTGGCCCAGATTTGGCATAAAGCTGGCACAGCAGGTATTTATCCGGCACTGGCATACAGGATGTGGGCCAAACATGGCCCGGGTTTGGCAGAGGTGGCACTGTCTTTAAGGCGGCACACAAGATTTGGGCCAGATGTAAAATGTAGTAATTGGCCCAGATGTTAAAAAATTGATATGTGGGTGATGTAAGTTTGGCCTCTCTTGACCCACATTTAAAATACATTTAAATAATTTTTGAGTAAAGAAAAAAATTCTACCAATCAGGTTGTTTTGATAAAAAGCATGCCCATAGTTTGCCTAAAGCGCAATCCTTTATGGGTTTATCAGTTTCATTGCAATCGTTAAACACCGACCTATTTGGCCCAGTTCAGGCATAGTGATGAGTTATTAACTTGGCTGTGACTTGACGCAGATATGGTCCATGTTTGGCCCTTGTCTAGAAGCCAGACTTGGTCCAGTCACGCACTATAATTCATGGCAGCGTGTGGGCCAAAACCTGATTGTGTGGGCCAGAGCTAAGCCAGAGAAATTTTGCAATGTGGAAATGATGCTTAAAATGAAAGCCCCACCCCCCACTCAAAATTTAGTTTTTTTTGGAAGTATATCAACATATTGAAATAAAGTCTCAGCAATTTCCCGTTTTAGCAGATTTTATTGACTGGTCAGTAAATTCAAATACAAGCTGAAATAGTAAAACTCATGTAAAAGAAAATTTCAGCTAGGAAATCACAATTTTTAATGATTTTCCTAACAAGACCATATATTAAGGTCTAAGCAGATTAGATGGGAGGCATTCATGGGGATATGAATATGCTACCTAACTAAACTTTGTTCCTGATAAAGTAGACTCCTTCATGACAATGGGGTTCCCTGATGAAAGTGGTGCCTTTCAGTATGATAATGGATTCTACCACATTGCTCAGAAACGCCTTGAAGAACATAGAGAAGCTCAAAGTGTTGCCAACATTTATGTACTCTAAATTTCCCAGATTTTGATGAAATTGAACATCAATGGGACATGCTTAGGGCTGGAAGTTTATTCAAAAAACAAACAAACAAAAAACATAATCCCCTGACTCTATGGTATGGAGATTCAAAAGTCAATTGTCTGAATTAACACTTCCTGAAACCAGTCTTAGAAACTCCATGTTTTAGCATGGGGAACCTCAACAGAAGATTTTCAGAACCTTGTGCATTTTTACTTAGAGTTTTATTCAATTCAATTCAATTCACCTTTATTTGTATAGCGCTTATACAATGTAGATTGTGTCAAAGCAGCTTCACATAAAAGGTCACAGTAAATAAGTTTTAGTCTTGTTTCTAGTCAATATCTGAAAAATTCTTAAATCAAGTAACACTTTCTAGACAAGTAAAAATATTGTTTTGTTTTCAGAAATAACAAGTCAAAAGAAAATCCTCCAATGGGGTAAGTAAAATAATTTTATTGTAACTGAAAACAAGACAAAAACAAGATTATTTGGCAGATTATTTTGCTTGATTTAAGGAAGAGTTTACACAATTTCAACTTATTTTCTTTGAAAACAAAATAATACTATTTTTACTTGATTATAAAATGCTTCTTGATTTAAGAATAGGATATTTGGACAAAAAACAGGAATAAAACTCCCCCTTTTTGTGTTTTAAATACAATTTAGCCTATTCTATTTAGTTTTCTATTTAGCACCTGATAGCTTCCACAGCCCTAGATGTCCTGGACCAACAAGTTTGATCCAATGAAGCATATCTCACAGCAAGTGAAGGTTCTGTAGCTAACATCCTTGTCATTATCAGTGGCCTTGTATAGGTGATGCATTAGTGCTCATAATATGGACAAAACCCTACCATATGTATTATTTTCAAGAACTGTGCTGAGTTTCTTTAACTTACAATCCAATAAAAACATCTTCAACCTTGGTGGGAGCCAAGCATTTAAAGCTCTGTGTGACTATTTCAAAGGTTGTAGGTTCCTTCTCGAGTGGATTAACATCACAAGCCTGCGCGCCTCTGAAAGGTACTACATTCCAGGCTGCTTCAGGGTAAACTGTGAGCACAATTAGTGAACTTTATGTCAACTTAGATGAGGGGGCGACCAAATGCAGGGTAAGCATTCTCGACACTGCTTGGCTAAAAGCTTCACGAATCTTCCTATAAAAAGATGCAGGAGTGGATAAAAAAAAAAAAACGACTGACGTTATTAAGCTCGGATTGCTTCGCCTTTGACAGAGAGTTCACTTCCTGTTTACTCCAGTGTGACAACTGTAGCTTATAATTGTGAGCTCTCTGGGTTGAGGTCAGAGGAAGTGACAAGCGCATGACAGGAAGGAGTGACCTTGAATTGTTCCACATCTACTTGAGAGAGGGTCAGGGCATCATCAAGTTGTGCCGGGCTCTCTTTGATTAATGCTGGCATTAATAAAATACTATCCCTGTCCAATAAAATGGCTACAGATAATAGATGTTGCCATTCTAAGCCAATAATAGTGTCTATAATGGAATCAGTAGAGCTGAAAAAGGCGGACTTTCATTTCCTCTCATGGGCTGTATGTTTTGAACACCCTATTGTTCATCAGCTCCTGCGGCAGATAACCACCGCATTTGCATGTGAATCAAAAATGCTTCATAACCTGTCCTAAACACTGGCTATGCAAATGACATGACCCAGAAAAAGGACAAGCATCTTCAATGCGAAGGTTCCTCATGATTTTCAGATGCTCCAAAGGGCTCAACACTGTAGCAACAGTGTCACGCTGCGCTATTGCCACCACCGTATCAGATTTGGCCAAAAACAACAGGTTGTCAGCAATGTAGTAAAGAAAAAAAAAACCACACACAAGCAGGCTAGTATCAACAGTTTGCTCCCTCTAGGGCTTGACACATGGGTTGGCTGGAATGCTCAATTTGTGCAACACAGGCTTCAAGGTGAACGTGAGGAAAAACCATACATGCGAGAGCTATTTTTCGAGTCGTGATGACAGTCTGAGAGACAGTTTAAACACCGGCTCACAGACAATGCTAAAATATAACACTGGAGGACACGGTGTCTATCAGCTGCGCTAGGAAACGCCTCACTGCAACTGGCGGAGGGGGATATTTAACATATAGACAAAAGAAAGATTCAAATGCGGAAGGTGGTCCCCCCTCTGGCTGGAAGAGGTACAATCAACATGTTTGACTTTAATCAGCGAACATGGCGCATTCATGTGTGAAATCAGCCATTTGAGGTGTTACAACCAAAAAACATGAATAAATAAATACAGGAGATTCATCCACCTAGGGCTTGTGCCACAAATTAACCTACAAAAACAGCAGCGGCAAGAGCTGGGGAAAGGGAGGTTCATCCCTCTTCTCTGTCTCTCTAAAGCTCAGCCATGGGCAGTAAATAAGCTGGCAGTGAGGAGAGAAGGTGCCATGACAATGATGTATGGTCTCTAGTACTCTACAGCCATTCAGCTCGCTCGCTCTCTCTATCGTGGTCCCTCTTTCGCTCTGAATCATGGACAACATCCTACATTAGCAAGGCCAGGTTAAGATTGCTCTAATTCCAATTTATTCAATTCGTTGCTCATTATGGGCAGGCTGCTGATTAAAACTCCTCTCCAAGGCTGGACATATCAGGCAGCTCTGACCAGCATGACATGTAAACACACACAATATATATATATATATATATATATACACATATATATATATATATATACACATATATATATATATATATATATATATATATATATATATATATATATATATATATATATATATATACACATATATATATATATATATATATATATATATATATATATATATATATATATATATATATATATATATATATATATACATATATATATATATATATATATATATATATATATATATATATATATATATATATATATATATATATATATATATATATACATATATATATATATATATATATACATATATATATATATATATATACATATACGCGTACACGTATGCTACGGCACGGCCTACGCGTGGACACATAGCCCTGGCCGTTGGTGTCGCTGACGCGCACCTCTCAAAAAATGTAACTACACTGCTGTGAAGAAGCTCCAGGTGGAAGGTTTTGTTTTGAGTTTACCTTACGGTTAAAGTTGTTGCACGCCCGCTGGTTCTTGCCTCAAAAGGAGCGAGTTTGAACCACTTGCACATTAAGGAAGCGTTTAGAAAAAACAAAACACCAGCGAAGAAACTCGACACAGAGGAACATAAACACCTCACTGCCAACTAGCGTTTCGGAAGTGTTATTGCAGAGCAACAGAAACAGCGCGCAGAAGTATAAATGCACAGCTACGCGCATTGCATGCGCAGTAGGTCACGCCGATCACTTGACGCAGAAGTATAAACCAGGCTTTAGTAGGTACTGCATTTGAATTTAAACGTACACACTTCAGAATCTCACCGGAAGTATTAGGTCATTTGGGTGCATACTGATTTTCGAATTTTATGAATTCTGACGTACTTCTTGGTTTCCACACGGTTTTTAATGTACTATGGAAGTATGTGATTTCAGAAGTAGCCTAAGGCTACATTCACACTGCAAGGCTTAGAGCTCAAATCTTTTTCTCAGATCTGATTTTTTTTTTTTGCATAGATTTTCACATTGTTGTTATATGTGAACAGATCATGGTCCTAAACTGTCCCGTATGCGCAAAAGTACCAACTTTTTGTGGTACAGTGGTTGCGTTGTGTGCTATTCAATGATGCTGCTGAGGAGTAGATGATGTTGATGATGAGTGATGACGCATGCTGATTAAAATTTATGTTAAAGTCATGAAATCCTACATAACCGTTCACACTGTGGTCACATTGCAAAACATCAGATCGGTATCTGATTTATACTACATATGAAAGTGGCACACATCTGAATTGAAAGGATCAGATTCCATGCAGTTTAAGCTGTTCACAGTGTTAAGACAAAAACAAATCTGAGTCACATTTGGGCAAAAAAATCTGATTTGGGCCACATGTGCCTGCAGTGTGAACGTAGCCTAAATAAATTAGTTCTTAAAAATATTGTTTTAAAATGTGTTGAAGAAAAATCTTCATTAAACAGCATTTGAGAAATACTTTAAAAATAATAAAAATCCCACAGGAGGGCTGAATATGGTCACTTGTAAATATTCAGTTTATCTTGACTTGTAATGTGTTTGAGAGAAATGTACTGATAGCATTTAAACAAATGACAACAGTAAAAAAATATACTGATGGCATTTCTTCCAAATTTAAAATAAGTGTCATTTACATATTCATTTGCATTAAATATAAAAAAAAAAAAATGTTTTCTATTAATTTTAGACAGCACAGTAGTAATGTTTTAAAGTCAGGAGAGCTAAGAAATTTATACTTGGCAGAATAACCTCGACTTTCAATCCCTATTCTAACTAACCAATTTCAGAAAAAAGGTTATAAATGAAAATATTATTTAAAATATTTCAAGACTTAGTTAAAAGCTATACATTTATTTTAGAATATATTTTTTTATTTAAAAAAAGCTGTATATTTGGGGTCTATTTTAACACAAAGTGCAAAGTCTAAAGCGATTAAAGTCATTAAGGGTGTGTCTAAATCCACTTTCACTATTTTAATGACAGAAATATATGGTTTGCGCCACGGCACATGGTTTAACAGGATTGTGCTTATTCTCTTAATGAGTTAAGGGTGTGTTCTGAGCATAACGTGCATTAAACCAATCAGAGTCTCATCTCACATTCCTTTGAAGAGTCAGTTGTGTCGCGCGATGTCGCATGGTGGAAAACTGAATGCTTTACTAGTGAGAAAACAGTTAAACAGACCATCTGCTGCGAGAATAAAGAACAAACCTTCTCCATTTGGCCTCTTTACTTTTTTTACTCTTTACTTTACTCCTTTACTTTCGTGGATAAGGAAACGGTGTTGTACGCACTCCACTGAAGACATCCACTAGCCTACATCTTTAATTTTGCTTGTTAAGCACACGGATTTGTTTCAAAACTATTTCTAAATTCAGTTTTAATATCCAGCAAACTATAAATAAACAATAATAACAAAGTGTGGTCAAACAACTGAGTTATATCCAAACACATGTCTTATTCTTAAACCCCATGTAATGCATGCATCTCCAAAATCTGACAGGTGGAAAAATCTAAACTTGTTTTTATTAAAACAAATATAAATATGCAAATAATAAATAATACTGCTAATAATTTAAACATTATACAAGTGCAAATTGTAATGAACAAACTGCAAGCCCCCCTTTTATATGTAAAAATATTTGTGTATTGCTGTACATCCTGTGTGTATTAAGCACTGAGCAAGTGTTAGGCGCATGTCTAACATGCTTTGTGCTGGACTTTAAAACTGCTTTCAGTTGGTCAATGGCACAGTCTATTTCAGTTCCTCAAATAGCAACGTGTCAACAATGCCCCTTAACACATCTCTTTTTAGACCGGCACACCCATGGCTCCACAAAGTGGTGCAAATGGATTTGCTATTTAAACAACGTGGTGCAAAACGTGAAAATTAGAGATGCACTGGTCTGAAAATTGCAACAAATCGGACCAAACATGTCTTGCGCCTTATTGTACTGGGTGTATGATAGGGCCCTATGTTTTTATACTTCAAATAATCATTGGTTTTTAAAAGTTATTAGAATTTTCTGAATGAAAATACTTCAGTCTACACAACTTTATGAGACAAAGTGAGGAATTGCCTTTGTTATCACTAATTATCCAAAAAGAAGGCCAATGTGAGAAGGCAACAGATGCGCTTTGGCTTCAGTCACATAACACTCCTCACACCGGTCACAGGTCTGGAACAGTCAGTCCGGGAGAAGTGTGTCAGAGTAATGTCATGGGGATCTGGCACACGCGTCTGCTCAGCTAACTAGCATGGAGTGATGTCGTATCACAGGATAGAGGAGAAAACGGCTGAATTATGGAAGAGAGAGTTAATTATGGATGGAGAGAGGCAAAGGCTCCGACGCTTACCTGAGACACATGGCTGCTTCAGCGTCTAGAGACACAGCTTGTCCTTTGCTGTGAGTTGCGATGCTGCCTTAATTGCGCATCTGCATGTTAAATCAGATTTTTCTATTTCACGAGAAACGTTCCGACATGGCTACACTTGTTAGCTGCTTTCTTAACAAAGACTGACACTGGAAAGTAAGCCTGAGACCAGGATAAGACAGAATTATGATGCAAAAAAGGTATGATCACACCTCATCCCTAAGGGCACGTCTGTAATTGACAGCTGAGACAGATGCTGCAATGATTAGTCAAAAAAGGGAAATGAGTCTTGCGTACTGATGAAGAGCGACCTTAAGAGTGATGATTTATTTGTTGACAATCGATAATGATGTCACAGAATTTTTCATAATCGTATTACTTTTGTATTTTGAAAAAAAATTATAAATAAATAAAAATGGTGAAACGTTTGCCATTGAGCACAACAGTGAATGATGGAGAAAATATTTCCATATATAACTTATTATTAGCTGACCATTCACCCATATTATTTAAACATTTTGTTTTAAATAATCACGTTCATCAGTGGAATTGCAGATTCACAAATGAAATTAATTTTAAAAAATCCCCATGATATTACAGTTTTTCTCAGACGCTTTGGTGCATTTCTCACAACAGTATTTACATTTGCCCAACAGTTAATGCATTTCTCAAAACAATTAATCATTTGTGCATATCATAGTAGCAGTTTCTCATTCCTTCCAACAAATTGCAAATGCTTTTGGACATGCATCAATTGCTTTCATACAACTCTCTGCTGTTTTATAACATTATCATTTGCTTATGTCATGTCAGTCAAACTTAACTAAACTTGATAATGCTAAATAGTCATTCCATATAAAACTAATAGTCCTTATTTCATTACTTGAGTAATTACATACAAAATGCTGAACTAGTTGTCAAAATCTGTCAAGCAAATATTATAAAAAAAATGTAAATCTTTTTTTTTCTTTCCTGAAAATGTCTTCTAAATTGAACAATTTCATGATTTACAGACCTATGTATGTTGTAGGTTCAGTTCCAATATGTATTGCAGTATTGTTTACAGTTGTGCACAGCTCTACCCAAAGGAAGTTTATGTTTGTTGTAAATAAGGGTGTATTTATTCTCTTGCACAATGCTGTGAATAAATTAGAATTGCAAAGAGCCTATGCAGTAAAAATATGAAACATACATATGCAGTATCTTGTACTCAGATACCTCACTAAATGCAGTGATGGCTGACTTTACTGTAGTTTTCAAATGGCTGTGCAAATAGTATATGGTGCTGTCTTGAGCATTTTCAGGAAGTGTCACCAAATTCTGACTTTTTTGCATTGGAAAAAATGTACAGATAAACAGTCATAATGAAAACATGACTAAGCCATTTGACTCTTTTGTTCATAAACAATGGTGTCAGGACTTTTCATCTTGATGACACTGACACTTTCATTGACATGAATACTTGCTTTTGAGGAATGAGCTATCCATTTTAAACAATTGACAGGCTTTTGCAGGTTATCAACTAGGTTTTGAAGTTTGTACTAATTGTTTTGAGAAATGCAATGTGCAAATGTAAAGAGTGTTGTGAGAAATGCACCAAAGCCACTGAGAAAAACTGTAAAATGATGGGAAAAAACCTTCGCCAAACATTTAAAACCACGGAGCACTATAAAAAATGCTGGCTTACACATAGTTTCTTTATGTTGTTTCAACACAAATTGATAGTTAAGTTAACTTAATTGTTTTTTTTATAAATATAAGTGGATTAACCATAAAACAATTAAGGTGTCCCCCCTAAAAAAAACTCAAGATGTTGATTCAGCTTATTTTAAATAAGCAGTTTGGACAAGCAGCAAAAATATTTTTTGAATGAGGATACCTGCACTCAAACTACTTAAAAATATTTAAATATACACTACCGGTCAACGTTTTGGGTTCAGGTTTTTTTTCTTTCATGTTTGTTTTTTTTTAAAGAAAATTATTTTGTTCATCAAGGCGGCATTTACTAAATGCATTTTTAAAAGAATGTTAAATATTTATAAATAATTTAAATAACTGCTTTCTTATTGCATGTAGTTTCAAATGAAAGTATTACTCCAGTCATTATCGCTTTATTACTATTACCATTAATAATAATAATAATAATAATAATAATAATAATAATAATAATAATAATAATAATAATAATAATAATAATAATAATAATAATAATAATAATATAACATTTTTATAATAATAATAATTATTATTATTAGAGTGATTTCTGAAGGATTATGTGACTCTGAAGACTGGAGTAATGAAGCTGGAAATTCATCTTTAAAGTCACTGCAATAAATTATTAAATTAAATGATAAACTACTTTTGAAAGGTTATTTTATAGTGCAATAACATATCTCAGTTTTACAATTTATACTGCATTTTTAATTAAATAAATGCAGCCTTGATGAGCAGGAGAATCTATTTTAAAACATTTAAAAATCATACTGACCCCAAACATTTGACCGGTAGTATATTTACATTTAAAAGTATAAGCTTTACACAATTATATCTTTATTAGTATTTTCGTACAACTTTGATAGACATTATTTAATGCTGGAATGATGTAATTCTGAAATATATATGCATGTTAAAAGAGTAGGAATAATAAAAACTGATGCAAAAACTTTAACTGGGGAATAAAAATAAAATCAAAACATATTACTTGTTTACCTTTTTCAGTAGGTTAACCAGACTCATGCCAACTTTCTCTAACAGCACAAGAATGATCGACTGCATACTGTAGGTTTAATAATTATGCACCTTATGTGCATAAATTGATTTTCATTGTGTTGTATTACCACTAAAAACTGTCAGGATGACAAGATAAATCAAAACAGTTATTTTTATTTGTACTTTTTTTTTAATGCTATAAAGACTCAAAACTGTAATATAACCTATATTAACATTGCATGTCAACAGTTTCATTGATATAAATACTAGCTGACAACAAACTGGCAGAATCTCAGTTGACATTAAGAACAGGTTTCAGTTAATTAGCATGTTAACATGTTATTTTTTAAAGCATTTTCTTTTGATATTGAGTAAACAAATTTTTAAAAATACTCTCTCAGGTACTATTATATTCATTACAATTTTGATAAATGACATATGCCTTTAATTAACAAATTAATTTTTATTTATTTATTTATTTATTTATTTATTTATTTATTTATTTATTTATTTATTTATTTATTTATTTATTTATTTATTTATTTATTTATTATTTAATTTTTTGTTCTTTAATACTTTGCATGACCTGCTGATCCAATTTCCTCTTAAAAACCATGACATGAGCAGCATCTGCACTTCCAAAGATTTGTGATAAACTGTCAGTGGGATTTTTTCGGTGGGTTGGGGGGCAGGGAAATAAGAGTAAAATAAAGAAAGACTCAGTGTGGAGATGGGGGGCTGATGGCAGCACTGTTGGAACTAAAGAGGGGCGTCTCTCTAGAGCTTGGGAAACAATTCTACCCCTGGGAAGTCAAGTCATTCTGGATGACATTCGCACGCTGGGCCGGAGGCTGAGGGAGGCGGCATTGTGTGGTGCTGTGGATTGATGATGCCATGCACACTGAACCCAGCAGCTGTAATTAAGAGGTCATGTGTGAAACTTTTATAGAGTTTGCCCTATGCACCGGCATCTCGCCGCAATGTGAAAACTCCTCCACCCATTTGGAACAAAGCCCTTCAGTTGCCTCTACCTAAACTCTAATGCTATTCTCAGACGCAATTCTCAAACATCACATTTTAAGTCGAGCTAGTACAGTAGTTTTACACTTACTGTTGTTCATGCCAATGTAAACATCAATGACATATTAGCTATGTTTCCATCCAAAGATGCAAATTAAACTTAAGTGCAAATATTGCATAAAACATCTGTGAATAAAGACCTGTTTCCATCCAATGACTTCAAAATTATCCATCCAAAAAAAAAAAAAAACAACTAAATCAACAAAAGTCACTTCCTGATAAACTGGCACCAAATATCAGAAAGAAAAATGGAATTTGCTGCATTCGGAGAAGTCTCTGTTGGCCTTTTTGTTTTAAAAATATAATAAATTACCTGTGCTTCAAAAGATATAACTAAATTGCAAAATACAAGTATTTTGTAAAAAATCAAAAACAAAACAAAAACAAACACATAATTAAAAAAATCCCACTTACAGTTTATTACAATCCACAATTTAACAGTTTATTACACAAATTTGTTTTCATTTTTATTTATGTTGTTTTATTAAAGACAAAATGTAATGAACACAGGCACATGGGGGGAGTTGCGAGACCACTCTTTGGGAGCAGAGCGTCTTAAGACAGTTCTATGAGGTAATAATACCAAACCACTTTGATGGCAAAATTTGGATAAGGGATTAGAATGACCAAAACAACATTTTTAGAGATTTTACAATGTGGTTGGTCTGCTGTTTTGTCTGTTAATTTCATCCCATCATGCCCATTTCTGTAATCATATAATCTGTTAAAACAAAACCACATGACTTTTTTGATACACATGCTGGAATTCATAAAGTAAAAGTGTTTCCATCATAATTAATGAACTTTTTTTTCATATTAGATAAACAGTTTATCCTACTCAGTTGTTCCCATAAGTTTAAGTGCATTTTTAAAATGTCTGCATATCTTGGTGTTTCTATTAATGATTTTTTTACGCAATATTTCAAAATACATGGAAGGAAACATATTGTTAGGTTGTATCATAAATAATAGACAATGCAAAGTTATTCGTAAATGTTATATTTTCGCTCTTATGCAGTGTCCTTTGTGACAACTGCTTTTTGTGCCTCTGAGACAAGCCACTGAAGACCCAAAATGGACATCAGCGTCAATCCATCTTAGTCCAATCCCAGGGGTATCTTAATGGCTCAAGCCTAATTAACTACTAAGGCCTAGCAGCGGGGCCTTTGGCAAAGTTTAGCAGGGAACATTCACTAGTCCCCCTTTCACAAGCCTTAAAACATTCAAAGCCTTCTTTTTAGAGAGAGCAACTTTTGTTGGCACACAAAGAGCCAACCAGAGGTACTTTTCTATAAAGTGAGCCCCGTTCAAAATCAGATTATTTCCACTCAAATCCCCCTTTCTTCACCTGTCAGTTAACTATGTAGTGTCTTTGTCTCTTTGTGAATAACCCATTTCACTACGATGGCCGGTGGATGTGTATTGCTGCATTTATTGCTACATTTATTCCTAAAGCAAAGAAAGAAGCATATTTCCCCCCCTTACTCTATATATATTTTTTCTTTGAAGAAATCTGGGACACATGCCCCTAAGGAACGCAAAGTGCTTTAATTTATTCCCACCTTTTCTCTCTGGCTGCCATCTCCAAGGCCTCTTTCTTTGCCCAGAAGTGATTTGTTCAGGCTGGACCATCAAAGCAATTATTGTAGAGGCCCGCTTTCCTATTATGAGGGGAGATGACTGACAACAGCGGGACAGTTGAGGGTGGAGGGCACTTGGCTCCAATTTATTAGATCTGAAAGCTCTTTCCTCATTGGCAGCTCTGCAAATAGTGATACGTAAACAAAATGCATGCTGTAAAACTCCGCCGCTTTTCAATTACAATATCAGTCATTGTCAGCCTCTCGTTGGCCGTGGTCCGGGTGACTGATCGGGATATTTAAATAGGTCAGGGCATGGCAGACATGCTAAGTGAACGCTTGGGTCAGATGTCAGATCCTGATATAATTAATGTAACACACATGAGAGCAGGGGCTCTTCTTTAGTAAGGATCTGCTCCGTTGCACAGCCAGAAAGCGTGGCGATTGATAGACTAAATCACTGGGGGTATAAGGCACCAGAAAAATTGACTCTCTTTTAAGTGACAAAAGCCAACATGTCCCCTAGCGAATGATGTACGAGTAGGAATATGGGAATGAATGGAAGATGAGGTGGAGTGAAGCACAAAGTATGCTTTAGCATATGAACATATTTTCAGATCATGTTTCTATTATTTCTTTGCAACAGTTAAATGTAGGCTCACACAGAATCTGCGCACACAATTTACACATATTTACTTTATATATATTTATTTAGTTTTTATTGACTTCAATAATATTATTCAATTAATGCAGGTTGCAAATTACTATTTTTGTCTTTAAGTTGATATATTAGTTACATTGTGTACCAAACCTTAAATGAAATAATTTTTTTTTATTATTATTTTCACCTGTTAGGTTTTTAGTTACCATATGCTAAATTTTCCAAAAATTATGTCTAAACATAATGTTATTTCTTTGTGCAGAAATAACATACATTTTAGCATAGATACTACACTACCTGGCAAAAGTCTTGTCGCCTATTCAAGCTTTAGGAACAACAAATAATAATTTGACTTCTAGTTGATCATTTGGTATCAGAAGTGGCTTATATGAAAGGCAAAGGCCTCTAGATTACACTTATTTTTCCAAAATAAAATATGATCATGCCTTAATTTTTAATTATTTAATTAGAACAGTAAGATCTGATTTTCCTTAGACAAAAGTCTTCTCACTTAACATAAATAATGTACAGTATAGAATATAAAGCCATGGTGTAGTGGAAAAATAATTAATATTGAGTATGGCTCATATGAGCTTGGATGACTGCATCCATACACCTCTGCAATGACTCAAATAACTCATTAATAAAGTCATCTGAAATGGCAAAGGAAGCGTTCTTGCAGGACTCCCAGAGTTGATCAAGATTCTTTGGATTCATCTTCAATGCCTCCTCCTTCATCTTACCCTAGACATGCTCAATTATGTTCATGTCTGGTGACTGGGGTAGCCAATCCTGGAGCACCTTGACCTTGGTTTTCAGGAACTTTGATGTGGAGGCTGAAGTATGAGAAGGAGCGCTATGAGAAGGAGCGCTGCTGAAGAATTTGCCCTCTCCTGTGGTTTGTAATGTAATGGACAGCACAAAAGTCTTGATACCTCAGGCTGTTGATGTTGCCATCCACTCTGCAGATCTCTCGCACGCCCCCATACTGAATGTAACTCCAAACCATGATTTTACTTTCACCAAACTTGACTGATTTCTTTTCATGTGGGTTCCAATAGGTCTTCTGCAGTATTTGTGATGATTGTGATGCAGTTCAACAGAAGATTTATCAGAAAAATGTACCTTCTGCCACTTTTCAAAATGATCAACTAGAAGTCAAGTTATTATTTGTTGCGCTTGGGATCATTGACAAGACTTTTGTTAGATAGTGTATACGCTCAATCCTCTAATGCTTTACAAATTTCAGTCCAGAAATAGCAATACATGTTCGTAGGTTTTGTCTGTCCCTAGTTATAAATGACAACAATGCCTCTCAAACAAGCCCCCTAAACAAGCACTGGTCAATAAAGCAATATTTTGTTTTCAACATATTTTTCATTTATATTTTGACCACTTTGACCTGAACTAAACTGAACTTAACCTCTGGGAAACTGGACGCACACAGTTTCAGTTTATTATAACTTCTATGTTTAGCTGCTCTGACACAATCTACATTGTAAAAGTACTGTAGAAATAAACAAGAATTGAAATGAACATATTGAGTAGTTTGTTGTTTATCACAATAAGAAACAACAGCCTGGTTTAGTGTTTATGCAAAATAGTGCAACAAATATATAAAATAAAAATCAAAGTTCATAGAATTTTAAACTGTTACAAAAACTGTGTTATGCACTTGCACATTTACGTCATGAGCACTGTACTTGGACTCACATGTACGAGAATAAACCGAAGTATACTATCTTTGAAAGTCAACATAAAAAGATGAAGGAAGTGCTATTGGGTTCAAAGATATACTATGTAGCTTATAACTCTCATGTTTTTCGCTCCAAAGGCATTGCCTTCAATAAAAGCCCCCTTCCTTCAACTGCTTCTTTTCTTAAATTATTTAAGATTTATAAGCACAAACCATCTATTCCGTTACTAAAAGATCCTGTAAAAAATGAATAACTGCGCCATCAGCCTTATCGACAGTCATAAAAGTTTTACAATAGGCATAGGAAAAATCCATCCTTCTGACATCCAGTTAGTACCACTGTAAACATATTAATGAAAACATCTAACCTGGAATGAGATATGCTAGTAAAAGTCCAAGTTTACAATGTTTAGCTCTGGAGATTTTTACATGCTTTTAAGCTAATCAAAATGTATGTGAAGTGTATGCATTACTGCGAGTGTCCCTATGCATGTTTACACCTGTCACTGTATGAACGGAGGTGTTGAGTTCAATTAAAATCATTTTTCCTAAGTGCAGCTTGCCATGTCATATACAGAGACGTCTGTGCCCTACTAAACAGCACGTACACAAGCCTCAGCGGGCACAACCTCCTCATTTCTGCCGTTGTGCAGGACTATAGGGAAAAAGGTGACCTGACCCAGTGAAGAAAGCACATCTGCTGGGAAAAGAGCTCTGTAGTTGAGGTAATGTAGTGCATCGCTTCATCCAGCAGTTATTTTTCCCTCCGGGGCAGAGAGGTTACTTAGCCACACCGATTCTGGCTGATTCACTGTCTACAAATCGCCTGTCCTGTGTTCCTGTTGCACAATGGCCTCATGCTCACATCCACACTGCCTATTCTTAATTTCTGTGGACTGGGTTTATTCAAGATCACCTTCTATTTTAAGACTCGCATATTACTCAGCTCTTATGAGGAAGCCACACAACATAGTAATTTATGGAATTCATGAATACCAAAAGTGTCTCTAGGAGCTTTGCTGCAGTTTTTTTTTTGTTTACAGTATGCCCCCTTTGAATTTTAGAACAAACAAGACTGAGCTCTGTTCAGGGTTTATGCTGTTCAAAAGCAAGTAAATCAAATCATCGCATTCGTTTAATGTAGAGTCTATATTTAAACAAAGTTGGTTTGGCACTCCAAACCCTGAACTAGGAATAGGCGATGTTGAAGTATAGTTTTTTAAATGTTAGTATCATACCTGTCAACATTGGGATGTGAAAATAAGCGATACAACCTCCCATACTCCTGACATCTTTAGATGTTATTATCATTATTATTATGTGCATATGTCTGTTCAAACACAAACACAAAACCCAGAGTGTTCACTTTTGGTCGGCTTCAAATTGCGTGTACAGAATCTGTTTGGGAAACAACATCTATTTATCACTATGGATCCCGTCAGCTGACAGTCACGCACTGCTATATGACTGTTTTGAGGATTGCATAGGAGGGGGGACAGCACTAGTAATGAAAAGGAAGGGAATCGTGCCGTTTTTATATTTATTTCAAAGTGTTTTCATGCCTAAATAAAACAAAAGCACAGAACAGACTCGCATTTAAAAGTGAGGGGCATCCCTTAGTAGTTCGGCGGTATGGGTTGCGTATATTATTGCCACTCTTCATAGAAAGTTCGGGAAAATACCTTGACGAGACGATAACGGGATAGAACTGTAAAATACGTGAGAATCCTGGGAAAAACGGGAGGGCTGACAGGTATGGTTAGTATCAGTATTGTTAGTTTTTAAGATATCTATAAGCAACCCAGAAGGCACAGGACGTCTACATGACATCATATTGACATTGTACCCCAACATACCCCAACGTCATGGGGATGTTGGATTTGAAATTAAAATCGAGTTCAGAACCCAACGTCAGGCCGACGTCAATGTCCAACATCCAACATAAAATCAACCTAAAATCAACCAAATATCAATGTCTAATTATGTTAAACCTTGACATTGTGTGGATGTTACCACTATGACATCTATCAGACATTGGATTTTGGTAACTTTTCAACACAACCTAAAATCAACCAAATACCAACGTAATTTGACATCATTATTGGGCGTCAAAATAACGTTGTCCATAGACGCTGGCTAAACATTGAATTTTGGTCACCTCATGTCATGACCTAAATCTAACCTAATATTAACGTCTTATGATGTTGTGTGCCAGCTGAGAGGTGTGCCCCAAAACAGTGACAAAATTAGCTTTTAGAAGATTTAAACATGTAAAGCTTGTAGTTTGTCATTTGCGCCTAAATGAATAACAGTTTTATTCACATCACTTCATCCTTCAGTTTCTCATCAAATCATCACCAATCAAATGCGCTCTAGTATCTGACATGCCCCGCCCCCTTCAAGACGCTTCTCATTTGCTTTTAAATTGATGCGTTGAACTCCACCACTTTCACTGGCAGAGCATTGATAAAACAAAATGCTGTTGGCTGTTTTTTTTTTAATTGTGTTTTAGTTTATTTCACAATGTTAGTAGGAAAGATAAGAAAAGGCTCATGCATACACCCTCCCATCAATCCTCCTGTCAAGAAAATCACTAAAGTGGTCAAAAGTGGACAAAAGAGACAGTTTTTTTGCCCCACCCTCTCTTCGTGTTTTGGTTGAGATTCTGTCAAACATTGAATAAAATAATGCACATTTTAAATCCCTTCATGGGACCTTTAATGACAATATAATTCATAAGTATCTACTGAGACATAGAAAAGTCTAAAATAGTCCCTACATAGAATTAGTTCCTAAAAAGTACAAAAGTGTTCCTCTTAAATTTTTTAGCTACTAATATATACTTTTGAGGTACCATATGTACCCTTTAAGTACAAACGCGTATGAGAGTGTATAAAATACATAGGAAGATGACCTAAAGCAGGTTGGAAATCAAATTTGAAGGACAGTGGATCTCCAAAAATAAATATTTAGATCACCAAAATAGTCTTTTGATCATACGTTATATTGCTTTTTCTGTTTCATTCATCCTGGATGCTAGAGGGCATACTTAATTAACGTATATTAATAATAAACTCCACATATAATTTCCTGAAGAAAAGACATCTGCTATCGTTGCTGCAAACTAACTATGATAAATATTATAGAAATGGGTAAATTTATCAAATATGAACACAATAAACAAACACGTGTGGCAATTTTTGAATTATTTCTGTTCTTTAAGCATAAAGTTTATTTATGATGCTATGCTAATTGACCTAGCCTTTATTACTGTATTGGATGCTATAAACAAATCTTGATTTCTTCCTCATTCTGTGATATAAATCCATGTTTGGTCACAAAAAGTGAGTCGTTTCAAATGCTCGACTGATGTTATGAAGTAAATTTAAAGTAAAAGTATGTTAGTAAATCTTTGTAACTCATATTCACAATTTTTTTTTTATCTATGCTAATTGACCTAGCCTTAATCACTATATTGGATGCTATAAACAAATCATGATTTCTTCCTCATTCTGTGATATGAATCTATGTTTGGTCACAAAAAGGAGTCATTTCAAACATTCGACTGATGTTATAAAGTGAATTTGATCTAAAAGTATATTAGTAAATCTTTGTAAATCATAATCGCAAAAAATGTTTTGCTATGCTAACTGACCTAGCCTTTATTACTGCATTAATTGCTTTAAATAAATGATTTCTTTATCATTCTGTGATATGAAACCATGTCTGGTAACAAAAAAAGGAACAATTTAAAAAGCTCCACTGATGTTATGAAGTGAATTTAACGTTAAAGTATGTTAGCAAATCTTTGTAAATCATATTCACAATTTTTTTTATCTATGCTAATTGACCTAGCCTTAATCACTATATTGGATGCTATAAAAATTATGATTTCTTCCTTATACTGTGATTTGAAACCTTGTTTGTTTACAAAACTAAGTTATTTGAAATGCTTGACTGATGTTATAAAGCAAATATAAAGTAAAAGTTAGTAAATCTTTGTAAATCATAATTGCAAAACAAACAAACAAAAAATGTTTTGCTATGCTAATTGACCTAGCCTTTCTCACTATATTGGATGCTATAAACAAATCATGATTTCTTCCTCATTCTGTGATATGAATCTATGTTTGGTCACAAAAAGGAGTCATTTCAAACATTCGACTGATGCTATAAAGTGAATTTGATGTAAAAGTATGTTAGTAAATCTTTGTAAATCATAATCGCAAAAAATGTTTTGCTATGCTAACTGACCTAGCCTTTATTACTGTATTTAAATGCTTAAAAAATATGATTTCTTTATAATTCTGTGACATGAAACCATGCTTGGTCACAAAAAAGGAACAACTTAAAAAGCTCCACTGATGTTATGAAGTGAATTTAAAGAAAAAGCATGTTAGCAAATCTTTGTAAATCATAATCGCAAAAAAATAAAAAAAAGTTATGCCATGCTAAATGACCTAGCCTTTATTACTGTATTGGATGCTTTAAAAAATATGATTTCTTCTTCATCCTGTGATAGGTTTTTGGTCACAAAAAGGAGTCATTTGAAGTGTGACTAATGTTATAAAGTGAATTTAAAGTAAAAGTGTGTTAGTAAATCTTAATCCTAATTAAAAAAAAAATTCGCATATGTTCTACTGTAATAAATCATTGCACATTATGATTGTAGTTTTTATTCGTAATTAAAGTTACGATAAAATATTATTGCAAACGATGGGATAACGCTCATTCCTTCATTCAATCAGCCATTCAGCAAGTGTTCTATCAAGTCAGCAAGGGCCAAATAAAAAAGATCCACAAAGAGATACACTGACCGAAACACATAACCTTTGATTACTGAGGACGCTCATCCACAGCTATGCATTTCAGCATAAGTCCAGCTCAAGGCTCTGAGATCACTTACAGGGGGGGTTGGAACGGTGCCAGCTTGTATCCTCTTACTAACCTCACTGGCCTGTTAAACAAATTCAGACTACTTAGTGGGAACCTCTTGACCTACTTGAAAACGTCATGGTCTGCAAGAACATTAATGAAATTGAATTTGAATAAAATAAAAGCTCATTTGCAATTCCAGAGAGCACTTGGACGCCTCCGTTTAGAGTGGAACTTCTCTTGATCAATTACCGTGTCTGCAGTTCACTGACACTTATGCTCTTAAACATTTACTCGCAAACAGAAAGCGGCAGATAAACGGTACATGTGCATTTATCCCTTGCTGGGGAGTAATCTGACTCTGTTTTCTTTGCTGTCAACTAGGGGCAAATGTATCTAAAACATTTCTGCATTATAATTTCCGCATAGTGTTTATGCATGAGTTTCACTTTAGAGCAGCACTGCTGTAAACATTGTTAATGTCAACACGGCTTGGGTCGGGAAACACATCACAATATTACACTTGCCATAGCACTATAGATATAAGGAAGAAAAACATGACAAAATGCATACTCTGCTTTGGGGAAGGAATTAATAAATAATAATAAAAAAGCTTTAGAAATATACAAAGCACAGGATTCTTCAAAACAGCAGTTAAAATACAAGTGCTTATACAGTAAATAAAACAAGTATTGGCTCAAACTATAAGAAATATACTCACCGGCCACTTTATTAGGTACACCTGACCAACCGCTTAACGCAAATTTCTAATCAGTTAATCGCATAGCAGCAACTCAATGCATTTAGGCATGTAGACATGGTCAAGATGATCTGCTGCATCAGAATGGGGAAGAAAGGTGATTTGAGTGACTTTAAATGTGGCATGGTTGTTGGTGCCAGATGAGCTGGTCTGAGTATTTTAGAAACTGCTGATCTACTGGGATTTTCATGCACAACCATCTCTAGGGTTTATAGAGAATGGTCAGAAAAAGAGAAAATATCCAGTATGCGGCAGTTCTGTGGGCGCTATTGTCTTGTTGAACTCAGAGGTCAGAGGAGAATGGCCAGACTGGTTCAAGCTGATAGAAAGACAACAGTAACTCAAATAACCACTTGTTACAACCGAGGTATGCAGAAGAGCATCTCTGAACGCACAACACGTTGAACCTTGAGGCGGATGGGCTACAGCAGCAGAAGACAACACCAGGTGCCACTCCTGTCAGCTAAGAACAGGAAACTGAGGCTAAAATTCACACAGGCTCACCAAAATTGGACAATAGAAGATTGGAAAAACGTCTGATGAGCCTTAATTTCTGCTGCGACATTCGGAGGGTAGAGTCAGAATTTGACATCAACAACATCCCTTTATGACCACAGTGCACTCTTCTTCTAATGGCCACTTCCAGCAGGATAACGCGCCATAAAGCGCGAATCACCTCAGACTGGTTTCTTGAACATAACAACGAGTTCATTGTACTCAAATGGCCTCCACAGTCACCAGAACTCAATCCAATAGAGCACCTTTGGGATGCAACGGGAGATTGGCATCATGAATGTGCAGCCAACAAATATGCGGCAACTGTGTGATGCTATCATGTCAATATGGACCAAAATCTCAGAGGAATGCTTAACAGTACCTTGTTGAACCTATACCACGAAGGATTAAGGAAGTTCAGAAGGCAAAAGAGGGTTCAACCCGGTACTAGTAAGGTGTACCTAATAAAGTGGCCGGTGAATGTAAAGAGTATATCGTGCTACAGTATGAACTTATATTTAATCAACATTCTGAGTAAGTGACATTAGGTTAATTTATATAACGTATAAACGTGCATAATGTGTCTTGGAAAAAGAAAAATAAGATACATTTCACAGGCTCTTGGGCTCGTTGTAAAAGCATGAAGGTGTCATTTCATTTGGTACGGTTGCGAGAACATCTAATACCGAGTGGGTGAGTGTTCCTTCTAAGAAGAGTAAATGTTATGGATGTTGTGAAAATGAAAAACAATTACAATGACACATGTTGCGCACACATTGCATCACTGTGGAGATGAGAAAACCTAGATATGATTAGCTCTAGGGAGGTAATAGAGAGCATAAGATATCTTCACCATCATTGACTCCAGTTTGATGTACTTTCAAGCACGCATTAAACATTTAAAGGTGATGATCAAGGTTTTCCCATGTTAAACACCCTTATATTCCTGATTAGTATGCGTAGGCTGTAAGTGAGCCATTTGTGAGTTGATTCCCCTGAAATTTTGAGTGCACTTTGCATGCTATCAAAACACAACTCCGGCCCTGTTTACACCTGGTATTTACATGTATTTTGGTCAATCAGACAACTACTAGACAAGAGAGACACATTCCTGTACACAATTTACATATGAACGCAAAAGGAGTGAACAGAAAATGATATGCTTCTACTTTGATTGATTTAAAGCTAAACCGAACACTGGCTTGTCTAAGAATCAGCATTGGTAAAAGAATGTGCTTTTTTGCCAGCTCAAAAAAAACCGTTACCTTTTCAGATGCCAGTTTAAATATAATGTAGTTCAAGGTCATTTTAAACAACACATGCCGAAATGTTTAAGAATTAAGTTAGCATGAATAAATGAGCTAGTCTTTTGTGGCTGTTTGAATGTATTCGCCCACTCTGTCTACACAGAGGAAAACCATTTAATCTAATGAGTTTGTAGCCAGTGTGCGAATCATACATTGTCTGTCAGTGGGGTCAGCTTTTTTGCAGTAGTTACACATATGCATGCTTCAGTGAACCAAATTTATATATGTAATTCAATTACATCTCATTGGTTAATCAAACCTATTTATGCTTTCATTGTTTTGAGGGAAAACTAACTGCCATATTCTGACCTACAATAATTTCAACATACTTTTTTTGTGAATTTTTTTCAAGCGGTGACAACTAGAAGTCCCACGGTCAAGGTACAAGCAGTGGGGTGATAACTTTTTTGTAGAGGCAGGTCCTAAAATTTAAAATACCTTCCTACTGATCTTAGTACATTGACCTGCCACTGACCTGTCATTGACCTGCTACTGTTTAAAGCCAAGCTTAAGACCCATTTGTTCAAAATGGCTTTTAATGCATAGTAGCACTGACACTTTTCTCTGTTTTAAAGTTTTGTTTTTGCTTTCTAGTTACAATTTGTCTTTACCGATGTAAAGCACTTTGGTCAACCTTGG
This sequence comes from Danio aesculapii, assembly GCF_903798145.1. Lineage (NCBI taxonomy): Eukaryota > Metazoa > Chordata > Actinopteri > Cypriniformes > Danionidae > Danio > Danio aesculapii. The sequence continues at coordinate 41,999,859 of NC_079448.1, read as the reverse complement.
TTGTAGTAAGGTGCTATATAAACAAAGGTTGATCGGTTGATTGAAGTTTGCTTTCCTGCACCAATAAATTGATGATCATGAAAGATTTGAGAGGTGGCACGCTGGTTCTTGTCCCAGCTGGGTCAATTGGCATTTCCGTATGGAGTTTACAAGTTCTCCTCCATGTTGGCATGGGTTTCCCCCACAGTCCAAAGACAAGCGGTATAGGTGAATTGAATAAACTAAATTGTCTGTAGTGTTTGTGTGTGTGTGCGCGCGTGTGTGTGTGTGTGTGTGTGTGTGTGTAGTAGGTGGTTTATTCTGCTCTTTGGCGGTTTAAACCTCTGAAAAAGAGACTAAGCCCAAGGAAAATGAATGAATGAATGAATGAATGAATGAATGAAAGATTTGAAAGAAAGAACTGTTTTACTATTTAACTTCCATGTGGAATGATAGGTATCTGTTAAAACACACACTATGAGTCAATTTTTATTTTTAGGCCATTTACAAATGCCTATTTTACAAGAAAAATGTCTTTAAAACACTTACAATGTCTATCGCTATGTTAGATCTGCCAGTGTTCAGACCACTGTCTGAATATTTCCCTGTATAGCCTGTGTGTGACCATGAATTCACAATGGTATGAACCATTATAGGGGTCATCAAAATAAATATTTTTGTTATTATTTGCTATTTTTACTAGTGATATTACTATTTATTATATTTATACATTTTTTTTATTATTTTAAACTACTTAAAGAGCAGAACCTATGTCCTGACGTCCTTCAGTGAAGGTTAATTAAGGTGCTTTCACACCTAGACTTTTGTTTCAGAACCTGGCACATTTGCCCAGTTAGCATGGTTCATTTGGCATATGTGAATCCAGCAATAACGCTTAGATCCACGCCAAAACAATAGGTCCAAGATCGCCTGAATGAGGTAGTCTCGGGTCGATTGAAAGGAACTTTGGAGTGGATCGATTGTAGTGAGAAAGCAATACGATCCAACAAACTAATGAACCAGGCTATATCACAGTATATTATGATTACGTAATAGGCATATATGGTGATAATTATAAGTAAGGTGGGATGTCATTCTAAATGTGCATTTCATGTCAAATACGAAAGTGAAAGTGTGTTAACTATTAACGAGAGCTGTTCATCCGTTAGGAAAATTGACCGAACTGCAGTCTTAATTTATCAGTTATTTCTCTCTATAATGTAAAGCATATAATGCATAATTCTAGCCAATGGCTATGTATGAGAAAGTCTTACCTCTGATTTATATTTTGTGACGATGTCTGTGGGAGTCAAAATTAAAGCACAGCTTTTTGCTTATAATGTCTTATTGCTCGTCGTCATAAACTAAAATAAGGACGCATGACACCTGAGCGGGACTCACCAAAAACAGTGCAACATTGTGACTATTTTAATCCCTGTTTTGGAACAAAACAATCAATCTATGGATGTAAAAGCACCCTTAGAGCTAATTAAAGTGGGCAAACCCCCATGTCATTTGCACCCTGTTTGTAGTTTTCTGGTCAAAATATGATAAGCTCAAAACATTTCAGACTCTGTTAACACTTATATTTAGCATTATCCATGGATGTTAATACCTGCTGTAAACAGGGCCTCTGCTTGACTGACTCCAACGGTGTAAGCTTCTAAGAGGAAACTATAGTCGACCACATGACAAACAGTGGGAATGTTTGTGTGATGTTAAAATCAAATGGCCGATATTACTTTTCCACAATGACCATTACAGGGGTGGTCAAATGTTTATTTTTATTATTTGCTATTTTTATTACTATTTAAGATACAGATCAGTGACAACAATTTTAAACTATTTAAAGAGTAAAACTCATATCCTAACCTTCTTAATGGAAGGTTAATTAGAGTTAATTAAAGTGGCCAAACCCCCACGTAATTTGCACACTGTTTGTAGTTTTCTTGAAGAATTATGATAAGTTCAAAACATTTCAGACTCTGTTTACACTTATATCTAGCATTATCCATGGATGTTAATACCTGGTGTAAACATGGCCTCCGCTTGACAAACTCTAATGGTGTGAGCTTCTAAGAGGGGACTATAGTTGACCAGATGACAGACAGTGGTAATGTTTGCGTGATGCTAGTATTGCTGCAAAACGACACAAAGCAAAAAGTTGTTGTTTTTTGAGGTACAGATGAAAAGAACACAGCATACAGTCATACATCACAACTTCCTCTCAGCCAGAACAGGAGAAAAGAGAAGGGCACCGGAGCAACGAAACCAGTGGGATTAGTGCTAAGTAACTAAATGGCCCATATCACTTTTCCATTACCGGGGGAGGAATAGCTATTTGGACGGCTGAAATCTAAATGAAAAGGTGGAGCGCGGCATGCTCCAGTGTGGCTGTTCACTCGAGTGTAAATGTTGCACACTGTTCAACCTCCTTTTTTAGCAAATGGAAATTTGCCGCCGCATCTTTGAGCGCCATCAATAAATAAACCGGACCCAAATAAACAGATAAATAAATAAATATGAGACGAGTCGCAAATGGGCATCCGTCAGCATTAGTGATGGAGCGATGTCAGCCCGGATCACGCTTCACTTGAGGGGGAGTGCCGGAGCGAGGGAAGATTCCTGCTGATTGCATGCACACACGCATACGCACGCACAATTCCCCCTGAGATCAGCTTTTGACCAGACACACAAGCCTCTTCTGCTTTATTCAAGCTCTGTCTGTTTCTCTCTCCCTCTGTTTATTTCTTGCCTGTCTCCTCCATCTTGCTAGGCTTCCAGATTTTGCCCTCTCTGTGCTCTTGGCAATGTTCTCTGTCTCTCTCCTTACATTATTTTTTGTCTTTTACACACTCTACCTCTCTCTCTGCTTCTCTCTTTTCTTGTGTGTGTCTTTGTGCTGTGTCAGTGCTTTGAAAGCCACTGGTCTGATGGAATTTCTGGTGTGTCCCCACAGTTATGTGCCATCATCAGCTTCTGCCCCATTCAGCACATCTCTGAAGCGTCTGCTCCCTCAGGCAAACACAAGCAAAAACATGTAAAGCTAACACTACAGTACCTATTGTCAATATGGCCAATGAAATTTATTTAATTTATTTAATTTATAGATAGCATAATTCTGTATATTATTATGTTAAATGATTATTTAGGTGAAAAAAAAATTACAATAGCTTCTGTTGATTTCAGAAATCTGAAATAAATTTTAATTACTAAAACTCAAGTAAAACTAAGCATATATATACACTCTCAGAAATAAAGGTACGCGAGCTTTCACTGGGGTGGTACCTTTTCAAAAGGTACAAATTTGTACCTTAAAGGTCCATATTAATACCTCAAGGGTACATATTAGAAAAAAGTACAAGTTTTCCCTCTTAAAATTTTTAGGTAATAATATATACTTTTGAGGTACCAATATAAATCCTTTAAGTACAAACATATACCTTTTGAAAACGCTCAACCCCCAACCCCAACCTGGAGGACCAGGACATACACTACGGACAATTTAGCTTCCCTAGTGTGCTATAGGTCAGCACATGTTTTAGACTGTGGGGGAAACCAGAGCACCCGGAGGAAACTCAACACAGTGAGAACAAGCAAACTCCACACGGAAATGCCAACTGTCCCAGCTAGGACTCGAACCAGTGACCTTTTCGCTATGAGGCGACGGTGCTACGTACTGCGCCACCGTGTCGCCCCAATAACAATAATAATAATAATAATAATAATAATAATAATAATAATAATAATAATAATAATAATAATAATAATAATAATAAAATGACAACATTACATAAGAATACTGAAAACTGTAAAGAGAAGCTAGTTCAAAATAAATGTACACCGAAGTATTTCATTAATTCCATGCAATGCAATTCAATTCATCTCTATTTTTATAGTGCTTTTCACTATGTAGATTGTGTCAAAGCAGCTTTACATAGATGAAGTTCTATTAAATTAAAACTACCAACACTAAGTCATTATTATTCTTGGTTAGAATTGATTTCTACATTAAATAATATGCACTTTTTACATAAAAAAATTCTTGTTTAACTATTAACAAGTAATTTAGCTTATAATATTTATTATAATCCTATCTACAACTATACCGAATAGAATTTAAATATTAAAATGTAACTTTAAATATACACAACTTACAAATGTCAGCTTTGTATCTAAGTGAAGCTTATTTATAAACTAATTTTGAGAGGATCACATGCTTATGATTGTCCACAGCTAGTCCCACATTAGCTAACGCTTGATTCACCAATCAGATGATTCCTAATTCACTATAAATAACCAGAGTTTCTTATCTCATTATCTTCGTCTTGAGGAACCCCCCCCCCTCCCCTCCCACCCCTACTCTCCATATTGGGTGAGAGGTCCAGTGATTAGCACTGTTGTCTCAAACCAAGAATGTCACTGGTTAAAGTCCCTACTAAACCAGTCGACAATTCTGTGTGACATTTGCTCGTTCTCACCCTGCTCATGTGGGTTTTTCCCGGTTTCATTCCACAGTCCAAAAAACACACAACCTAGGTAAATTGAACATACTAAATTGGCATCATAGTCAAGCTCTTAGCAACCTGTATATCTCTTTTTAGCCATATCTGTCATTATCCAGAAACAAGTTGAGGGAGTTCATCGAGATCTACTTGAGCTCAAAGTCCCTTCTCGCCCTGCTAACAGGAGAGAGCCCAGAGCTCGAGGATCTTATAAGCTCAGGACTCTCTCCTGAGACAGCATGCCAAACAAACCTCATCAGCTAAGTGTGAACTCTTGAACTGAATTTATAAGTAACAAACTTTTTTTTTTTACATGTAAAAAAAAAAAAAAAAGTTTAAGTTTAAAAAGAAAAAGCAAAATATAGCTAAATCAAAATGCTGCCAGAAAATCTGACTGTTATTATACCTACTGTAATGTATGCTGTTCTACTGAAATTGTGTTATAAGCATACAGAGTGTTGAAATCCACAACTGCTCTCTCTCTCTCTCTCTCTCTCTCTCTTTCTTAAGTAACTGCATCACACTAAGGTTTCATCTAACAGTGCATTGCACAACTGAATACACCAGGGGCGGTAAAGAGCTCAAACTGTGTTTCAACTCTGCAAGACCCCCATCCTACACACACTGCAGAGTACATGAACAAGACCTTTCCGGTTATCAGAGTGTTACTCTACATTTAGCAGTGACAGGTCGCATCTGAGCAGACGAGAGTGCATGTCTCTGGTGGATCTTCACATATAATGTTTCACAGAGCTGAGCTGTTCATAAAAGACCTCTTTCCATGATACTACGAGCTAGACTGCCCAGTGCTACATCACTGCATCAGAAATATATTTTTTTAACTTTCGCTTTAGGCTGCATCAGCTTCAACAAATACATTCCATGCACAAATCATAACAGAAACACCTTCTATACTGCAAAAGAGGGAAAATAAAAACACAATAGTGTAAGAACTTGAAAGTAATTCAGTCAAACTGAGGCACTGCTATTCTTTCCCTGTGGCATCCACATGCTATTGAACTCATCAAACACAAAAACCTATTATCAGAAATCCTGTGAAAGCCCACATAGCAATATGATATATAGCAATACACCACCTGACAAAAGTCTTGTCGTCGATCCCAGTTGTAAGAGCAACAAATAATAACTTGACTTAGTTGATCATTTGGAAAAGTGGCAGAAGGTAGATTTTGCAGATGAACCTTCTGTTGATCTGCATCCCAATTATCACAAATACTGCAGAAGACCTATTGGAACCCAAATGAATCCAAGATTCTCATAGAAATCAGTCAAGTTTGGTGTAGGTAAAATCATGGTTTGGGGTTACATTCAGTATGGGGGCGTGCAAGAGATCTGCAGAGTGGATGGCAACATCAACAGTCTAGGGTATCAAGACATTTGTGCTGCCCATTACATTACAAACCACAGGAGAGGGAAAATTTGTCAGCAGGACAGCACTCCTTCTCATACTTCAGCCTCCACATTGAAGTTCCTGAAAGCGAAGAAGGTCAAGGTGCTTCAGGATTGGCCATCCCAGTCACCAAATATGAACATTATTGAGCATGTCTGGGGTAAGATGAAGGAGAAGGCACTGAAGATGAATCCAAATAATCTTGATGAACTTTGGGAGTCCTGCAAGAACGCTTTGTTTGCCATTCCAGATGACTTTATTAATAAGTTATTTGAGTCAATACAGAAATGTACTGTATGGATGCAGCCGTCCAAGCTCATGGGAGTCATACACAATATTAATTATTTTTTCCACTGCACCATGACTTTATATTCTATACTGGACATTATTTCTGTTAAGTGACTTTTGTCTAAGCAAAGTCAGACCTTACTGTCCTAATTAAATAAATAAAATCAAGGCATAATCATATTTTATTTTGGTAAAATAAGCGTAATCTAGAGGCCTTTGCCTTTCATATAAGCCACTTCTGATACCAAATAATCAACTAGAAGTCAAGTTATTATTTGTTGTCCCTAAAACTTGGATAGGCGACAAGACTTTTGTCAGGTAGTGTTTATACATATGACATACAAGTTCATATTTGGATTTCACATATACAAAAAAATGTCATATATGCAACATACTGTTTATTGACATATTGCAACAATTGGCACTTTTTATATTTATTTATTTATTTTTATTGGAATTACATAAATGTACATATGTTAGCTATACGGTGCTTGAATTTATATGCTTACTTTTAAAATTGCAATGATTGAAATACATTTTTTGTAATATTTTGAAATATGTTGCATATATGACATATTTTATACATGTGAAATCCAAATATGAACTACATCATATATGTAATTTGCATTGTCATTTATCCGATTTCTATATGGTGGCATTCATGAAATGAATCTATCTCCCTATTGCTTCTCATAATTCTCATTACATGCAATGGGAAAGGTAAAAAAAAGCACCTAAAAAACTCTTCATCCGCTATTAGTCTCTGGTAACAGACACCTCACACTGGGAAATTGTGGGGTGTGCCACCAAAAATGGCATTAAAACCAAGCGTTGTCCTTTATTCTCCTCCAGCAAAAGTGAATTCCTGCTGAACGCTGCTTTATTTAGGCCTGTGCTGATCGTTATTGGAACATTCTCTCTCCAATTCATCACGACTACAGCTTAATTCACTCTGCTGAGGTTTTCGACTGCCGACGTCCCTTCAGAGTATTATCAAACCAATATTTTAAGGATTGGAGAAGTGGGGGCTGTGTTTAAAAAGCTCATTGGATCTGATCCGAGAGATACAGCTTTCACTTTTTTTCCCCCCGAAGTGAGTTATAGCTATATTAAGACTGTCTCAAGCCGAGAATGAAATCAATTCCGTAGTGAAAATATGCAGGGCTAAAATCAGATCAAACTCTCAATTATGCGCTGCTGAGGGATATTTGCCCTGGCAAATTGATCCAGTATTGACAATTAGCACTTAAGGTGACCTTTCATAAGGGCTATTTGTTTTCACTTTATGTAAGTGACTGAGGCAAGCAACACAAAGAAGTAAGTAAAAACAAAACATAAACCCTTAAAGACTAAAAGCCTTCAGAACGAGTAAGTAGAAGTGACACCAGGATGCTTTTCGGGCTCTGTGTTGCAGTCTTCGGTCTCTACTAGCATCAATTGGAGCTCCCCTCATGCTGGGGAAGAAGGCAGTGGACAAAAGCAACCAAGCCTGAGGTCCTTTATGGTGCTGTGCGATTGACTTCCTCCTGAAAGGGCTGTCGCCAGGAGCCGACCTGGCCTTCTTCGCACACACACAGCGCACAAGCTCCTCGCATCCACAGTAGACGCTGTGCGCTCAGTGTGAGGGTAACAAGCAGTCGTCTGTTTCTTTTTAGCCGACTTTAGAGGTCGAAAGGCTCTTGTTGGAAATCAAATGGCTCAGGCCGACACGCATCGACAAATGGAGAAAGGAGCCATTGAGAGGACTGTGGTGTTTAACCAAGATCTGATTTATTCTTTGAGAATGGATGTGTGTCACACGGTCAGCTTGTTTAAGAGCGACGATAAAACCTCCCATCAGATATATGCACTGTGGCCATTGGAACGCTACATTAAATCCTCATCTTTATCTCTATCACGGTTCCTCACCTGTACCAACAGATGACCCTCACAGGATCCTCTCTATCCTTCTAAACTTTTGGATTTAAACTTTTTTTTTTCTCCACCATTTCTTAATGGCCTCTCAGCACCTCGTTCCACTCGACTCCACCCTTTCTTCAAAAGCAAAGAAATATTCTTATCTATCACAAGCAGGTGATAAATCTCGGGAAAGTGAGGCACTTCTGCTTATTGATATCTGGGATCTACCAAGTGGTCCACGTCATCGCCGAGTGCACTACCCTCTGGTCCCTTCAGCCCTGAGCAAATCACGTTAGCCCTTCTTCCTGCAGGAGTGCCCTGGGGTGAGCTACATGAATAACATCTATCAACACCCTGAAGTGGAATGCTTGAGGTTTGGGGAAGTGGGGATCTTAGCTGTCAGGCGAAAAGTGTTACAGGCAACACTACTATCTAACAGCTGTGGGTGTGAGAGTGAAGATAAACCGTGTAGGTGGCTGGTTTGGTGCATGTAAAAAGGAAGTGGAGGGATCAGGGATTAATTGCTGTGGGATTTGGAATCACAGTTTCGGGTTGGTAATATGATAACGCTGATTAATTATTGCGGTAACAAAGGATGTGTTTCTGTCAATATCACAAGGAAGCAATATGACGGCAAAACCAATTGGAGGAAGTGCAAAAAAAAAGGGTCTTGCTTTATTAAGAGACTGAGGTAAGGAACAAATTATGGAGAGATCATTTAGTATGTGACAGGGGAAGGGAAGAAGATAGAAAAAAAAACCTTAATCTTTGTCCGGCGTTCGTATTCTCTACCATCTTCCTCCTGTCTTTCTCATTTGCTACTTCGCAGATTCATCCCCTTTTCTGCTTTTAAAATTTCATGAGTGAAAATAGGTAATTTAATCTTCATTAAACATACAAGGCTCACTTTCTCCTCTGCCTGGGCGAATTAACTAGCAGACCGGGGGCAGAATAGGCACGGGGTTTCAAATCCCATAACCCTGGCGCGCATTATATCGCCGCGTCTGTTTTTAATAAGCCATTTCTCCACAAATCAAAGTCAAACAGGAATCCCTGAACCCAAGGAAACTTTTGATGGACGAAAGAATGAAGGTGAAATCCCAGGAAGGGAAGGTTAGAGGTTTTAATGACTTGGAAAGGCAGTAAATAAATAAAATTGTCTCCCTCAAAAATCTGATTGATGTGCCTTTTGGGATGCCCCATATGAAAGAGCTACTCAGCCTGTGGCTTTCATCTGCGACCAGAGAAATCGATGCCAAGGATGTATGAGCAGCTACCTGTCTCTATCCAACAATCTCTTAGAGTACCCCTGGCATTCAAACAGAAGATTTTTAGCGTAAAGTGGACCAACGGAAAGCTTCATCACAAAATACCACTTTCAAGGTTACCTCTGAGATCACTCTGGAGCTTTACCACAAGCATTATATCTATAAAATCTGCCATCCAAAATCTCTAAATGCATTGTCTGTAGGAAAACCAGATAACTATATTTGTCATTTCAATACAAAGAAGTCTGGGACGAACCAACAAGATAAATCGCTTCGAGCTTCCAAACAAGAATACATGCAGTTGAAGACCATTAAACCACAAAAAAGTCACTGTGTTATGAGTCAATTCGTGTTATTCTGTAAGCTACTTCATCTTTGTTTTAGAGATACAGTAGAGAGCAAAGCTAGGCATGCTGACAGTGTTTACAAAACCTAACAGCAAAATATAGGTCAGATCTGACCACGGATCCTGCATTAAATCTGTCTCGCAGACCTCTTTTTCTTCCCCTGAGTTTTGAAAATGTGACACTATTTAAAATGGATTAGCTATTTACCGTAACAATGTTTAGGTCTGATCTTGAGCTGAAACGGCTGCATGCTCTTGGTCGTATTACCCTGTTAGCCAAGTAAAAAGGCAGTCTGCTGCCCTAAGGCTGTAGCACGCTGACCTACATCAATGCACCAATGCTTCAGAGCCTAATTAGTAGAACTTGTAAGCCTAGCGTTAGTCATGTTTGGCTGGTTTCTTTATTATTACATGCATGATTAATGTAACTATACTGAAAATGCTAAATGACTAGATCTTTTGTATGGATATCTCGGGCATGCTATTTTGTCTAAGAATTTAGTTTATCTAAGGCTGAAGCTGAAAATCAACCTCATTTGCTTGCTCTTGTGTTATGCAAAACCTATATTCCTTTATATTTTCTGCAGAAAAGAAGGAATATATTTAGAAGAAAAGGGTAAAAAAAACACATTGTTTATTTTCAAATTTCACTGTTAGAGCAGAAAACACTCTATTAAATTATTATTATTATTTTTAATATTACTCATGGAGGTTTAAAACATCACGAGGGATGTTTAAAAAAATGACATATGATATCATATATAGATTCATAGTATATATCATAGTAGATATCATAGTATAGATTATAAAGTGCCAAGTTATAGATTCAATGTCTTCAAACAGTTCTTTTTCACACAGGCGTCAGAACGCATCTTGAAAAAACTAATGTTTCAGTCACAGTTTTGATGTTTGTATTTACTCATAGCAGCTTCATTCCTTTACACTGAATAAATCACTCAAATATGCGACTAAAACTGAGTTTGATACTAAGAAAAAGCAGATTATTTTTTGACTGTGTTGTAAAACCGCTTTAAACTAGAACACACTCACAGACAAGACTATCAGTTTTGATTCCAGCAAATCAGTTTGAGCAAACACAGCTCAAACATCATTTATATTCTCAGCTTGATTAATATTCTTGATCTCAGCAGCCTGTAAATATTTTTTGTTATTAATAAGTCATATTAGCATTATAATTACTTTCAAGTCTTTTTTACAGAAACAATAAATGACTAGTCAATAATTCTAAGAGTGGGTATTTGAATGTCAATATTTTCAACTAAAAATGTGTTTTAAGCATGTTGGGCATCTATGTACACAATCGCATTTTGATGCCTGAAAAAACTTTCAATCAAATCAAATTTAATTAAATAAAAAAAAAAATTTATCTTACTAATAAACAAGGTAGAAGTTACAGGATTGCACTAGCAAAGTGTGAATAATCTTGTGGAGAGGTGTGACAGGCTTTTGTGATTAACCTAGAAAAAACAGAGGAAACCGTGTTCAGGTCCACAACATCTGATGTATCTACAAACCCTGTAGTTATACATAACGTAAACATCAGACAGGTGGACAAATATAAGTATTTGGGCGTAATAATAGACAACAAGGATTCATGGAAAGATCATATTGATGGTGTGTGTGACAAGATAAAACAAAGAATCTATTTTTATTTTTTGCATCGTCTGAGATCTTTTGGAGCATCGAAAAAGATTCTTGAACACTTTTTTAATGTCTGTACTTATGAGTGTTCTGCAGTATTGTAATTCCATATGGCATATGAGTCTGTCTGTGACGTGTTAAATTCTGTTCAAAGATAGTAGGAAAGCCTCTGGAGAAATTATATGACCGTTCGTATTACAAGAACCTCACAAGACTGGCAAGGAACATTATTTTGAACCCTAATCATGTGTTGAATCATGAATTGATACCATTAAAGTCGATTTAGAGTCCCAAGTTTTAATTAAGTGAAATTAAAAAAGTCATTTGTACATCAGGTTGTTTTGGAGCTGAATAAGGCCCATTTTAAATGAATTGGGTTTTTTGTATCTCTTTGTCTCTTTGTAAGGAGTATTTATCATGCTGTTATGCAAGAAAAAAAATCAGATGCAAGTCTGACAGTAAAGTTTTGTATTTGTATTTGTGTTGATGTCTCCATGTGAACTATAAAACACGATTTTTTTTTAAATAATGTGCATGTGTATTATTTATTCAGTTGCTATTATTATTCAGTTAATATTTCTATTAGATCTGCCAACCTAAACAACGACTTTCAGCATTTTAGTTGTTTTTGTGGATCTGTGTGAACAGCAATTATTGTTCTGCCATATTTACACTGCTACTGTATATGTACAATATGTATAAAAACCTTGAAAAAATGTCAACAAAAATGACAACATTTCACATATTTTCATGCACAAATACACTGTAAAACCCACTTAATCAAATTAAATGAGTGTAGTTAACTCAAAATTTTACTGAAAGTTAATTCTACTCAATTGAAAAGAGTTTTGAACTCTGTGTTGAAGGTAATGAGTTAATTAAATACCTCATTCAACCTAAATGGAGTAAGTTCACAGTATTCATATAGATTAATTTTTTAATTCAAATGGTTTGTAGCAATCGGTTTCCTTCAACTGTTTGAGTTACCTTGACTTATTGGGTTTTACAGACTCAATTGGCTTGAGTTCTCTTTATTTAGTGGGATTTACTGTGCTTAAATTGCTTCATTTACTCAAATGGATTAAGTTCACAGTACTCATTAGGATTAGCTTTTGAACTTAAATGGTTTGTTGCAATCGATTTCCTCAAACGGTTTGAGTTACTATGACTTATTGGGTTTTACAGTGTAGTAGTTGAGTTTTAGCTAGTTCTAATTACAAAAAGTACTACGACAATCACACAACTATAATTTCTTAAAAGCATATTTGTTAAACGTTCAAATGTTATTTATCTTTGTACAAAACGAGGTAAAAAGTATAAGTGTAAACAAGTAAACTGAAAAACGTACTGGCAAATGTATTGGCAATATATGTGTAAAGGGTCAAGGTTAGTCTTCTTAAAAACGCAGACAAATGCTGATCCATACCAAAAGTCATTCAAGCTCTACTAAGGATCAGGTCACTGAATCCGAAGCCCTGGAGCGTTATGACAAGTACAACGTTTACCGATCCAGGCAATGAATTCATACTTGTGTATTCTGAATGGTTGATGTAGCATATCAGTAAAACAGCAGAAAGTTACAAGATAAAACATATTCACTGACATCATAAATAATGTACACATTCACCAAAGGGCTCAGTGTGCTACTGAATATGCTTTTCACAGGCATTTCTGCAGTGGCTGCCATTCACAGGCGTGCAAAGCATAATGGCGAGAGGATTCTGTGTCGTGCACACATTATCAAGTCATTTCAGGCATATAGAATATAAGAAACTGGAATACACACTTTTTAAAAAGCCAGACACACACTACGACGCGTGACTGTATGCAATAAAGCTCTGTCATAGCGCTCCTAAACTAGGCCAGGGCAGAGAAAGACTAGAATCTATTAAAAAAGCGAGCATTTTTAGAGCTCTGTGCATAGGATGACACTCAGGCAGAATAGGAAGCTTTAGAGGAAGAGTAAAGGGAGAAAAAAATCCATGAATGGGAATTAAGAAAAGCAATGACCCTTCAGACAGATAATTTCTATTCGCCTTCCACAGGCGTGGACGTGCTGCCATGCTTCATCACTGTAAGGGTGCACTAGTTAGGTCATCTACTGTAGGACAGCTAATAGCAGCAGAAACTAGCCTGAGCTCCGACTACTGGAGAGGACAGAGACCAGTCACTGTGGTTGATTCGCGCTAAATGGATCTTACTTAATATAGATTATGTGAACAAAACAAGCAATCACACTCTTTGCAGACAATTCTCAATCAATGCACTGATGGAAATCACATTGGGAGTCTAATAATTCTAGGGCTTTGTTCACAGTGCACTCAAATCTGATTTGTTTAAAAATGGGAAATGTTCCCTCAGCTCCTGTCAATCAGGATTTTCTTTTATAACTTTGTTGAAATTATTTTTTAAACGTCTTTTTAGTTGAGATTTAATAAATACTACTACTACTACTACTACTACTAATAATAATAATAATAATAAAAACTGAATTACATTAACATACCCCAAGTCACTTCTTCAAATATAAAGTATCGGTTACATTGTAAAAGGGGAAAAAAATAATCACAATTATATGTGTAACGGAGGCCAGGTAGCAAAGTGCTATGCAGGTAAACCTAGCTGCAGGCCATGGTCTTTATCCTCCATGTTACAGCAACTGACTCCCATGCAAAGAATCGCTGGTTCATTCCCAGCTCAGACTGGGTTGGGTGCAATAGGACCGATGGGTTACACGTGGGGGTGTGTTCAGGATGGGAGTGAGGTGTAGGGGGGTGAGTGTAACGGAGGCCAGCTAGCGAAGTGCTATGCAAGTAAACCTCAGTCCTCTGACCTCAAAAGGCGCTCTGCCAACGGACGCTAAAGGCCATGGACTTTAGCCTCCATGTCAGAGCAACCAACTCCCATGCAAAGAATCGCCGGTCGATTCCAGCTCAGGCCGGGTTGGGTGCAGGAGGACCAGTGGGTTACACATGGGGGCTCGTCCGGGATGGGAGTGAGGTTTAGGGAGTGAGTGTAACGGAGGCTAGCTAGCAAAATGCAGGTAAACCTCACTCCTCTGACCTCAAAAGGAGACTTTATTAGAGCAACCGACTCAACCGATTCAATCCCAGCTTAGCCTGGGTTGAGTACAGTAGGATATATATGTTTTTGGGAAAGTGTTCCCTATTCAATTTTTCAAGACATGACAGGAAAGGTTGTCAGACGGCATAAAATTTAATTTGAAGTGATTATGCTATATATATTATTTAGTTTAGAATACTGCATAATTGCTTTAATCCAATGGAGGAAGGTAGGGAAAAAACTTTTTTAACATTGAATAACATTAACGTTCTGGCAATGTGCAAAAACATACAATTAAAAAAATATATATATATTTATTTTTAAGTCACAATCAATTTGTTGCTCTTTTCTCACTATAATGTATACACTTGTCAATTCTAAAAAAAAAAACTCAGAACAACTAACTTTTTTTAAAGTAATCACTGCATTATTCATTGTATTTAGCTTTACTGCAGCAACTTTTCATGCAGCTGTCATGTTCTAAAAATAAATGGTAATTAAAAAAGCACAATTAACTGCAAATATATACTTTTAAACTTCACAGAAATATTCATTTAACATTTATATTGTTAATTAGTGATAGTGACTAATATAAACCATTTTATTGTAATATTTTTATTTTGATCTTTCACAATTCATATAGGGAAAGAAATAAACCACTGACCTGGAAATTCAGACTGTAACATTTCCAAAATCAATGCAAGTTTGTAAAAATCTGATTTTGATATTCAGACTACAAACAATTAAACATATGAAAGTTGAAAAAAAAAAATCAGATTCTGGCAGTATTTCTGAACAAAGCCCAAGAGAATGTCTATCATCTGACCTACACTTCCAGTTGTGGAGCTCAGTATAGTTACCTTCGAGTTCAACCTAAACGTTTAATCGAGTGCCAGCAATAAGCAAGTGTTAAAAGGGAGAATAGCAGGGTGCGTGGGGTAAACACAGGCACAGTTTATTATTATTGTTTTTTACCATGGTTAGCACCCGGCCACCTAGGTGCAGAACAGGATGGACTTTGATCACCTGCAACAGTGACGAAGTGAAAATTGACAGACAGAAAAAAGAGAGAGAGAAAAAGAAGGAGAGACGTCAAACAAGAGGTATTTCAGGAGTTCGTAACCAATTATCCACTCTGAAACTCTCAGTGTTGTCAAACTTTAGCCCACACACTCATCAGAAAAAGAAAGAGAAAGGCTGAAAGAGAGAGAGAGAGAGAGCGACACCGAGCACAAGAAAGAGACAGAAGAGAGAGAAAGAGCACTGGTGAGGTTTAATCTACACACTCTCTTCTCTCCTAAATGTCAGTCTTATTCAAACAGATGTCAGGGAGACTGGGCCATAGAGCTGCTGGATGGAGTTGGTGAGCAGGCGGCGGCGGACGGATGGCAGCCTCTGTCATGGGGGCAGCGCTTGGGGGACTCGGGAGCCCCGCTGAGTGGGAGACAGGTTTGATACAGCATGACACCTTACTTATTCATGCCCTCTTATTAAACCTCCGCACTGACACGGGGGATCATGGGAGGAACTTTTTTGTAGGATGAGATGAAGCCCGGAAAAACAGTGCAGGGACAAATCAGTGGTGCTGAGCATGCGGGTATATGGAGATTAGGAACATCTTGATGTGGAGATCTGGACCCTTCCTGCTCAGAAGTGATGGTTTTATGGCATGTTTTTCTTATCAGGCTTTTCTAATGATGCTGAGCTTTTATTTTTATGTATTTTTTATGCATACAGTATATATCTCACAACATCCCCTGGGAATTTGTAATGACAAGCAGGTTTATGCTATGCAAGCACGCATGGACAAGGACTTTGTGAAAAGAATGACTTATCTTATACATATACAGTTGAAGTCAGAATTATGAGCCCTCCTGAATTATTAGACCCTGTATATCTGGGGTGCCAAAACTTTTTCTTATGAAGGGCCAAAAACTAAACTTGATTGAGGGTGGTGGACCAGAGGTAAATATACCAAATTATAAAGTTGTCAATGTAATTTCCTATTTTATTTTTAAAATTCATTATTATATAATTTAATTAATACTCTAATGCATAACATTTATGATAATTTAACTAGTTATACATTTTTGCACATTTTATAATGAACATCCTACAATGAAAACATAAACAATCCCATTTATAACACTAAAAAATACACTTTGTCTTGATTCGCTTGCTGATGTCTTCTGCAATGTCCCCTAACTGTATTTATTTATTTGTTTATTTTAAATCTGATTCATTCACAACATTTAATTTAAACATTTCATTTCAGTTTGCTTTTTTTGTAGCTCAACAGTTAAAAAAACAGAAGTTCTGTTCAATTAAAAATGAGAATCTCTGTTAAAGACATCTCCCCACCCCCCAACCAATTTCTGTTTAACAGAAATACGTTTTTTTTTTCAACACACTTCTAGACATAATAGTTTTAATACCACATAACTCATTTCTAATTACTGATTTCTTTTTTCTTTGCCATAATGAAAGAACATAATATTTTACTTGACATTTTTCAATATACTAGCATTCAGCTTAAAGTGACATTTAAAGGCTTGACTAGGTTAATTAGGCAAGTAATTAAATAACAGTGGTTTGTTCTGTAGACAATCAGATTTTTTTTTATTAAAAACTGCTTTTATTCTAGCCAAAATAAAACAAAAAAGACTATCTCTAGAAGAAAAAAAAAATACTGTCAGAAATACTGTGAAAAATTCCTTGCTCTGTTGAACATCATTTGGGAAATATTTAAGATGGCTAAAAAACGATATAAAAAAGATGGCTAATAATACTGACTTCAGTTGTATATTTGCTTTTCACACTTCACTTAACCCCTGGTTATTATCATTCTAAACAGAACTTTTTAACCTCCGGTAAAGAATTTAACCTAGGGTTATGAAACCCTACTCCAGGGGAGTACTATATTTGTGGTCAGTGTTGGGGAATAAACTTTTGAAAATAATGCATTACAATATTGAGTTACTCCTTAAAAAAGTAGCTAGTTGCATTACTTAGTTACTTTTTGTGGTAAGTAATGCATTACGCTACTTTTGAGTTACTTTTGCGTTACTTTTTATTACCTAACTGAGGCTTGATCTCTTTCAGAACTTGTTTTTTCTTTCTTTCTTTTTTTAATAGAGGAGCTCTGCAATTAACAACACACTGTATAACCTCCACCTTCATTTACCTTTAAAGAATTTACACATTTACACAAAAAACATTTTAGGACTTCCTAACCCCAGAGCTATACATGTCGAATATACATTTATATACATTTATACGATTATTGAAAGTTTAAAGCAATGTGTTTCCTACTTTTGTACTATTTGTCTTAAGTAAAATCAATGTCCATTGAGACAATTCCCTTTTTTTTCTTCAATGCGTTCAAAATAATGAATACATTCTCTCATTGACTGCGTGATTCATTGTGACTACTTTAATTTTAATTCAGCAATTTATTTTTAAAAGCTAATTAATTAAAATAAAAAGTAACTCACATTAAATTTTCAAAAAAGTAACTAAAAAATTATTACTTATTTTTTAATAGTATTGCGTTTTGACATGTGAGGTGTAAACAGCAGCCAATGAGATGTAATTCTATTTAAATTAAAGTAGATAATCATATACTTTGCTCCTTGTTTTCTTTCTTTTGCCCCTGCAACCTTTTGTTAGAACTGACAAGATGTGGAAATGTCATGTAAAAAAAGAGGGCTGCTATTTGTGACATTGCTAATGTACCAATAAGAGTGTTAACCCAGGGTTTAGGAATGTAGTTTCAATTGACTATTAAAAACACACAGGATTATTCATTAACCCCATGTGAAGTGTGAAATGTGATTAAAGATAACCTAATATTCCATTTATCCAGGGTTTAAGACAGTGTTTCTCAACCACGTTCCTGGAGCACCACCAGCTCTGCACATTTTCCTTTCTCCTTAACCAAACACACCTGATTCATATCATTAGCTTATTAGCAGAGACTGAAAGACGTGAAATGGGTTTGACAAACAAAGGAGACATGCAAAACATGCAGTGTTGGTGACCTCCATGAACGTGGTTGAGAAACACAGTAGATTTGAAGTGTGTAAAATTATATCTATTCTTATTTTAATTTTTTCACAGCATTAAAACAGGGGTGCCAAGTCCTGCTCCTGTAGGACCACTGACCTATTTTTTTTAGCTCCCGCTCTAATTAAGCACTCTAAAACAGCTAATTGGGGTCTTACTAGTCTTACAACAGCCAGACAGGTGTATTAATGCAATTTGAAACTAAACTCTGCCCAACCAAGTTTGGATATCCCTGCTCTAAAAGGTTTTGCCAGGCAGAAATTGTGAGAAAAATGTTTACGAAAATAATTTAAATATAAATATAAAATATAAATAATACTAAAATACTTCATGTAAGATCACATTTAAACCAAGCAAGCCTTTAAGTGTTCATAAAGTTTTAAGAAGAGGAGTATTTAATTAAATATAAACAAACTACAATATATTCATTACTTTTTCTTAACCCCGTCTTCATTATGTAACATATTTTTATATAAATCTGTCACTAACATTTTTGTATCGCAACCATACTGACACCGGAGATCATGGGACGAACTTTTTTCACCACTGCAGGGACAAATCAGTGCTGCTGAGAATACTGGTATATGGAGATTAGGAACATCTGATGCGGAGATCTGGACTCTTCCTGCGCAGAGCAGTGATGTTTGTTGACATGTTTTCCTTATCGGGCTTTTCTAATGATGCTGAGCTTTTTATTTTCATATATATTTTTTCTGTACACATCATATATCTCACCACATCCCTGGAGAATTTCTAATGACAAGCTGGTTTATGCACCGTAAGCATGCGTGGACAAGGACTTTGGGAAAAGAGTGACTTATTGGGGGCATGGAATGAGGCTGTTCTGGAAAAGCTACAGCAGTTATAGACACTTGTCTGCTCGTCCTTGGCATTTCAATTCAGCATAGCACCTACAGCAGGTGGTCCGCTTCTTCTCCCCTGGGTCGCCGCAATTCATCATGGAAAGATGGAATATGTTAACATTAAGATTATGTTAAACCATCCTCTAAGGACCCAAAGTCTACAATCAGTTTCTGTAATCAGTGACTTATGAATGGTACTGCGGCAATGAATCCTATGTGAAAACAGTTTCAGAGCGGAGAGCAAGAGAAGGGCAATAAAAAGTGAAGCTGAAGGGCTACTTTGGGGTTTTCATTATTAAAATTGATAGTTCACCCCCCAAAAAAATGAATGACTTCTTTTTTTAATATCACACCAATTAAAAGATTTATATATATATATATATATATATATATATATATATATATATATATATATATATATATATATATATATATATATATATATAATGAATGACTTTTTAAAATGGTCACTTTCAAATCAAATATATACTTTTAAAGCAGTTACTAACTGTATACATCCTTTTAAGTTTGGTAACAGTTCAGTTTGTATAGAGTGGAGGAACTAAGACGTCACCTTGTCGGGCAATTGGCTGCTAGCATAAAACTGGTTCCCTCAATAAAATCCCCATATTATTTTCCCATAGGCTTTTCGAAGATTGCAAATAACAAGCTCTGTGTTCAAAGACAGTTCATTACACTTACACGTTTTGTCCAACTGGATAATCCTCACACGAAAAAATAACTTTAATCACTTTGGTATCTTAAATGTAAATGCAAGAACTGAAAAGCTAACATTAGGCTATAAAGGGACTACAGTGCCTTCGGGGCGCACGCTTGTTACGTCAGCATTACCCTGCCAACGACAACTTTTCAAGCTTATTTTTAGAAATATTGTTCATGACAAAGATTTATTCTCTCGGTTTCTTTTATTATAATCCATGCTATATTTTATAAACAAATACACAAAAAACACATTTATGTATAGATCTTCGTGCCTTTTGGATAGTTGGAAATGCATTGGTTTTGCTTTACGGTTGTTGTTAAAGTTTTAAAACATGTACTGTATGTTTTATAAATGTGCCTACATAGTATTATCATAAGACATATTTAAATAAGTGTATCGTGCGCGTGCATACAAACCTTAGTGATGAGGCATACTCACAAAATACAGCAAAAAGCAGCCCATACAGTCACATATGCTATAAATTTTAAGGAGTGGAAATTTTGCAGTTATGATCGAGTTAAATGTGTTCAGAAGAAAAAAAAACGATGAAAATCTATTTATCACATTAAAATGACAGTTAAAACAATGTGTTTGCTACTGTTGTACTATTTGTTTTTGTACTACTTGTCTTAGATAAAATCACTGTCCATTGAGACGATTCCCTTTTTCATTTCTTCGATGCGTTCAAAATAATGAACACATTCTCCCATTGACTGCGTGAATTATTGTGACTACTTTAATTTGAATTCAACAATTTATTTTTAAAAGCTAATTAATTAAATTAAAACTTTGCATTACATTATCAAAAAAGTAACTCAAATATTATTACTTATTTTTTAATAGTAATGTATTTTACTTTAGAAACGAGCTTGCTGCTGCTGGATGACTGGCTACAGAGACAAGCAGAAACAGAGCCGCAAGGTTCACATCACATCACACATTGAGACGTAACTCAAAACAAATTAAAGGAGATATTCATATACTTTGCTCCTTGTTTTCTTTCTTTTGCCCCTGTTTTTATTTTCTTGCTTTTACACATCTTGTGAGGCTTAAAACCGCTAAAGACCTATGTGACGACATTTTTTAGAACTGACAAGATGTGGGAATGTAATGTAAAAAAGTGGCCTGCTATTTGTGACAGTGACATTGCTAATGTGCCAGTAATAATGTTTACCCAGCGTTTAAGAATGTACAGTTTTAATCAACTATTAATAAACACAGGATTATTTATTAATCCCATGTGAAGTGTGAAATGTGATTAAAGATAACCTAACATTCCATTTATCCAGAGTTTAGGACAGTATTTCTCAACCACATTCCTGGAGGACCAGCATCTCTGCATATTTTCCTGGTCTCCTTAACCAAACACACCTGATTCAGATCATCAGTTCATTAGCAGAGACTAAAAGACGGGTTTGACAGACAAAGGAGACATCCAAAACCGTGCTGGTGGTCCTCCAGGAATGTGGTTGAGAAACACTGGTTTATAACCCAGGGTTAACAATTTGAAGTGTGAAAAGCGAAGAAAAGAATAAAAACGACAAAAAATCTATTTATCACATTAAAATGAAAGTTAATATTTATGTATTTTTACGAATTTATTCCCACATTTGCATTACTGAGAGCAGGAGAGGCTGCAGCAGTATCTTCATAAAACCATTTTATTAAAATAAATGATCAACAAATTATCTGTCATGATGGTCTTTATAAATAAACACTGCAAATAATGATTTTCTTACCTAGATTTTTTGTCTTCTTTCTAGTCCAAATATCTAAAATATTTTATATCAAAAAGCATTTTCTAGGCAAGCATGACATTGTTCCATTTTTCAGAAATAATATGCCAATATTATGAAAGTTTTTCTTTAAAACAGGCAAAATAATCTGCAAATGGGGTAAGCAAAATAATCTTGTTTTTCCTTTTGACATAAGATTACTTTGCTTACCCCATTGGCAGATTATTTTGCTTGTTTTAAGGAAAAACTCACCTAATTACGTCATATTATTTCTGAAAACAAGACAATATGTTTTGCTTCTTCTTGATTTAATAATTTTTTGATATTTTGACTAGAAACAAGACAAAAGATCTAAGTAAGAAAATTATTTTTGTAGTGAAGGCATTCTCTACACACAATATGAATTCCCGATTGGAAAATATTACAAACTATAAAAATACTATTTATGAAAATATTTAAATAAAAGACAAATCCAAATGCCCAACGCAAGCGACCTGCGTTCCAGACCAGTTCAGCTCAATGACGTATAATGTCTCTGACATCGCCTTTATTCCCAGATAGCAACATAATAGCAATGTCTTAGGGTAACCAATTTATGTAACTGATGTGTTTAATGTCGTAGAATAAAACGTTAAAGTATCTTAAGTTTGTAGTAGCCACGAACATTATTTAATAAATTTAACCGAAATCCCATTCAAAAAACCCATAGACTTTGTGATGAGGGAACAGGAACTGCTAAAATGCTAACTTGCTTCTGGGTTTTCGCATACAAATTGACGTCACAGTTCCTCCACCTTATAACAAGTGCATTTTATATACAATATATATCTATGTATAGTCTACTGTAGTCAAGTAACTGTTTTAGAATTAAGGAACAGACAGACTGAGGATAAATATGATTATTTTGTTTCTTTTTCTGTATCAGTAAAATTCAAGTCCAACATCATGTTTGATGCATACACTTCAAAATGCTTTCTTTTTTATTTCATATATATTATTTACACTATCTACTTTATATATTCTATTTATAAAAAACCATACAGGTTTAAAAGTAGTAAAATATGACAGCTTTTATTTGTGGGTGAACTTCTCCATTTAAAGGCATGTAAAATGCGAGGAGTTGGAGGTATTACCGTTGCGTGGGGTTCGTTTCCTGCGGTCACGGAAAGCGGCTCCAGACTGCAAGGCCTCCATCAGGCTGTCCATCACACCTGTCTCATCACCTTCTGTAAAAAAGGACAAAGAGAGCTCATGTAGAACGCATTCACAAACTCTGACTAGCACATACCAATCCACACTGTGTGGGAGTAAAAGCACAACAGCAATAAGGCAAAGCAAATAGGGCAGAGGACAAAAAGGGCATTGCGGTTCCCTAAATGCACAAATGCTCCGAGGCGGCGGCTAACATATGGAGAGGAGCCAGAGGATGAAAGTGTTCACTGATGGCCATTGACAGGTATTCGCTCCGCGGCTTGCACAGGGGAGCTAAGTGCTCTTTACCAAGATTTAGTGTGGAGCCGGTCAATACAGGGGCTTTTTATCATTGTTCGATGACAGTGGGATGTACCTCGAAAACGGTCATGCCACCGAAGTGCAACGCATCTCCATGGCAAACTGAGTTTGACTTCTAAATGAAAATGAAATGAGTGGCTTGCTCGGCAAAAGGACAGATCCCAGGGAGAAACAATCAAATTTTAGATTTATTAAATTCTCTGAAAAGAATATAGAGAAACGGAAACTCTTTAACGATCAATTTTTTAAACATTGCATCTGAGAATATATGATGATCCCCTTTTCAATGGATCATTTTCATATAATTAAAGACTAGCTTGTCTCATTTGCTTGAGGAAATAATTTAAATATGATATTATAAAGCAAAATGTTATTGTAAAGCTGGGTCAGGTGCATAAAACTGAACATTGATTAAATTAATTAAATTCAGTTCAATTCAATCCATCTTTATGTATATGCAACTTTTACAAGGTACATTGTGTCAAAGCAGCTTAACAAAGAAGTTTTTTTTTTAAATTAATACTTAATTGTTTCTTTTATTGACCATTCTAAATTATTGACAGCATATCAAACTGGAGCATGAGAACACACGCACGCACGCACGCACGCACGCACGCACGCACGCACGCACGCACGCACGCACGCACGCACGCACGCACGCACGCACGCACGCACGCACGCACGCACGCACGCACGCACGCACGCACGCACGCACGCACGCACGCACACACACACACACACATATATATGTGTGTATATAAAACATAGACTTTATATAAAGATGTCTGTGGTTTTAGGCTCGTAAAATAAAATACAATGTGACTGCACTGTACAAAAAATCCTGCTTGCCCTAAATTTTTAAGCTGAATCAAATTAACCTAATGAGTTCACTGAACTTATATCATATTAAACTGACTTAAAACAGTTTGCGTAACTTTTAAAATTAAGTTGTCACATGATTAACTTTGCTTAGTAAGTTACAATCACCTAAAACATATGCTGTCAGGACTAATTGATCATCATTTTTACAGTGTATATACACAGTGTTTATCCACAAAAGCTAAACTCTTGACCACATACATGTAATATCAACAAAAAATACAGCACATCCAATTCTATACAGTAGAGATCAGAGTAATATAGAGCCCTTCTACTGCTTGTTTCCACCACAGAACTAAAAAATATGCCTTTTGATTATGACTTTTTGTCCGTTTTTTGATAAAAAAAAAAAAAAAAAAAAAAAAGATTTTAAAAAAGCCAGGTTTTTTTACTGAGGTGTTTTTTTTTATATTTTTTCTGCAATTTTTTTCTTCATATTTTACCATTCTGAATTTCTTTCTCACAATTCTGAATTTTGATCCTGCAATTTTGTGCTTTTTCTCAGAATTATGCAATCTGATTTCACAGAAAGTCACAGGCTTTCTCCCAAATTTTAGGCTAAAAACACACAATTTAGATTTTAGCACGCTTCCAATACATACACTCACAATTCTAGAAGAAATGTCCAAATTGTGAGATCCAAGTCAGAACTGGCTCAATAACCTTTTTTTTTAATTCTGTACAATTGTTACTGAAGTGAAAAAAAGCATAACACATTATTCCAGAAAATACTGCTAATTCAAAATAATACCAGAATCAGACATAAATGAATAAATACTTCATATCAAATTAATGACATTTTTCCCCCTGAATATGCAGTATGGAGAAAAAAGGTGGTTGCTTTGAAATTTGTTTTCTCTGGATTTATCAATTATAATTATATGTTTAAGTAAAAAGTGTTTTTTGTTTCATTCTGTAATCTAGTGATGATATTTCTAGCACATTTAAAATTGCCATTGTATTGTCATTTAGAGAATTCTGGTTGAATAAATCAGCAAATACTCTTAAGTGCAATGTTTTCAGACTTGTTTGTACAATTAAACGGATGACATCTAAATATTTGGTGGAATAACTCTAATTTTCAAGCATTAAAAAAGGAAAGCATTTGCTATTCTAAAAAAAGATAAAGAGCTAGAGGACAATATTTTATCAGACCATTTCAGATCATTTTAATCAAACCCATACTAAATGCACCTAGTAGAAATAGACAATTGTCAGATGGTTTCATTTGGTTTCCAAAAACTGTATAATATATATTAAACAATAGCCTGCAGTTTCTTGACTTCGACTTGCAAAGTTTCAATGCAGTTCTTCCTTTGCATGGGCATATGGTGCAGAATATCCACAGCATCGGTCAACGAGGAGGTTCAGAAATAATCTTTTGGTCTTTTATCTGGGTCATCTATCTTTACCCAGCATTAATGAGACCGAGGGTCCCCACTATATCATAGTGGTCCAGCAGTAGCATTATTTTAAACTAGAATCATTACGGTGACTTATTGTTGCGTGTGGGCTCGTTTCATCAATTCTTTTGTGTACATGATCGAGCCGTTTTGCTGAAAATATTCAGTGAACGTGTTGAGATTTCAGGAAGAAAATGTCTGTGGAGGAGACGCTGGTAGCTTTAGGCAGCAGTTTCAGGCGTGTTAATCAATCTTTTGTTTCCTCACGCATTCAAAGTAGATGACAGTCAGCAAATTGAATTTATAAAGAGGAAGAAAGTTGACACGGCTACATAATTAATTTCAGAAAATGCCACACACTCGCTACACTCAGGCAGAACTGCACAAGTGCATTTTCTGCTGAAAGCACCGGCACTACTCTACACATTTAACAAAGGCAAGACACAAAGATTTAAGCGAATAAACAAACAGTAACATTGGGATAAGATGAAAATAAAAGGGGTCAGGCTCATTTCAAGCTTGGCCTCTACTGTATCGCTTTTATACTCAAGACCCTTAGTCGAAAATCAAAGAAGCGATTCACACAGTGTGTTGTGTTTAATAGCACCCAGATTAAATCAAGCTAATTAAACTAGCTGTTCCAGAACAAACCAGAGCAGAACAAGCATAGCTTATCTCTAATTGCTCCTCAACACCTTGGCTGATAGCTTTGCTCATTGGTTTAAAGCAGGACATGCTTCTCCCTGACTCTTTCCACCATCGTCCTCTCGACAGATGCTAAAGTAGCTGCATCCCGAAGTTTGGTTCCCATTTTTTGCCCCTGAATATGCAGCATGGAGAAGAAAAAGAGACTGTTTCTTTGGATTTACAATTTATATAGCTATATGTTTGAGTAAAAAGGAATTTTCCTTTATTCTGTAAACTAGTGATGATATTTTTACCACATTTAATATTGCCATTGTCTGGTCATTTAGAATATATTGGTTTCAAAATTTATTTTTTGCAATAATAACTAACTATAACATTGATAATTAATCTAACTATTTCAGAACAAACCAGGGCAGAAGAAGCATAGCTTATCTCTAACTGCTCCTCAACACCTTGGCTGATGCTTATTGGTTTAATTCAGGGCATGCTTCTCCCTGACTCTTTCCACCATCATCCTCTCAAGAGATTCTAAAGTAGCTGCATCCCGAAGTTTGGTTCTCATTTTTTGCCCCCTGAATATGCAGTATGGAGAAAAAAAGAGACGTTTCTTTGGATTTACGGTTAGTAGTTATATGTGTAGCGCGTACTCAGTGGTGCTCGATTCGCTACTAGTTTAGCACTTTGAAATCGCCTGGACCAGCAATCAGAAGGAAAAAAGATTCGACTCAAGAGCAAAAATAAAAGGTAAGTAGAATTTGTATAAGTATACTTTCACTCTTAAACAATTTAAAAGAGAATAAACCAGTCACTGAAATTTTGACAAATTGTCTGTAATAATAAACTCACTCAGATACTTAAAATTTGCAGTAAGTGCAGAAATAACAAAATATAATTTCACAAGTAATTTGAATAATAAAACCACAAAATAAAGAAGATGTCAAAAGTTAAATGCACAGTTCAGAAAATTCAATAAGAAACAGTTCAATTCAAACATCAAAGTCCAGTGTTCTGTTAGGGCTCAGATACTAAAAGTCTGGGCTCTTAATGTTCAGTTCAGTTCGCAAAAAAAAGTAGAAAAAAATATAGCAATGTTCCTCAACGATGAAAAGTTAAATCCAAAAATTGGGAAAAAAATATATATAATCCACAAAAAATCCAGGAAGCAAAAGTAAAAAAAAATATATATAAATCAAATGGTTCGATCCTACCAGATTTGATGACTGATCCCTTTGTGTCTCACCAGTCACAAATTGATGGGGTGGCTCGCCAGTCCAAACCGGACAGAATGCTCAGGATGGACAGTTCTCAATCACGTCTCTTCAAAGTGAGAAAAAAAAAACAAACCAAAAAAACCCGGCCTTGAAACAACAAAGCCGAATAAAACATTATTTTCAGTTGTCCGAATAAATCATCTTAAACCTAAAATGAATTGTGTGTCTAAATTATTAACACAAACACACAGACACAGAACACATATGCTAAGTCACCATGTGCTCGTGTAATACATTGTGGTCTATGTACATAGTTAGCAAAGCTAGCATCCATCTAGTACACATTTCACTGGATAAATCATTTTCAACCATAAAACTTTTCAACTAGAACACATCACAAACCTTTAAATAATTATATACACACATTTCACACTCATTGCTTCACATTTCACAGAGTTAGAGCTTTTAAACTTTTAAATAGCTTATGTTCTGAATGTTTTTAATCACAATTCACAGTATATGAACTCAAAATAATAATATACATATCTTATAAAGAATCAAAACTTACCAAGAAGAAATGTAGATGATAATAAAAGAAGGAGAAAAAAAAGGAATAGCAGCTCTCTAAGGGAATAGATGTTAAAGTATAATAGATTCGTCAGGTCTCCTCTCACTTTTGTCAGTTGCTAGGTCTCAAACTGTCAAGCATTACTGATAGTTTCTCACAGTATCAAATAAATATGAAGTTATTTGTTATTAATCGCTGGATTATTAAGCCGTGTACATCTATTAAGCTCGTGCTCTCTCGTTCAAGTTCGCTCGCGCTCTCTCGTTCAAGATCAATAGCGTTCTCTCACACTCTGTCTGGCTGTGCGCGCACTCAACAGGGGCGGAGCTAACTTCCGGGTAACTTCCGACTTCAGGTTAAAAGTCTCTTAGGAGTTTTATTCTTTTTCTTCCTATCTTTTTACTTGCATAGCAATCAATCTTTAAATTTCTATTTCTTCTTAAGTATTATTGTAAAAATCATTAGATAAATAAATTAAGCAGTCATGTAAGCTAGATTATTGATCTGGGTTACATTCTCCCCTCCTGAATATATGCAGGTCCCTCTGCATGCTTGAATTCAGATGTTTTCAATGGGAGAGTTTCTTCTTGAAGGATTTGAATCCTCCAAAGAGTTAGTAATTGCAGTACTAAGACTGGAGAACAGGGACTGAATAACTGAACAGAGAGGATTACCCAGCTGTGGGTAATTTAGTCTCTTTGGGGGTTCGCCTTGTCTTCTTGATCGTCTGAGACTTTCAGTTTCAGTTTCTTCCCTTTGGGTCTCCTGAAACTCTCTGGAATTGCCAATCTCTCTTTGAGTGAGATTAATACCTCTTTCATTTTTCCTGTCTGAGCTTTCAGAGGATCCAACACAATTGTCTGGTTTCTCCTGATCTGCAATCTGAGCCATTTCTTTTTCAGATTCATCAACGATGTTCTCGTCAAGGACCTGGATTTCTGACCGATCTGGCAGGTTGCTCTCTACTGGGAGCTCTATTACACGACGATCAGTTTCCGCTGGGCGGGAAGTTTCCACATCAGGTAAGTTTTCTTCATCAACGAGTGTTATCGATACAGGACGTTCTTCACCCTTTTTCATCCCAGGTTCAGCAACAGGTAAGTTAACTGTATGGTTACTACTGGAAGATGGTTCAAGTCCAGATGTAGGCAAAATTCTGGTGTCAATTGTGAACCTCTCAGGATCATAATAGTCTACTGGATCATATTCTGACTCGGAATGTTCACTCAAGTTCTCAGACTCCTCAGCACATTGAGCTCTGGTTCTTGGTTTCTGCATCACTTTTCTTTCAACAGGTGTATCTGGTGCACTTGCTGATAGGAATCCACAAGGCAACAACAGGTCCCTGTGCAAAGTTCTCAGAGGTCCATCCTTTCTTTCGGGTTTAACTGTGTAAACTGGTAGGTCACCTGCTTTCTTTGTCACCACATAAACCTCTGTTTCCCACTTATCTGCAAGTTTGTGTTTGCCTTTCAGACGGACATTCTTCACCAACACACGATCACCGACCTCAATAGTAGAGTTAACAACATGTTTGTCATATCTCTTTTTGTTTCGTCCCGCTACTTTGTTGGCATTTTCCGTTGCAACTTTGTAGCTCTCTTCTAGTCTGCTCTTGAGGCCTTGGACATACTTGGAGTGGGATTCTGTCTGTCCATCCACAGGTAACCCAAATGCAAGGTCAATTGGTAGTCGTGGTTGTCTCCCAAACATTAGTTCATATGGAGTGAATCCTGTCACATCACTCTTTGTGCAGTTGTATGCATGCACTAGAGGTTTGACATAATCCTTCCATCTTGACTTTTCCTTATTGTTCAAGGTTCCCAGCATCTGTAGAAGTGTTCGGTTGAAGCGCTCTACTGGATTGCCTCTTGGGTGATATGGGGTGGTTCTAGTTTTGGATATCCCAGCTACTTTGCACAGCTCTTTAATTGTGCGAGACTCAAAATCTGCACCCTGATCGCTATGGAGTTTTTCGGGGAATCCATAGTGCACTAGAAAATTATCCCATAAACACTTGGCTACAGTTTGGGCTTTCTGGTTTCGTGTTGGTACAGCAATGGCGTATTTGGTGAAGTGGTCAGTCATCACCAATATATCCTTGGTGTTGCTTTGGTCCGGCTCTAATGACAGGAAGTCCATACAAACAAGCTCAAGGGGTCTGTTGGTTCTGATGTTCACCAATGGAGCAGCTTTCTCAGGTAGACTTTTCCGTCTGACACAGCGTTCACAAGTTTTGATTTTCTTTTCTACAGCTGCGGACATCTTGGGCCAAAAGAATCTTGATCGAACGAGGTCAAAAGTTCGCTCAACACCCATGTGACCCATTTTATCATGGAGTTCTGTCAAGACCATATCACGAAGATCTGCCGGCAGTGCTAGTTGGTAAGACGAGTCTCCGTGTTCTTGTTTTCTCCTAAAGAGTACACCATTTCTCAACTCCAGACGACTCCATTCTCTGAACCATGGAATTAATTCAGGTAGAATGGTCTTGAAGCAGGGCTTTTCTTTAGACTTAATTTGCTTGACAACAATTCCAATTTCTGGATCTTCTCTCTGTCTCTTTCTCAGGTTCTCTTCAGATAGTTGGGGAATCTCTGTGATCTGGTAAGCATCATTCTGTTGAAATGCTTGAGGTAAGGCATCCACATTGACAGTTATGGATTCCACTAAGGCCACTGAAGGGTGTAAATGATCAGGATCATCACTGGATTGAACAATTTGATGACGCTCACAAATAGCTCTCACTTCCTCCTCTGAAACAAGCATTGATTGTTCGTTTGTCAGGTGCTGGTGTGTGAACTGTCTAATTCTTTCTCTCTCTTTCTGTGTTTCCAAGTCATCTGGAATTTCTGTCTGTGGCCGTCTAGAGAGTCCGTCCGCATCCTGGTTTCTACTCCCAGCTCGGTAACATATCTTGAAAGTGAAGGTTGACAAGCTTGACAACCATCTGTAGCTAGTGGCATCTAATTTTGCAGAGGTCAAGAGGTAAGTCAGTGGGTTGCTGTCAGTTATCACCGTGAACTCTGCTCCATAGAGGTAGTCATTGAACTTTGTGGTCACAGCCCATTTCAATGCCAGAAATTCTAACTTATGGGCAGGATACTTCGACTCACTGCGAGTAAGTCCTCTACTTGCAAAGGCGATGACTCTCATCTGCCCGTCTTGGTCTTGGTATAGTGCTGCGCCTAGGCCAGTGGTGCTAGCGTCTGTGTGCAACACATAAGGGAGTTTGGGGTTGGCAAATCCTAATACTGGAGCAGATGTGAGTTTTGCTATCACAGTATTAAATGCATGCTGACATTCTTGAGTCCATCGTCCTCCAAATGGTTCCCTCGGATTGAAGTACTGCTTTTTCGATTCTACCATTTTCTTTCGATTCTCTTTTTGGAGTGGAGGGTACCCAGCAGTTAGATCATTGAGGGGTTTCACAATTTTCGAAAAATCTTGTACAAACCTCCGATAATAACCAGAGAAACCGAGGAAAGATCTGAGCTCCTTAAGATTCTTTGGTGTCGGCCAGGTTTTAAGAGCTTCGACTTTGGCTGGGTCAGTTTCAACTCCGTGTTGGGATACTATGTGGCCCAAATACTTGACAGACGTTTGGCAGAATTTACATTTCTCTGGCGAAAGCTTCAATCCGAATTCCCTTAGCCTTTTGAGCACTTGCCTTAGCCGTGTCTCATGCTCCTCCAGAGTTCGTGAGAAGACTATCAGATCGTCGATAAATACAAGGACTTCTTTGCGGTTCAGGTTTCCCATACATCGTTCCATTAATCGTTGAAACGTGCTAGGTGCATTTGTAATTCCTTGCGGCATTCTGTTAAATTCCCAGAAGCCTAATGGGCACACAAAAGCGGTCTTCTGCTTATCAGACTCCTCCATTTCAATTTGATAATAGCCTGACTTCAAGTCAAGGACTGAGAACCATTTTGAGCCGGTCAAGACTGAAAAGGCTTCTTCTAAGTTAGGAAGAGCGTATGCATCCTTAATCGTCTGGGAGTTTAACTTCCTGAAGTCAATGCATAATCGCACCGAGTTGTTTTTCTTGCGCACTACGACTATTGGAGATGAGAATGGGGACTCTGACTCTCTGATAACTCCAGCTTCAAGAAGTTCTTGTAAATGCTTTCTGACAGCATCCACATCTTGAGGGTGAATTGGCCTAGCTCTGTGCTTAAATGGCGTCTCATCGCTAAGCTTTATTCTGTGCTTTACTTGATCAGTATGACCATAGTCCAGGTCATGTAATGCGAACACATCTGGCATGGAGTTTAACATTGATGTTATTCTTTCTTTCCACTCAGGTGGTAGAGGAGAATCTCCAAAATCAACTGGAACTTTCGGCAGAATTGAATCAGCCTCCTCACTGTCAGCATTGACTTTGGAAAACTCTCTCTCCACTCGTTGAACAGCATGGGCCTCAGCTATCACAGCTTTTGGGGGAATCACTATGTCAGTGTGAGAGTCATTCCTCAGTACTACTGGTAACTGCACAATGCGTTGCCTCGAGGGAAGACTGTGCAGGCAGCTTGCCACTAAAATGCCACCAGGCAAAAAGGGAGTTGTAGCTGGCTCCACTGACACCCACTTTTCAAAAAGGGGCCCTTTCACTTGGACTAGTCCTTCTAGAACTACGGTGCATCCTGCCGGTACAACCTCTTGCTGGTTCCCTTTCAATTTTACAGGTCCCACCGCTGCACCAGAAGCTTGCTGTCTTCTCTTCTCCAGTATATTTATCACACTTTGGTAGCCATGACAATGTGACTTGAGAAAACGTTTGTTTTCTTGTGTGCAGTTGGTGTATAGCACATCAAGTGAATTAGTTCCAATTAGAATCTGTGGTATGGTCGTCAGGTCAGGAACAATCAGAGCTAAAGTTGGGACTTCTGCTTCTACTCCAAGGAAATCTTGGGGAAATTTCAGGTTAAGTTCAACATAACCCAGATAGGGTATGGCCTGTCCATTGGCTCCCTCAACTTCTAGAAGATGCTGTAAAGATTTTATGGGGTGCTGTTGTAAGTACTGGTCATAGTAAGACTTAGGAATAGTTGTCACCTGCGACCCTGTGTCCAGGAGGCAATTCACTTTTCTCCCTTCAATTAAAATTTTGGTTGTGCATCTTGTTCCTACTAAGCCAGTAGGTAATCGATAACATGGAGACTTGTAAGTATGCTGGTGAAGCAGATGTTCTTTCTTCTTAGGGCATATTTCTCTTCTAGTCTCTGTCCGCCCTGTGATAGAGACTGATTTCAGTTTAAATGCTGCAAGTTGGGAGAGTTTTGGAGGTCCCATTTGGCCTGACGCTCTCTTAACTCTCGCCGTTTCTCTTCAACTTTGCGAGGGTTTGGCTCATGCTCACAATTAACAGCTATATGTCCATCGCCACCACAATGAAAACAATAGCCAGGACGGGGTCTGCTGTACAACTGCTCACTGGGTCTTTGAGTTGTAGTCACTTCAGTTCCAGTCGGTCTGGGTCTGTGTTTTGCAGGAAAAGCACGTAAAGTGGGAGACTGCTCTTGATATTCCCTTTGAAATCTTGGAACAAGATGAGCGTGAAGCTCAGCTATATCCCGTCTCAACTCAGAAATACCATCCACACTGGGGCTGCTCTTTTCTTTGGGACCAGGTTCAGTTTTCATCATGGTAATCTGTGTTTGAAGTTTTGATATTTCTTTCTTCAGCTTTTCAATTTCAGAATTTTCAGCTTTGCTACTGGGCTTGGCCGATTTCTGCTTTGCACTCAACTGACATGACTCTACTTTATGGGACTCATCTGGCATTTCACTGCAGTAGGCAAACTGTTGGTTAGTCGCCGTCCGTAACTTGAATGGTACAGAAGTCTGTTTGTTTAGCCCAAGGTGCTTCTTCATCCTTTCTTCTTTGAGAGATTGTTTATCTTCAGCAGTACGGATGAGTATCACAAGTTCAGCGAAAGGGGGGGGTGTGGCTCTCCTCCTTTCTAACTGTAGGTCGATGATTAAGCTGTTGTCCCAGCATCCTCTGCAAAATTGCTTGAGTAGACAGCTGTCCCTTTCAGCTTCAGTAACACCACCTCGTCTAATTGCAGTGCTCAGCATCACATGAAGACGGTGAAGGTAGGAGGATGGTTTTTCTCCTTGATTTTGCAGTGCACCAATAAACTTAGCAAACAATTCGTCGCCGTCTTCCACAGAGCCATAAACAGACTCCAAAAGCTTTAAACACTCTGAGGGCAAGGCATATGGGCCGATGTGCTTAACGACATCAGAGGCTGGAGGGAGTAGACTATCGAGGATTTTACCAGTCTTTTGCGAATCAGAGAGAGACTTGTCATTCAATAGGAAGTCCACAGTCGCACTCCAGGTGTCAAAGTCTGGTTCATGACTGGGACGAGGAATTCTTCCTGAAAAAGCTTTGAGGCGAAGGGAAACATGTGGGGAAGACACAGAATCACTGGTTCTTATCACGTGCTCCATTATTACTCGTTGAATTCCTGGCGGACTCAAAGCACTGGTAGGTATGTTCAAAGAAATGTTCTCACCCACACTAGCATCAGGGATTCTTGATTGATGAGGTGACTGTGATGGTGTGCTCACCTTGGCAGGGTTTTCAGGTTCTGTCATATGCATACTGCTGTCATACATAGGCTGTTCCTTCTCTAGCACCTGCTCTGAAGCTGTGCTTTCTGGAAACGTCAACATAGAAATCTTTTGCAGCTCACTTTTAAGTACTTCTTGCAGCGTTTTTCCGCTGTCGTGGGCAATGGCCTGCAGGTTTATCAAATAATCTTCAGTGACATCACTACTTGCTGCAGGGGTGTACACACTTGCTAAGCTGCGCACATGGAAAACAACATTGTCATCCAAAGTGCTCTTGATGGACATTGGCAGTGAGGGCTTCAGATTTTGCATGGCAGAGTCATGAGAGAATTCTACAATGGCACTGTGGTGATGTTCTGAGTTGGGATCATCAATGACTAAGTTTTGCTTGATAGATCCATATTTGATTAGGTAGGCTTCTAAGTCTTGATCGATATCAGAGAGGGTTAAGCCACTCACAATGACTGCATTCTGTACATTAACATTCTCACGTTTCACTATTTCCATGGCTAATATTCTAAGGTTAGTGGAGTTTCAGGTTTTGAATTAATATCTTTGTTAACTGTGGTGGTGATAAAAAAATTAGAACTAATACACTATGCTATAAATATTGTACAGTTTTTTTTTAATTATTATTATTTATTAATTTTTGTAATTAATTTTTTTATTTATTTTTATTTATTTATTTTTGCTCCTGGCTGAACTCGCCAAGTTTTTGTAGCGCGTACTCAGTGGTGCTCGATTCGCTACTAGTTTAGCACTTTGAAATCGCCTGGACCAGCAATCAGAAGGAAAAAAGATTCGACTCAAGAGCAAAAATAAAAGGTAAGTAGAATTTGTATAAGTATACTTTCACTCTTAAACAATTTAAAAGAGAATAAACCAGTCACTGAAATTTTGACAAATTGTCTGTAATAATAAACTCACTCAGATACTTAAAATTTGCAGTAAGTGCAGAAATAACAAAATATAATTTCACAAGTAATTTGAATAATAAAACCACAAAATAAAGAAGATGTCAAAAGTTAAATGCACAGTTCAGAAAATTCAATAAGAAACAGTTCAATTCAAACATCAAAGTCCAGTGTTCTGTTAGGGCTCAGATACTAAAAGTCTGGGCTCTTAATGTTCAGTTCAGTTCGCAAAAAAAAGTAGAAAAAAATATAGCAATGTTCCTCAACGATGAAAAGTTAAATCCAAAAATTGGGAAAAAAATATATATAATCCACAAAAAATCCAGGAAGCAAAAGTAAAAAAAAATATATATAAATCAAATGGTTCGATCCTACCAGATTTGATGACTGATCCCTTTGTGTCTCACCAGTCACAAATTGATGGGGTGGCTCGCCAGTCCAAACCGGACAGAATGCTCAGGATGGACAGTTCTCAATCACGTCTCTTCAAAGTGAGAAAAAAAAAACAAACCAAAAAAACCCGGCCTTGAAACAACAAAGCCGAATAAAACATTATTTTCAGTTGTCCGAATAAATCATCTTAAACCTAAAATGAATTGTGTGTCTAAATTATTAACACACACACACAGACACAGAACACATATGCTAAGTCACCATGTGCTCGTGTAATACATTGTGGTCTATGTACATAGTTAGCAAAGCTAGCATCCATCTAGTACACATTTCACTGGATAAATCATTTTCAACCATAAAACTTTTCAACTAGAACACATCACAAACCTTTAAATAATTATATACACACATTTCACACTCATTGCTTCACATTTCACAGAGTTAGAGCTTTTAAACTTTTAAATAGCTTATGTTCTGAATGTTTTTAATCACAATTCACAGTATATGAACTCAAAATAATAATATACATATCTTATAAAGAATCAAAACTTACCAAGAAGAAATGTAGATGATAATAAAAGAAGGAGAAAAAAAAGGAATAGCAGCTCTCTAAGGGAATAGATGTTAAAGTATAATAGATTCGTCAGGTCTCCTCTCACTTTTGTCAGTTGCTAGGTCTCAAACTGTCAAGCATTACTGATAGTTTCTCACAGTATCAAATAAATATGAAGTTATTTGTTATTAATCGCTGGATTATTAAGCCGTGTACATCTATTAAGCTCGTGCTCTCTCGTTCAAGTTCGCTCGCGCTCTCTCGTTCAAGATCAATAGCGTTCTCTCACACTCTGTCTGGCTGTGCGCGCACTCAACAGGGGCGGAGCTAACTTCCGGGTAACTTCCGACTTCAGGTTAAAAGTCTCTTAGGAGTTTTATTCTTTTTCTTCCTATCTTTTTACTTGCATAGCAATCAATCTTTAAATTTCTATTTCTTCTTAAGTATTATTGTAAAAATCATTAGATAAATAAATTAAGCAGTCATGTAAGCTAGATTATTGATCTGGGTTACATATGTTTAAGTAAAAATGAATTTTTCGTGATGAAAATGAACTAGTGATGGTAACATAATCACGATGGTTACTATAAGGTTGTACTGTTAATGTTAATTGATGCATTTAATAACATGAACAAACAATAAACAATACAATAATAACTGCATTTATTAATGTTAGTTAACTTTAGTTAATGTACACAGTTGTTTATTGTTAGTTCGTTACCACACAGTAGATTAACTAATGTTAATAATACATACATTTGGATGTTAATAATGCATTAGTAAATGTTGAGCTATGATTAATAAATGCTGTACAAGTATTGTTCATAATTAGTTCATGTTAGTAAATACATTAACTAATAAACCGCATTTTAAAGAATTGCTATTGTCTGGTTATTTAGAAAAGATTGGTTACAAAACATTTAGCAATAATAATTAACAATAACAACAACAATTAGACTAGCTGTTCCAGAACAAGTCAGAGCAAAACAAGCAGAGCTTATCTCTAATTGCTCCTCAACACCTTGGTGATAGCTTTGTTCATTGGATTAAAGCAGGACATGCATCTCATTGACTCTGTCCACCACCGTCTTTTCAACAGGTCTTAAAGTGTCTGAATCCCAAAGTTTGCATCCCATCTTTTCAAGATGTCCATGCTGCAGTCTATAACCACGATGACGTAATGGACCAAGTCCACTACGTATTGGAAATTGTACCGCCCACTAGGGTAATGCCCATAATACTGTGACAGCTGGGTTTAGGGTAGAGGGTGGGCGATCGTCCATTACGTAGTGGAACTGGTCCATTACGTCATCAAGCTACAGGCTGCAGCAAGGAGTGTCTCCAATTTTTGGCCCTGAATATGCAGTATGGAGAAAAAAAAAACGAGATGGATTCTGTAGATTTACAGTTATACATTTGAGTAAAAAGTAATTTTGTTGCAAGAATTGTCTCATTATTAGGCACTTTATACATTTTTTTACGATTTATTTTTTTATTTTCTTCAATATTTTACCAGTACCATAAGTTTACACATTTTTACCTCCTTTTAACACCCCCTTTTCCCACCCTTCCCCAACAGTGGCAGTTAAAGTAATTAGATATTGCTATCATAAATCCAATAAATACAGATAAATAATATAAACACAATAAAAAGGTGCACATACTGTACAGAAAATAATAATAGAAAAAATTTACATTTAAAAAATAACAACGAAATGAAATGATGGTGGACCTCCTGAACGCCATCCCCTCATAATGACTTCCCTTCCAATCATAATACTTATTTGAATCCATTCAGACACCTTTACACCAGAACACACAACAATAACGGGTCTTCCAGTATGCATTTTAGAAACTTTTAAGAATTTTAGAAAAATTAACATATAGTTAAGAGAAAACCTGAAAAGATTTGTAAAAATATGGAATCACTTTGAAGGATTTCTGAAGAAAGCTGATACAAATCTTTTGTCTGGATAACTTGTATATTATATTACCTGCTATTGATATAGCGTTGTTTTGAAATCTTTATATTGTATATGTATGTTCATGCATTTATTTATATATTTGTAATTGTATTATTATTATTATGATTGTTTATTTATTATTATTAATATTATTATCATTATTTATTTATTTTTACATTTATTTTTAATATTTTTAAAGTTCCTAAAATCAATAAAGACAATGTTAAAAAAGAAAAGATTTTATTTTTGTTCTGTAAACTAGTCATAATATTGCCATTGTTTGGTCATTTAGTACATATGAGTTGAAAAAAAAAATTATTAGCAATATTAGCAACAATCATTAACAAAAAATTTGCAATAATAATTAACAATAACACCAAAAATTAAACTAGCTATTCCAGAACAAACCAGGGCAGAACAAGCATAGCTAATCTCTAAATGCTCCTCAACAAGTTGACTGATAGCTCATTGGTTTAAAGCAGGACATCTCCCTGACTCTTTCCACCACCGTCCTCTCGACAGATCCTAAAGTAGCTACATCCCGAAGTTTGCATCCCCAAAACACGTCCACATCCATCTGACGGCCCAAGCTGGGTGTTCAGTGGCCAGGTAAACATTTATTAGAGGCACCACAATTCTGGAAACTTGTCGACAGCTCCCTCATTTCCTTGGTTTTTGAGACCTAGACATCACAAGGGGCACCTGACACTTTGATCAATTCGTCCTACTTCTTGCTTGCTTAACTGTAACACAATTCATCATCTGCAATGGCCAGGACAGGAGAGCTGGGAAGGCTGGGTTCAGAGGATCTCAGACACGAGAAAAGCAAAATTACTAAAACGGGAAACATGCTCCCAAGCGACCCATGACTGCTCCATTAACAATGTCCTGTTGGGCTGTGCTTCCACAAGAACCAGCTGGACTCACCATCTCTCCACACGGATCTGAGAAGAACTGCCAGAGCATGTGGTCTACATTATTTCTCGGTCTCATCAGCGCGGGATATTTGCAGAGAGTCTATTAAAAGAATCAAATGACTGGAAAACAGAAGATGTCTGATGCAATTTTCTTCATGGGACGCATATTTAAAGCAAGCTCTAAGATAAACCAACATCATTCTGCCCTATTTTCTTTTGTGTCATTTTGACAAAGCTCAGGGTAAACAGTCTAGCGATATTATTCAAGGAATGCATATTTAAAGCCAACTATAAGATTATCCAACATCATTTTTCCCTATTTTGTTTCGTGTCATTCTGACAAAGCTCAGGGTAAACAGTTTTCAAGGAAACCAAACACAAATGGAATCAAGCTGGGATGTACTGTATATTACATCGGATATTTACCATGTTTTTAAATATTTTTTTGCTTTGCATGAGTAAAATAAGCAATATCAATGTCCTTATAATGCCTTTGGGTATTGTAAAGAGCATAAAACTCCAATTACACTGTGTGTAAATACAACACAGTATGACTAGTAAAGTGATTTTGCTTTCATTCATTTATTCATTTTCCTTTGGCTTAGTCCCTTTATTCATCAGGGTCACCACAGTGGAATGAACTGCCAACTTATCCAGCACATGTTTTACACAGCGGATGCCCTTCTAGAAAACATCCATACACTCTCATTCACACAGATACAGGTACACTACGGCCAATTTAGTTTATTCAATTCACCTATACTGCATGTCTTTGGACTGTGGGGGAAACCTGTGCGAACACGGGGAGAACATGCAAACTCCACACAGAAATGCCAACTGGCCCATCCGGCACTCGAACCAGTAACCTTCTTGCTGTAAGGCAACAGGACCACTGTGTCGCCCTGATTTTGCTTTTTAAATACATTTATTTTTTTAAACAAGACACATTTCAACAAAAAAGAGGTTAAGAACAGGTTTTTACTACCAATTTCCATCCATAACAAGGTAAAAAATCTAATAAAATCTAGCCGAAGACAAACACAAAAATGTTGGTCCAGTGGTTTAAAGGGACTTTAAACATGATGCTTTTTACACATTACAAACTGTTTATGCTATGGACTGATTTTACGCGGCTGCCATTTTAAAAGCGAAAGTGAGGCTGGGGTGGGGAGAAACCTGGAAGTATCACTTAGAGTCACATAGGAATGGTGCATACCTGGCTTTATATCTTATCAGCGAAGAGAAAGTGACCCAAAGTCATCATTTCATCCATTTCTGAGTGACACGAAGGTCTGTTCTGAATGGATTGTGAAAATAAAAAAGAATATCGGACCTAATTTTCAGCTACGCTAAGGGAAATGGCACTAGTTATCTAACGTTTAACTCCACATAGCAGTGCCAAATGTATCCAGCGTGAAGCAATGCTTAGTTTAACTGTTATGACTGAGATGATTAGCAATTGACAGGCAGTCATGTGCATCATATAAACTTAGTACATAAACATCTGTTTCAGCATAGTGCCAAATAGTTATGGAAAATGCGCCATGAAGACACAAAATTTGTGAAGACACAAATTCTTTATTAACTTTATAGCGCAAAAATGTCCATTCAGGGAAACTAAAATGCAGCAGTCAGGAATATATAATTAGAGGATGCACAAAACTGAGTAAACAGGTTGTGTGCTGCGTTTATCCAATTAATGGCACTAATACCACAAATATGCAAATAAGGAAGTCAATCAAGGGTATAAAGGGATAGTTCACCCAAAAATTAACATTTACTAAATATATAATTACCCTCAAATGGTTCCAAACCTTTTTTATTATATCACTAATATCATTTGAAGCAAGCTGAAAAGTTGTAACATTGACTTTTATAGTAGAAAAAACAACACATACTATGGAATTCAGAGGTTACAGATTCAGATACAGATTCTCACCCTTTACTTGTTCTAAACCGGTTTGACTTTTCTTCTGTTGAACACAAAATAAGACACTGTAAAAACAATTATATGATCAATTAGTCATGACAGCATATGTTTTTAGTTCATTGTAACGTATTAAACTAAGTTAGTCTTGTTCTAACTTAATTTTAATCATGTACTAACCTAACAGTACAAGTTTCACAAGCCATTTTAAGTCAGTTTAACATAATATAAGTTTAATGGACTCATAGGTTTAATTCAATTCAGCTTAAAATTTAAGGCAACCAGGATTTTTTTACAGTGTAACCATTGACTTCCATAGTAGAAAAAAACACATACTATGGAATTCAATGGTTACAGATTCAGATATATAGTATCAACCTTTACTGTTCTAAACCTGTTTGACTTTCTTGCTTTCTTCTGTTGAACACAAAATGATATATTTTGAAAAATGTTGGAAATCTGTAAACTAAAAATATATATGATCAGTTAGTCATGACAACATATGGGTTTAGTTCATTGTAACTTATTAAACTGTTAATCATGTTCTAATCTAATTTTATAAGTTATGCAAGCTGTTTAAGTCAGTTTGACATAATATAAGTTTAATGGACTCTTAAGGTTAATTTAATTCAACTTAAAAATTAAAAGGCAACCAGGATATTTTTTACAGTTGACTTCCATAGTAAAAAAAAACCCCACATACTATGGAATTCAATGGTTACAGATTCAGATTCAGATATATAGTATCACCCTTTACTTGTTCTAAACCTGTTTGACTTTCTTGCTTTCTTCTGTTGAACATAAAAAAAGATATTTTGAAAAACATTAGAAATCTATAAACTGTAAACAATAATATGATCAATTAAACATGACATAAATCATTTTCTAACTTAATTTTATAAGTTACACAAGCATTTTTAAATCAGTTTAACATAATATAATATTAATAAGATTAATAAATTAATATTTTTCTACAGTGTAACCATTGACTTCCATAGTAGGAAAAAAAAAACCCACATTCTATGGAATTCAATAGTTACAGATTTCCAACATTTTTCAAAATATCTTATTTTGTGTTCAACAGAAGAACGCAAGAAAGGGTGAGAAAATAATGACATCATTTCCATTTCTGGGTGAACTATCCCTTTGGGAAACAAGAGCATATATATACTCACATGGTTAATTGTTGACCAAAGGTAAATTATAAACAAGTGTCAAATGTGATGCAAGACAACCCAGGAATCAGTTTACGCACAGTTCAGAATGACCCAAGGTTAACTTTTTCTTTCTCCCCGGTGTGAAAAGACCCATCCAGTATGATTTATATGCCGTTTTCCTCATGGGGACAAAAATGTCCACACGAGGCCTATAAAGTGAACACTTCTAACAGCCAGCCTTGTATCTGTATCTCCTCTGTCCCTTTCTGCTACCTATCTCTTTACTGCCTAGGTATCAGGTGGTTCTTCAACCCTCAGGCTCCTGCCAAATGTTCCAGAATGCCCTGGGGCCCTGTTCAGTCTCTCCAATATATTTATGGGTGCACTATCACATTTTTAATTAGGGGATAACAAGCA
The DNA here is from genome assembly GCF_903798145.1 of Danio aesculapii. Lineage (NCBI taxonomy): Eukaryota > Metazoa > Chordata > Actinopteri > Cypriniformes > Danionidae > Danio > Danio aesculapii. Next base: position 41,957,003 of record NC_079448.1, on the reverse strand, counting down.
CAGCCCTCTGTCGGATTTGTGAACTTCACACATCAGATTAGCTTCCCCAACAAGCGTCCTGGCAGAGGATAGGAGCTTATCTTCCGCGGCACAGGGGGAGAGAAACAGGGGAGGAGAGAAACAAAGTCAAGTGTCACAACGAGTCAGAAGAAGCAGTGGGGGGAGGGGGGTTAGTGCGGTAAAGCGCAGGTTTGGTATTCTCACAGTCTGCGCAAGAGTGTGGCATCACAACATCTGGACGACTGAGTCATGGAGAAGGGCTGTCGAAGCGAGACTGTGCCGGTCATAAAACCCCCAGTGAGACACTCAACGGAGCGGACTGGCTGACATTTAATTATTTCTACAACGTATGCACGTGCACGCTTGGACTCGCACTCTTGCTCATTTTCTCTCTCTCTCTTTTTTTTTTATCAATGCCAGGCATCATGCACTGAAAACAAACATTCATTGGATTTACTAAATTTAAGGTAAGTGGTTGCAAACAATTTATATGGGCTGAATTTAAACACATTAAGTTGAACATTACTCCATTTAATTTGTTTATTTAAATTCAGCTTATATAAATTGTTTGCAACCACTTACCTTAAATTTAATAAATCCAATGAATCTTTTTAGTGTGTAATGCCTGTGTGCCACTGTATATGTAGCTGAGCTCTGACAAAACACTGACTTTGCGGCAAATCATCAGGATTAGGAGAATATGGTGTATGTGAAATTGCCTCGCACACCAGTGTTAAAAGAAACGGAAAGATCAAAGTTCAATGTATTTGAGACTGAGGCAGGCTGAGGATAAAAGGTTACGCTGATGTTCTCATCATACATTAACGCCAGTCAAACTAAGACACTTAAAAGAGTCAGATGTCTTCCGTGTCACTAAACTGCCTGTCAAATGTCAAATGAAAAGCAAACACTAGAGCAAAAAAACCCCCCAAAAACTAAATAAAGATATATGAGTATTGAAAAACTGGTTTGTAGCTGTTTTCATCTAAGTTAGTTATTTTAAATGCAAAAATACAGTTCTATTTATTCATTCAATCATTTTTTTTTCGGCTTAGTCCCTTTATTAATCCGGGGTCACCACAGCGGAATGAACCGCCAACTCATCCAGCATTTGTTTTACGCAGCGGATGCCCTTCCAGCAGCAACCCATCACTGGGAAACACATACACACATTCACAGACACATACACTACGGACAATTTAGCCTACCCATTTCACCTGTTCTGCATGTCTTTGAACTGTGGGGGAAACCGGAGCACCTGGAGGAAACCCACGCGAACGCAGGGAGAACATGCAAACTCCACACAGAAACGCCAACTGACCTAGCCGAGGCTCGAACAGCGACCTTCTTGCTGTGAGGTTCTATTTATTATAAATAATGAAGGTCAAGCATTTGAGAGATGTGTTCAGGTACAGATAACATTTATATGCATATTGGGGAATTATTCAGTAAACCTTTCCATCACACATTATGCACATTCTGGAAATTTTATTTGCATCTAATTTCCAACATAAAAATATATATGTAAATATGGAACCCAGCAAGTAACCCTAAAAAAAGCATAAACAACAATTATACGGCGGTGTCAACAAATCTAAATTCAACCTGCTGTCTGTCCACGGTGATGATGACCGAGAAAACAAAGGGGATCGATTTAGAGCTCAATTTCCATTGGTTCCCATGAAGACTGTTGCTCCAGGGAGGCTAAGTGCACAAAACTTAAATCCAAACAACAAAGATCCGTCCAGAGGACATTATTTCCATTACTGTGTCCTCCCAGTGACCGGCCTACAGCCACCGACCCACAGCTCTCATTTCCACATTAATAGCAGCTAAAAAGCATCTTAGAGCCTGAAAAATACGAGTAGCATTTATCGACTTTGTCCCTTCTTGTCCTTCAGTTTTTTTTGTTTTTTGGAAAGCATGTTAATCTATCTGTCACCCTGGAGAAAGGCACCTGTGCAATTAACCTTGTGCATACGTGGTGAACAAAGTCCTGCGTCGAGGAGCCAGGTGCATCTTGGACATGTTTCCAGCCTGACACTCTTTGTCTGAGAGATTCCCTTTCATAGAGTGCATTAGCAGCAGAGTCGCTTCCAACATCGCACCTGTTATGAGGTGCTGTCTCTCTGGAGGATCTGACACGAGATCTGACACTGTGACCTGTCAGCTGGCCTGCTGGAGTGAGAGCTCCAGAGCACTCCGAGAGAACGAGGCCGGACTCTGGAGTAATGAAGAAGATGGATGTGGCACCAGACAGGCATTTTGGAGCGTTTTGCTGGAACAGCTTGATGTGAAAACCCACTTATGTCTGTGTGTAATTTAATTAGGGATGCTCACACATCCCTTGCTTGAGCGGGGCGCTCCCTCTTTGAGTTCAGATAGGCGCCAGGGGGTCTGGGCCTTAGACAATGAGGAGCGGAAAAGGGGACCAATGGGATTGGTGTTTATAGGTGGCCAGGGTAGATAACTACTCCACCTAGGTTCTGTCCATGTGGCGGGAAGTCGTTTAGATGATATGGCTATTTCACAAATGATCCGGTATCGATGCTCTGAATAGCGGCATGCACAATAAAGAAACAAAAACAGAAATGAGGCGGACAGTGAAAGTGCAGGATTTTTAGAGCCTAAGCAATATTGGTCTATACTGATTAGAACTCATTGGGTCAATCTGAAGCATCATTAAAAAAACTATTAAATTTAGAAAAATCCCCTTATTTTGGCTTGTTCCAATCAGAAAATGTTCTGACATTGCTTCTTTTATTCTGCAAGGATGCTTCCAAATAATCACAAGTTACAGTACAGTAAATTAATATAATAATAAATTATATACAAAGGAACAGAAAAATCTTTATTAATTAATGCTGGAGTTTACATTTGCCATTACAGGAATACATTATCTTTTGAAATATAGTTAAAGGTTCAAGACACCCTCGAGTACTTTATTTAGATTTGAATGGATTTGTGTGTGTTGAGCATCAGTTAAGACAACGTTAGCACCTGTCAGCTTTAATTGTGGGGAAAACTGGATATTTTAAAATAATAAAACTGAGTTTAAAATAATTTTTGGGGCGGAATCAAAATCGGTGACGTAGCGCGAATCTGCTAGTAAAGTCATGATGCGTCGGTTTCTCATTATTATTCATAGCGGAGGTGTCTTATACTATGACAAGACTCTGTTTCTTAATTAATTATGAGAGCACGTGCTTTCCGAAGCAGACCTGCCAAGCTGAGAGACCCAGTGATTGGGTCAGACCGCGTCTGCTCACAGCATGGGTTCTAAGTGTTTGTTTCCATGACCCAGGGGATTTGTTGCATGTTTTACCTCACAATGCTGTCAGGGCCGATACAGCAAAGCTGTTGGTTTGCAGCAAGCTTTTTTGTAGGGGAAGATTGTACGAGAATTGGAGAATGGTGCACTTTGTCTTTTATCAGTTGAGTTTGTTCCCATTCAGACACAACGCTTATCCGTTTATACGCTCTTTTTCCCCTGCTTTGCTGGCCACGCCCACTCCTCTCTCTGCTAGCAGAGCTCCACGCCCCTCTCGGAGCCTTTTTTGAAAAGATTCTGAGGTAGACTTGAACCGAAAGAGGGGGTTTCATCGCTCTTTAAATACAAACAGTTATTTAACAATATTAATTCCTAATGCTATTTCATGTAATAAACACATTCTTCATTAGCAGAATATACTTATTTCACAAAAACGAACCGTTTAGATTACAAAGTGGTATGCATATAAAAAAGTAAGCATAGCAAATTTTCCTGATTGGCTTTAGAGCATAAGTCTTTAAATTTCTGAAATCAAAACGGAAATCAAAATTTTCAATTAAATTTTGTAAATAAATCTGAGTTTTTAAAATGTAAATACTGTCACTCAACAATTACAGGACTATGCAGAAGACATCGGTAAGCAAATCAAGGCAAAACTAGTTTAATTCTGTACTGTTTTTACTGTAATATGTTCATTATAAAACGTAAAAAAAAAATATGTGTACAGTATTAGTTATTATAAAGCATGTTTTCTAGTTATTTTCAAATATTGTTAAATTAATTAGGAAGTTACCAGTGGCAACAATAATTACTTTCGGCCCACTAGCCACAATCAAGTTTGGTTTTTGGCCCTTCATAAGAAACTGTTTGGGCACCCCTGCATTAGAGGAAACAACCTATTAAGCTTAATGTTCAATTCATGTTAATTTTATCCATGGCTCTGCCAATAGTTGCTAATAATTATTGATATTTTTTTGGTTATAATATTTACACTAATTTATTGGAGTATCTAAATCAATTCATTCATCCATTCATTTTCCTACAGGTTAGCACTTTTATTTTTATACTAACTATATTTCCTGCTTTTTTAACTCATTGTAAGTTGGTAATTTAGGTTTCTTTTACATTTGCTTCTCTGGTTCTGTATTGCCATGTGTGCATATTGAGCATTTCAATATGGCTAATTTGGTCCATAAATAGTTCCTGCTTGTCTTGAAACTTTTTTCAGAACTTGTATGCAAAAGGTGATTCAGTTGTTAACTAATGTCAACACAGCTGTCATTAAAAAAGTATCAACGTGGAGCTTTCTGGATTCTCAGAAGCTTTGGAAATGAAAGATCTAAAACAGGAAATACATTAAGACCATTGTTACTGTTTACATCCCTCAAAATGGTCTATAATACATTGTTTTGGGGAGGCTACCTCTACATTAAACAGTGTCAAAAGGCAAGATGTCATCTATCATAATGCAAATCTCTTTGTCTCTGGAAACTGTCGTATGTTTGCAGACTGAAAAGCTTCTGCTGTTAACACAGATTGGTTAAGGGTTATTTAATAAAGATGCATGACTTGTACCTCATGTAATTATTATGGCATTATTATACCCATGCCGGACCCAGAGTCAGATGGCATCATGGCAAGTATGTCTGATTTGACATCTGGCACGCGTCTTCTGCTGTCATCAGCATGAGTTCAGCAAATTGAGATTATTTGGAGCAATTATTGGCTAATTCTGACTGGTAGCCAATCAATCGGAGAGCCACAAGCAGATAAAAACATTAGGGAATGTCAGAGATGTTCCCTCCATAAAGACAGAGCAGAAAAATGGCTAACTTTTAAACTCCAGACTATCGAGATGCCCGTCCATTTGCATATTCAGCTCACAAGGAGAAATAAAAGATAGCTGAGATCTGTGGTACGTGCTCCACATTCTCCTTGCCGTCTTTCCGCATGCTAATGAATCGCCACAGAGTTTTATCAGGTCGGTGATGCTTACTGATTGTTCCCTGCTCTCCTTGCCATCTGCTTGCTGAGATCACAGACCACATGAGCCAGGCTTATCTGAGAATACACTTCATAAATCATCCGGCAAGTCCGACACTTACTGTATCTCGTAAGGGACAAGACAAAGAGATCACTGTCTCTCTCGCTTTACTGTAATCCCAATGTATGACAAACAAAACACCTGTGTCCCGAGTGTCTCCGATGTTGTCTTTTCCAAAACTCGTCATTCATTTTCTCCTCTGAGGAAAAGGCGATGTCCAGGCTCTGTGCAGCGAGCTTAATTATTTTTGAGTGACTGCAGAGTGGCTCTTCTTGTCCGGACTCTCTATGAGGAATTATCAGAATCTAGACCACCCATGGCTGTAAATTAATGACATGCAACAGTGCCAATGTGAGCTCGCAGAGCGGGAGGTGGAAGGGATTCTCAGATGCATCCTCTCATTTCTGCTATGACCTGAGGGAGAGTGGGCTAAATTAAGTTAAAGGGGCTTAAAGTGATTAGGACGTTTAGTGCTAGCCTAATTAGGGATGGCTACAAAAAAAAAAAATAGCATTACAAAACTTATATATTTAAGGGAAGAAAATGACATATTTGGAGATTCTGATATACACACAAAAAATAATATATACAGTTGAAATTAAAATTAACAGCCCTCCTGAATTATTCTGTTTTATTCTATTTATATTATAATTATTATATTTTATTACATTATATTTTTGTATATTTTTCCCTCAATTTCTGTTTAACGGAGAGAACCCAGTAGGCACACAATGTCATAATATGTTAATGTTAGGTTAGATTTAGGTCATGTTGTCAAAATTCAATGTCTAGCCAGTGTCTAAGGACAACACGTCCAATATCGATGGCAAATGACATTGATATTTGGTTGATTTTAGATTGTGTTGGAAAGTGACCAAAATCCAACGTCGAGCCAACATCTTAAATCAACATCATATTGATGTCAAATACTCATTTAATCGTCAGGTATGGCAACCGTACAATAATACAGTTAAAGTCAAAATTATTAGCCCCCCTGAATTATCAGCCCCCCTGTTTATTTTTTCCTCAATTTCTGTTCAACGGAGAGATTTTTTTTCAACACATTTCTAAACATAACAGTTTAACTCATTTCTAATAACTGATTTATTTTATCTTTGCCATAATGACAGTACATAATATTTGACTAGATATTTTTAAGACACTTTTATACAGCTTAAATTGGCATTTAAAGACTTAACTAGGTTAATTAGGTTAATTACTGTAGGCAAGTTATGTTTAATGATGGTTTGTTCAGTAGACAGTCGAAAAAAAGTAACTTAAAGGGGCTAATAATTTTGACCTTAAAATAGTTCATAAAAAATAAAAAACTGCTTTTATTCTAGCCGAAATAAAACAAATAAGACTTTTTCTAGAAGAAAAAATATTATCAGACATACTGTGAAAATTTCCTTGCTCTGTTCAACATAATTTGGGAAAACATTCAAAAACATTCAACTGTATATATATATATATATATATATATATATATATATATATATATATATATATATATATATATATATATATATATATACACATAAAGGAATAAAGTGACATATTTGATGATGGAAATATTCTCTAAAGAAGTCTTGGAGATGAAAATGAACATATTATCGTAGTGTAATCTCGGCCTCTGTATCTCTTCATTTCAGAATGTGGAGTCAGACAGGCTGTATTAATGGAAAAAATGGCAGGATTCCTGGATGTCACCATGACTTACACAGATGCTTATCTCCGTAAATCAATGACTTCGCTCCTCGTATGTTAGATATTTAGAGATGGCTGACGTGTCTCAGGCCAGACTGATGGTGAAATTCGCCATGCTATCATCGCCTTAAGGCATACGGGTATGCGGCTGCTGATACGGCACAAGCTAATATGCGCTTATTTATTAGAATTGATGCACTACAGCAGATAAGCTTGGCGCCCTTGTTGCCTTCTTTCAAGGTAATGACAAAAAAAATCCACAATGCCAGCATTCGCGCGCACCAAGATTTCCTGAGTGGAATTTGCTTATGCTTAGGGATCCAGCAGGCTTCGGGATGTACCGTGGCATTCTTCAAAAGAGGATTGAGCTCCCTGACAGTGGGTGTAAATAACACTGAAGAGCTGATGGGGAGAGCTCATTTCTCGCCACCGACACCGAAGACTGCAGACAGCCCAGATTTAATATGATAGTTAAAATACAGATAATGGCATGCCATAGTCAGCTCGCATTATGCAATGGTACTTATCTGGTCCACTTATTCATAATGACCATCGTGGTAGATGGCATATCTCGATGACTAATTAAAAATCGGAATGATAATTAGAGGAGAGACAGTGGGGTGTGTGGCTCCTTGTTGTTTTCTGTTTGCATCACACAGATTAACATATTCTAAAGTCACGACCTTTAGCAAAATAAGCTTTCTGCCAAGAGACCTGCTCGCAGTCACCTGATGGACCAAGTCCAAAACCCTACACTGATGTACGTGTGTGTTGTCACACATTCATATGATTTTTAATATATTTTTAATGTTTAAAACAATCTTTCGAAATGTCTCTTGTTTTAACTAAGTTTGTATTTGATAACAGATGCAGTAAAAACAATAATATCGTGAAATAATTTAACACTTTTAAATATATTTTAATATAAAACACAATTCTGAATGCCACGCTATACAGAAATCATTCTGATGTGCTGATTTAGTCCTCAGAAATGATTTTTAAATATTATAAATATTGAAAAGAGCTATATTTAATATTGTGTGACTATAAACGTGACACATTTATATCAAGGCTGTTTGGTGAAAGTTACAACACAGGCTCATTGTGAAAACGTATCCCCGTATGCATTTCTGAAGAGCGCAAATTATGTAGCCAGAGCTACGTTTGGCTGCATTTAGTCTATAATACGAATAATATGGGGTGGTATGGCGCTTTTCCGCTGTTATCAGTTTGCCCAGTAGCTCACCACATACGTTGGCGGACTAGAGACGCAAAGAGGAGTTGACCACTGCGACAGTCGGTTGGTTGGTTGGTCAGCCAGTCGACAGCAGCCTCTGGTGGATTTCTGCAAGATCAGCAGGCGTGAATGGCACCCGTGAGAGAAATTTGAGATCTGAAAATGCGTACACAGTGGCTTCTGATGGATTTAGGCAAGAACAGCAGGTGTGAATGGCACTCGCGAAAGAACTTTGAGAACTGAAAATGCGTACACAGTGGCCTCTGGTGGATTTACGCAAGAACAGCAGGCACGAATGGTACTCGCGAGAGATATTTGACATCTGAAAAAGCGTACACAGCGGTCTCTGGTGGATTTACGAGAGAACAGCATATGTGAATGACACTCAAGAGAAAAAAATGAGATCTGAAAAAGCATACACAGTGGCCTCTGGTAGATTTGCAAAAACAAAAACTGCAAAAAACGTACCTCCTGGCACGTATTTTGCACTGTCCAAAAATGAATACAGGGGTACGTATCAATAATGAGCCTGGGTTGGAAAATAAAGTCTAAACAAACAGCTTTTTTGCAATATAATTAGTATTATTATAATTTTTGTACATTTTTATTGTTATATATATTTATTTGCAATGAATCAAATACGTTCAAAGAAGGATAAAGCTGATATACGAAAATAATTATTATACATACGGGCAGGTGTATGATACTATATACACACACAGACACAAATCCACACAAATCATTCTACTGTACCTATAAACTAACTGCCTGTGACTGAGGGTGCTAAAAGAATCGTGATGGGTTATAGCAAATATTCAGACATACTGTAAAGAGCAGTATTCATTCTGAAAGCCACTGGCAGACAGCCCTTAAAAAACTGAGCTCAACCACACAGATAATGACAGCTATCATCACATATAAAAAAAAAATATTCCAAAGAATACACTAATCTTTCTTTTAGTCCTTTAATCCTACAGACATTTTTTATAAACCTTTAAAAGGATCATTTGCACTGTCAGGCTGGAAAGTGAAGCTGCTTTCTTCCTGACTCTAGCAGATGTGTGCCAGTCGTATTAAACAACATCATTTATTCTACCGTCTGTTTCTTCTATATATCAGATATACAGAAGAAGCTATCCATGATGACTCAGCAAGTGACCGAAAAACAACAACATTCTCTATTTTCAAACTGACCTACAGATTAGAAACACCAACAGTGGAGAATAAATACAACAAACATCTTGAAATGGGGCCTGTAATTGAACTGAATGAGGTTTTTTACTTTACCTGTGTTGTGTTTGCTACTTAAAGTGGCTCAGAAGAAATTAATTTCCAGGCAGGGTCAAGTTTCTTCCTCAGTCAAAAAAAATGTCTCCATAGAGCCAAATTTGTAAGATTATATTTGTAAATAAACACTTTTGGAGAGTATACAATCACATTTAGACGCACTTAGGGTCTGTCCAATGACCAAGAGGCGACAGAAGTGCATAGTCTCACTTGGCCAGACCTCAGACTAATGGCTAAAGAGTTGGAAACTTTGGCCACTTTGAATGTAATGTAATGTGTGTATTTAAATAGCAAATTTATTGTGTATGACCATACCCCAAAGCCCTTCACAATCATGAGGGGGGTCTCTCACACCACCACCAACGTGCAGCATCCACTTGGATGATGCGACGGCAGCCACAGGACAATGCTGCCAGTGTGTTCACCACACACCAGCCATAGGTGTATAGTGTCCCCTTCACTATACTGGGGCATTAGGACTCACACAGACCACAGGTTAAGTGCCCCCTGCTGGCCTCACTAACAACCAATCCAATCACTAACTAACCAATCATCATGTTTTGCAGTGTGGAAGTGTCCACAGAATACCAGCGCAGCCAGCACAACAACCGTGCACCATTCATTCACAAACATTACAACACAAAAGAAACCAGTATAACATGTATGTAGATGCAGACTGAGGTAGACACTGCAGCTTTTTTATCAGATTTTATCAGACTTGCTTCTACACAAACTGGTTATGATTTCTGGTATCTCTGGTGACTCCAGGACATCTTGTATATTTAGACCAATCAGAGGACAAAGGGGCCAATAATTTTGACCTTAAAATGTTTTTTAAAAGATTCAAATCTGCTTTTATATATGTTTGTTTCATTTTTAAATCCAGTGGGTGAAAAAATATATGTAAACATCATTTTTTGCATTGTATAAATGACGCATATTCTACAGACGCATATTCTATTCTATATGTCAATGTGGTGATGTCATTGGCCCATGAATATTTCTTGCTGGTTGTCAAACTATTTCATATCTGTTACAAAAGGCGATTGAATCATAACTTGTTGTTATAACAGCTATCATAACGTTATCTATATGTGGAACTTTTTGGACTCTCAGAAGCTATGAAAGTTTAAAATGTAAAACAGGAAATACGTTAAGATCGTTGTTATTGTTTACATCCCTCAAAAAGGACTATATATGTGAAAACAAAACATTAGCTTGTATAGTATGTCATATATGTAATTTGCACATTTGCATATATCATATTATGTGTATGGAAGATTTCTATATGGATTTTTGTTTTGCTGTGTTTCTGTTGTGCTTGGGGTTGTTTCTGTTTTGTTAACATAAAGTACAGAGTACACACACAAAGTAATGTTTTGCAATGAGTAGGACACCCTGTATACAGCACAGATTCATAATATACGACAAAATGGCTGCTCTGCTAGGACAAAACATATTTTCCTAATAAAGACAGAAGGATTAGGTGGATTTAGGCCTATTTTACATCAATCCCCATTTACTTTCAGCGGGTTAAGTAATTTGGTGAATGCTGAACATCTGGTCAGTCTAAGAGAATATGGAAATCCACTTAGAGGAAATTAAAACAAATGGGGGGCCGGGTAATGATTTCATGAGCAATTTCCCATATTAGGATTTCTAATACTTCACAAGAAAAACAGATTTTACCCCACTTGCCATTCACATCAATCACACGGCACTCGAAATTGCTCACGAAACCTTGCAAGGACACATTTCCAGTAGCTGTCTGCGTGACTTTAAAAATACTTTTAAAAAATGAAAATGGTGCAGATATTCATTTGCCCAGCTCCACTGTCCCATAAAACACATCCTCTTAACCCTAAATGAATTAAGCCCTCGTTAAATATGCATCTCATTGTTAATCATGTGCATGTGAAGGGCATTAGATATCAATTTGCAAAATGACTTCAAAAATCTCTTTATAGAAATAGTCCTTTGAAAAGGCCTTAAAAACTATAATTAATCAAAAGGCCGTTAGACATGGGTTCTAATGAAAGAGGGTCGTGTGCCACAAAAAGAGGATATATATGGAAAAAAATGACCAACATAATGGTGCTGTCCTAATTTTAAAAACGCACATATGCACTTTTGTTAAGCTCATTCATTCGGGTAAAAAAAAAAGTAAAGCTGAGGAAAATTATTTTATTTTCTGTGAAGACACCCAGCCGAGCCACTGAATGGTGTTTGATTACAATGTTATTGGGTTAATTAATGTTTCCGCTGTCTGATGAAGCAGATATATGTGTTTTTTATAATCATTCATAGACAAACAATCATTGTAGCTTAATTAAACTAAATAAAATTAATAAAAACATACAAATCATTGTATTAATTTTCCATTTTAAAACAACTAACATTTTTAAAAGAACTTAATACGCTTTCACAGGTAATTTCAACAGCAGCTGAGATCTGTATTCAGGGGAAATAGAAAAACAGACAGATGCTGGTGAGGTAGAAAGCTCATAGAACAGAGCAACACACACACAAAATTATTTTAACAGCATGACACTCTCACAGATTTTCATATCTTCATAGCATGGATATCTTGTTGTCAATGTTACTTATTAAGTTAAATAAATATTTTGTTGAAAAACAATATTTAATTTCCACAAATAATATTAAGTAGCAGAACTGTTTAATCAACAATGATACTATTAAAACTAATAATAGTGATATTAATAACAACAACAACAACAACAAAAATAATTACAGTAATACTACTACTACTAATAATAATAATCATCACACTGATTGTGACAACAACATCCTTATTATTAATTCTATAAATAATAATAAACAAAAATTAATAATAATAACAACAATTGTAGAAACAACATAAATAATCATAACCATAATAATAATAATCACAGTAACTGTAACATAATAATAATAATAATAATAATAATAATAATAATAATAATAATTATTATTATTATTATTATTATTATTATTATTATTATTATTATTATTATTATTATTGTTGTTGTTAATAATAATTACAGCAATAATAGCACTAGCAATAATAATAATAATAATAATAAATACTAATTCTACTACTACTACTAATAATAATAATAATAAATACTACTACTACAACTACTACAACTACTACTAATAATAATTATAATAATAAAAATCACAGTAATTGTAACAGCAACAATATTATTATTATTATTATTATTATTATTATTATTATTATTATTATTATTATTATTATTATTGTTGTTGTTGTTGTCAATATTATTTTTAATAATAATAATAATAATAATAATAATAATAATAATAATAATAATAATAATAGTTTTTAAGCACCTAATAAGTAGATTAGAGTGATTTAAAAAGGATTATGTGATATCAGAGTAATGGCCGCTGAATATATAGCTTTGAAATCATAGCATCATCAATAATATTTTGTAAACTAAAAAAATCTAACAATAATAACAGGGATGTTAGGTGTTTTGTGTCCCTGGTCCATTCTGAGTCATTCAATATTGAGTATCTGTCCATCCTGAGTCCTAATGCAATACTTGTATTTTTCTATAAATAGTGCTATATGCACTTCTAGCTAAAAATCCATTAAACTTTACTCAAAATCAATCATCGTTAAAATAAATCCAATATAACTGCATAGCTCTATGAAGCATTCAGAAAAAAAAATACCCAGTGTGTCCTTTAGAGTTGTATTATTATTTTACAAAATAAACAAACTAAATACATTTTCTTTTATCAATCCATTAAAAGTTCAGCTCAGTGCAGCATTATAATAAATCCAGTAAAGTGTCCATAACCATGAACATCTGTGTTTCTGCCATGTTGAGATGTAAACAAAATCACAATTAATCCTAACCTCATTCAAACAACACTTCGATCACACTGATGGGATTAAGCTCATAACAATATTCATATTAAAATATGTGGCATACTGCAATTTTAATCACAATGAACAGGCATGTAAACAACATCATATTTTCACTGTTCTGACCAAACTATGCATATGCTCAGACATTCAAAGATGGCACAGTTTAACTTTAAAGGAAGATTTTACCCTAAAATGAAATATATACTCACCATTAACTCACCCTTAAAATATACTCACCCTTACTCACCCAAATCTTTAAAAATTCCTTTATTCTATTAAATACTAAAGAACATATTTTGAAGAAAGCTGAAAACCTTTAACCATTGACCTTCATAAATAATCACATCAAAATACTATGAAAGTCAATAGTTTTAGGTTTACAACTTTCTTCAAATTATCTTATTTTGCGTTTAACAGAAGGACATTTCTAAACAGCTTTGGAACAAGTAAAAGGAAAGTAAATGATGACTTGGGCCAGACAAAATCCAATTAATTTTATTTTTTTACTATTTGCTAAGTGTAGAACCTAAAACACATAAACTAAAAAAAAAACAAAAACAAAAAAAAACGTAACTTTTATTTAACGTTTATAATCAAAATCCAATTAGATGTTTGGTAAACAAAGCCACTAAAATACATCCACTAGAAGACAGAAAATATTAATTTACAAATTGTACTAAACATAAACCATATAAACATTAGCATATTATTCCACAATATTTTGAAAAAGTCTAAATATATAAATGGATTGAATGATGGGTAATTTTTTAATTTAGTGGCTACGGACAACGTGTTTAGGCAGGTTTGTTGCTAAGAAACGTGCGCGCGCGCGCACACACACACACGGACACACACAACGCGCGCAGGACAGTCCCTTCAGAGTCAACACGCATGATCGCGTTCATCAAATTTGCTTAAACTAAGCGTTCTAAAGTATGGCTGTATTTCACAAGGGTTCTGACACAACAACGTGAAGCAGACGCTTTTGTAAAACTTTTTAAAAGTTGCATTTAAGGGGGAAACACGTCAAACTTAATGAAACATTGGAGCGCGCATGCTGAAAGGCAGACGAATGCGCTGTCTTTGACAGCTCACGACTTCATCTGGCACTTTCTGAGTACATTTACATGGACACCAATACTCCGATTTTAATATGATTAAGATAATACTCTTATTAAGAGTCTACCATGTAAGCAGCGATTTTTGATTACCGTAAAAGGACCACCGAGTGACGAAATGCAGAGGTTTTTCTTTCCGTTCGACATGCTGTATTAAATTCCAATAAAACAAAAGGCGAAAGTTAAAAAAGAAACACCCGAAATTGCATGAAACTCTGGAGGAAATGCTGGATAGCCTGGTAATGCGACATTAATTGTTTTATACTGAAACTTGCCTTTACATGTTAAACATGTCTGCCAGTCAAAGTAGTTGAGGTCATCAAATAAAAAGCATACGTCTTGAAGTGTCTACTAAACTTCTAGAAATGTCTTGAAGGAGGCGGGGCATATCAAATACTAGAGAGTATTTGATTGGTCAAGATTTGATGAGCGAGTATGAGGTGACATGAAACAAAATGTTAACTAATTTAGATTGAAGTGACAAACTACAAGCTTTATATGTTTATATCAGGTTTATATCTTCTAAATGTGAATTCTGTTATTATTTAATAGCACACACTAGCTTATAGATATCCTTAAAACGTACATACTGCTGCTAACTAAAAAAACAAAAAAAACCTTTATTTTAATTTTATGGGACCTTTAAATCTGCTGCGCTGCTGTCTACGCTTTGTGTCATCATCCAGGGAAGGCCAGTAGTACACTTCCAGTAGAACAGTAGAGAGCTTTCAAAGTCATATTTGAATGCAAATGAGAGCCTGATCAGTTAATCATTACATAACACGTCTGAAATGTCCTATGAGGAGCCAAATGTACAACAGAAATAACTGACATTCTCTCACTTTAAATCTAGTGATGACTACAGCAGTTCGGTGATAAAAGTCTTTTCATGGGCTCTGGCGCACAGAAAGTGCGAAGTAAAGATAAAGGACTCTTGACTGCACTAGAGAGTTTGTTATCCACCGTCTTTCCATCTGCATTATCACGAGCTCAGCATTCAATGCGGTCACTTCTTAGGAAACTAGCATGCATCAGTCATCCTGCAGGAGCACACAGAGCTGAACTTCTACATGTCATTTGCTCAAATGCGAGGCCGCAGTAAAGCGCTAGGCTCAGTGTGACATTTTAAGTTGGAGCTTGTGAAGAAAGCTTTTGGCCAGAGGCAGGAATTTCTGTCTCATTGTAAGGATCAGAATAGCGCAGTGCAGTGAATACTCCGTATCTCTCATGACAAGAATTTGCTCTGAATTTGCAAGCTGCGTGAGACATCTTGACATTTTTTTCTTACTTTAAACTGAACCTTGCATTTCTTTTCCAAACACACAATTTACTAGCTTTATATGTGCATGTATATTGAAATACTCTGCACAGTGGACAATTTGTGCTTTATAACCAACCAGTTTTGCTGTAATTCAAACTGAATTAAGCTATTGTCAAAGCGGCCTTATTTCAATTCAGAAATAAACCGAGCAAGCTTGCAAAAACTTAATAGTTAACTCTCAACTCCATTTACTAGGCCAAAGGCAATCTGCCAATCCATTATCTGTCTGCTCTACAAAAGCAGTGAACCTGAGATGCTTATCTTTACATGTGACCTACATCTTTTCTGGCAGGGGCCTGTCAGCACAGCCTCTTACTGCTGTCGAGTTGCTCCACAACCTTATTGAGCAATTTCAGAAGTGCTCCAGATACTAAATGCATACAATCGTCTATTTAGTTAATATGTAAGCAGTAGAGCCTTTACTCTGCAGCGGACATTGTCATAGTCGGCTAAACGTAGAGAGCAGTGAATAGGAGAGTACTACAAATACATTTTGTTTTTGCATTACAATTTGATCAAATAATTAAAGACTAACGGGGTATATGCACACGGACTTTTAATTTTCAGTCAGCCAGCCCAAGGACTTTCCATTACAAAATCGCCATGTTTAAGATCTTATTTTGTTTAAAAATCAGTGTTCGTCACTGCCATATACTGTAGATATGCGATATAAAGTGGGTTTTAGACAGGGCAAGAAGCACTAAATTAAATTGTGCATTATAACTAATTTAAATTCCTTTTTTTTGCCATCTCTTTAAAACACAATTGTTTATTTTACCACAGCATTTTCAATGGAGTTTGTGCGCTAGCCTGCTGCTACTGATGTCTTTTATTATGCTTGAACAACTAAATGAACGCTTAAGTCTTTTTAACTGATTGTATTTTAAATACATTATAACATCCATGCTGTAAAAGAAACCTTATGAAATTAAAAATAGTCACATTAACATTTCACCGTAAGTTTATCGTTGGCTGAAAAACACATATAGCCCATTATGCTATGGTGTTGTCTCAACTTTCAAAAAATATACAATCAATAAATAAAATGAAAACAAATTGAGACTGAAAAGGACATCTAGAAGAGAGAACAATATCAAATCTACAATCAAACCCATAGATGCTGCATTAGAAATCTTACATAAATGTTAATTAATTAATTTTGAAGAAAAAATTATAAAATATAAAGCTTTATAAACGTACATGTTTTTTTAAATCTGAATATTAAAAACATAAAGGATTTAAGATGATGATTATTGAAATGCAGCCTTACTGTCTTGTGGAAAGGGTCCTACTGTAAGTTAAATTATGAGAGGACAAGCTTTGTCGATGCTCTTAAAAAAAAAAAAAAAAAACTACATGAAACGTGTGGTTTTGAAACATATGTGATTTTAACATGCTATTGCACTTTTGATCAACAGCCCCCTTTAGCTGTGACCAGAGATGGGTTGTTATGGCCAGCGAAATATATAGTGAAATAAACAATATACTGTACAGTGAAATCTAATTTTGGTCATACCGCCACCCTTGGTGTATAATATAATAACTATGACTGTGACAATATATTTACTATAGAATTATTTAAATAGGTTTTTTTTTTACTTTACACAATCTTAATTTCTGTTTGTGTGTTTTTGAAAAGTGTTAACTTTCAAAAATAAGGTTTGTGATTTGTATTCTCCATGAGTGTTCATTTCTAACCATAAATTAAAATCAGACTTGTGATTTTATGACCCCAATTGATGCTTAATTGCTAGGTGAAACTTACTGTAATCAACACATCATTTTAAGGGCAAGACACATCAGCATAATTTTTCATATCAGGCTCATGCAGATGTTTACATTTAAAGCCATTAACAGCTGATTTAATGAGTGTTCTAAAAATATTGTCAATTTCTAAGATACATGCAATGAAATATGAACTTGCATTATGCACTGCATGTCACATTTTACTGCTGTGTGGACAAACCTGATTATTATGAACTTCCCTCAGTTATAATCTTTTCACGTGTATAAATTATATACCACTTGCATTATAGAGAAAAATCTTAAATATGTAAATAAAAAAAAAGCTTTTGCCGAACATA
This sequence comes from Danio aesculapii, assembly GCF_903798145.1. Taxonomy (NCBI): domain Eukaryota; kingdom Metazoa; phylum Chordata; class Actinopteri; order Cypriniformes; family Danionidae; genus Danio; species Danio aesculapii. The sequence continues at coordinate 41,939,033 of NC_079448.1, read as the reverse complement.
TTATGATGACAATTACTGAAAGCATTTCTTGCAGTGGCACATGAACCGTCCTGTTCAGGCTCATATATTGACTGATTGTGAGTTAACCACACCCACTTCTTTACATATTGCGATATACACTAAATAAAGTAAAAAAATAATAAATACATATATTACACAGTTAATAGCATGGCGACAATATATACCTGTTATGGTGAGTGGGCAGGGTTCAGAGCTGTGGGAATAGAATGAGGCCGGGGCTTGAGTGGCAATGAGAAGAACCTGCACCACACACCGGCCTGTCTTTGCCATAATGACGGAACATAATATTTGACTAGATATTTTTCAAGATACTAGTATTCAGCTTAAAGTGCAATTTAAATGCTTAACTCGGTTAATCAGGCAAGTCAGGGTAATTATAACAATGGTTTATTCTGTAGACAATAATAATATTTCTCTTAAATGTTTAAAAATGCTAATAATAAAAACGAATTTTATTCTAGGCAAAATAAAACAAATAAGACTTTCTTCAGAAGAAAATAATAGAAAATATAGCAAATACTGTGAAAAATTCCTTGCTCTGTTAAGCATCATTTGGGAAATATTTAAAAGAGAAAAAAAACACAGTAGTGCTTATCATTTTGACTTGAACTATATACTGTATTATTTTACATACCGAATCCTATCAAATCTTAAACCCAATAACTGCCTTACTAACTCTTAATAATCAGCTAAATAGTAGTTAAGCTAAAAGTCTTAGTTAATGGCTAGTTAATAGAATGGATTGTCAATTAAAATAAAGTGTGACCAAACTTTTCAATACAACACCCTCAGTGACATCTAATCTGCCTGTACATTTGCCTGTATAAGCGATCAGACGGTAAGGAGTGTGATTTTTCACAGAAGAAGTGTGGCCGTTTCCCTCCGCCACCACCACCCCTACAGTGCTTTTTGCTTTGTGAAATGACGATCAGGGCTTCAGTCAGGCCCCGGCGGGACAGTAGTGCCATACCTTTGTTCATGTCAATCAGCTGTTTCTTCTTCTGCTGTCTCTCGACTTTCTCGCGCTCAGCTTTCTCCTTTGCTATCTTGGCTCTCTTGATCTTCTCCTCCATTTCCCTCTTCTTGTGGTTCTCCCGCACAGCATCCTGAGAAGTCAGAAAGAAAGACAATGAGAGACAATGAAATCAGATGGTAAATGAGAAGAAAATTTGGGTGAAGAAAGAAAATGAATGCTTTATTCTATCCCTGAAAAAACACTGAAGACAGCAGATGACAGCCCTCCATAATGTGACTTTAGTAACTACAGGTCACGCTTAGTACCTATTGTGTGTACATTGAATATTGCCCGTACTGAAACTGAACCTGCAGAAATCTAACCTTCATCATGTGTGCACAGTGAATTATACTGATTTACACCACTGATTTATTTATATATATATATATATATATATATATATATATATATATATATATATATATATATATATATATATATATATATATATATATATATATATATATATATATATATATATATATATATATATATAAAGACGATACATCTGGGGGGAAAAAAAGTGAAGGTTAATTAATTTTTTTTTAGTACAGTTTCTGTCACACATTAAAGAAACCATACTTGAGGAAAAATATATACTTATATAACCCTTATATAAACACATTTGTTTTTATATAAAAATACAATGCTACCTATAACATTAATAAAAGGTATCACACATTGTATTAAAAAATTACATCCCATCAATTTTTTTCACTTAAATTTCAATGCCATATCAAAGAATCATAGTCATAGAAATGTAATACATCTAACTCCACTAATTCTAACATAGAATTACAATAAGTAACAATAAGACTTTGATATTTCATGTATTTACTAACATGACATAATAATGAGCAATAGTTGTACAGACTTTATTAATCATAGTTCAACATTAACTAAAGCATTATTACAATCTAAATTCATGCTTGTTAACATTAGCCAATGCACCCAACAACAACTTTTTTTCATTAACTAACAATAATCCATGTATTGTTCATTCACTCAAATGTTTTTGCTAGCTGTTCAAACCACTACTTTAAAATGAGCAGAACCAACACAATTCTTGAGTTTTTTTGGGGGGGACAACTTAATCATTTTATGTTCAATCTAATTAAATTTGCAAAAAAAAAATTAAGTTAACTTAATCGATTTGTGTTGGTACAACATGAAGGAACTGTGTGGAACCCAGGATTTTTTACAGTGTTGTTTGTTAATGGTAGTATACACATGAACTAACATTAACTAATACAACCTTATTGTAAAGTCATCTAGCATATTGAATAATTGTACTCAATTATAAGAATAAATATGTTTAAAAAGGCATTTTTAATGGAATACTGAATAATATTATGATGAATTATAAATGAGTTGACACTTAATAATTAATAATAATAAAATACAACAAACAGTAAAAAATACATAAAAAATACATCAAATGCTTTAAACAATTGCTATTTATTCCAAATAACAGAGACATCTATTATGTGTATATTCATCCAGGTACTAAATGCTAAATGAACCAAACATTTTAATATGAGGAATTACTGTACATTCTCAGAAATAAATGTATAAGTTGTCACTGGGGTGGTACCTTTTCAAAAGGTACACATTTGTACTTAAAGGGTCCATGTTGGTACCTCAAATGTATAAATTAGTACCTAAAAATTAAGAGGAACACTTTTGTACTTTTTAAGTACCAATATGTACCTTTGAGGTATTAATATGGACCTCTTAGGTACAAATCTGTATCTTTTGAAAAGGTACCAGCCCAGTGACAACTTACGTACCTTTATTTCTGAGAGTGTATGTACTGTATGAGAGACTCACGATAAAAGAAGGTTCGAGGTTTCTGCAGGTTTTCTCAAGTCAAATTCCGTTTTAAGACCTTTTTTAAGACCTATATGAATTCAATTTCAGATTTATAAAGGACTTTTTATATTATATATACTAATATTATAATTATTTATTTCTTAGCCAAATGTTTTAACCCTCAGGGGTCTAATAATTCTGACTTCAACTGTATATCTATAGAAAGCTTAAAGTGCCTACTTTTAAATGCGGCGACTGCTTGTTGAAAACAAATATTGTTTGACAAAATAATCAGTATGAAACCAACACTACGTCAAGTTTCTCAGTCTGAGCTCATTATCTTTAATGCGACCAAGCCCATGAGGTTTTGTTATTAATATCGTCTACATAACAACCCTAGCTGTATGCATACAAATTTTTCAACATAACTTATCTTAAAAAAAAAAAAAGAATAATTAAAAACTACTATCTAAATGTATGTACAACAGTCTGTCCAGGTCAGTGTCCTGACCCTATACATACACAGAGAACTTACATTATAAGTAAATAATTATTGTAAGGACAATCATTTAAACCATATTAGTAAATAGAGTTATAAAAGAGTTTTGTTAAAAGTTCTATTGAGAAGGATTGTTAGTTAATAGATGTGTGTTGGAGCAATTGGCTAGCTTTACATGGACAAAGGAAAATTAAGACATATTAACAATTATTTTAGTGTTCATTTCAGTGAATTTAAGACATTTTAGGCCTAACATTTATTTTTTGGAGGTGAAAACAGTTTAAGACTTTTAAGAGCCGGCGGACACCAAGTTTTTGTCTTCCAAATGTGAACTGAAATATTGTGCACACATATCTTAACTTTCAGTTCCATTAACCACATTTCACCATCTACAAAGCTTTTTCTGAATTCCAAAATCTGCATTGACAATGCAAAGAAGCTTCCCAGGTCTCTTCGGGGCCTGCTTATGTGCTCTTGAACTAAACACCGTCGCAGCCTTTCTCCTCACAGCGAATGAAACAATGAGTGTGGAGAAGAGGAAGCAGACAGAGATTGTCTAATTGAACATCAAGATGGCTCCTGATACCGCCGTTGTCCCCGCTGAGCTACAATCTCCATAAGCAGTAATGTGGAAGCAGATAACGCGGCGTTCATCCTGGATGTTTCCACCGACTGAATGCCAGGATGTTGTTGGCCGGGCACCAGCCGAGTGGGAGAGAGAGGCCTGTATACAGAGAAACGGAGATATCGTCCTCCTCCTCTGTTCTTCTGTAAATGCCACAGAGGTGTCAGGCGCTATGAAGAGCTGGACGGAGATGCTCAGAGGGCACAGAGACACAGCGGAGGAGAGAGAATAAGCCACTTCTACATAACCTTTCCAGCACAGCAAAGGTCTCTTCACCCCAGGCCTGCACCACTAACCTGACAGGCTTTGCCTTAGAGGAAGGAATGAGTGTTTTGTGTTTGCGAATATATATATGTGTGTGTGTGTGTGTGCGTCTTGGTCTTTCTTGGTAGGATATAATGAGTGTCGACAGTCTGGCCCTTTCAGATTCCCTTAGGGTTTCAGACGTGCGTGTCGTGTTCGGTGCTGAGACACAAGGATCATGGGTACAAGTGGGAGGAGAAAAGTGCAGCTCATCATGGTGGTCGATATATAGTGGAGCTTCTAGATTTTCTTGCTGCCATTAATTGCTGAAGATTTTATTACAGTATATGGTGTTATCAGCCTGACCTATACCTAGTGCGTTGCTTTATTGTATTGTATATACAATTTACGGTTGGGCGATGTCGACCAATTTGGCATCGTACGATGTCTAATGTGAAACATCGTGATGGTCGATGACATCGTCGGTGAATTAATTATTTGTGAACAATTATTTAATCCATAAAGAATTAATTATTCGTAGCCTACCATTTCAACTACCTGACCTGCATGGTCTTGTTTTACCCATAAGTAATCAAAATATAAATTAATAAATATAAGTTACACACAAATTACCACCTGTCAATCACTTTTTGCGCGGGACTCTTGCATGAATAGGCAGAGTGATCTGTGTTCTTATAATGCGTCCACAAACTTGGTTGATAAAAAGGTGCACAACCAACAGGAACCAACTACCAGTATTTAAGGTTTTCGATAAAAATTACTAAGCACAAGCGTGAAAGCGAAAGATTAAAGCAGGGTACTGATGCTGCGACACATTACCTGATAGATTCAAAAGACAGAAGAGTCATTAGATAGAGACAAGATTAATTAAATATCATGTTCAACAACTATAGTAAGACGCGATCCAGACGTACATCCTTGATAAACTGTCTGACGTACTGCTTTCTGGGGTTTCGTGCTCAAAGCACCCGCTGACTGCCTGGAATTCAGACATGTGCATATGCTGCTGCAGTGCATCCTAGTGTGTGTGTGGTCACGTGATGTGCGTTTTTAGCGGTGTAGTGTGGATGGAGAGCTGTTCAGAAATGCTAGATTAAACGCCAGTGTGGACGTGGATCAGTTTTGTTCTAAAATTCCATTTTAAAACTAAGATGTATTAGTGCAAACGGGGCTTGAGTGTGTTTTTTTTGTGAGCGGGTTGCTGCTGCAACGGGAGTGGGGCGAATGATTGCGATGCCGGCTCAGCATCATAATGTCTATAGGCCATCGGCGATGGACGACGGCATTGTCTATCGACCCAAACCTAATACAGTTGAAGAATTATTAGCCCTCCTGAAATATTAGCCACCATGTATATTTTTTTCCCCAATGTCTGTTTGATGGAAGGTTTCAATACATTTCTAAACAAAGTCTGTTGCCATGATGACAGTACATACTATTTTACTAGATATTTTTCAAGATACTAATATTCAGCTTAAAGTGATATTTAACTACTGTATTTTATCCATAACTCACAAAAGACAAAAAAATAGTAGTTAGTAGTTGCACAAAAAAGGAACAACATGCAAATAAAAAGCCACCAGCCTTAAATTTTTTCCCTAGGATTGTGTGTTAATGTTAGATTAACAACACAGCAATCAGCTCCAGCAGATTTTATAGCACCGTTATTCTTTCTGACACCTTTATAGCAATCAAATACATTAAAAATGAGTGAAAAATACAAAATCTCTGAGTGGCGGTCTCCAAAATTAAACAAAGAATAGACTTGTGCTGAAAACATTGTGCCCACCGGTCTCATAGATGAGGTTAATATTAAATTAATAAATGCATTTATTAATACATTTAAAAAAAGTGCAACATTCTAACAAACATAGGCTATAATTTATATATTCATTTATCAATTAATAAATTAACATATAACTTATAGCCTATGTTTGTTAGAATGTTGCACTTTTTTTGTGTTGTCAATATACTCATGTTTATATAGGCCTATTGTGTGTGCAACATTTCTATATTTATAACCACCTCTGAGGAATGTGGTGATCGCGAGTTACTGACATTGTTATTTTGGGGGTCACAGGCTAAAAGTTTGGGAAACCCCGACTGAAAAAAACATATTGCTTAAGGGGCTAATAATATAATAATATTGACTTTATTTTTATTATTTTTTTAATTATAAACAGCTTTTTCTAAAAACTTTTATTCTAGCTAAAATAAAACAATTAAGACTTTCTCCAGAAGAAGAAAAAACTCAGGACGGTGAAAATGTTTAATTCAACTGCATTGCAACACATTAAATTGCAAGAGGATGATGAAGTAGAATAGGTAACACTTTACATTAAAATTATTAGTAAATGCTAGTTAATGATTTAAAATCAACAATGAGAAAAGGCCAGATTAGTTATATGTTAGCGCTAATTTTAAAAGCACTACTGGATTTAATTAGCTATTAACTCCATTTAATAAAATGATTACAAGTTTTTAAAATGCATTGTTAAGCATTAACTAAGAAATTAACATCGGTTATTGTAAGATTAATAAATGTTTTTGTAGCTCTTATTACATTGACTTTAAATAAACTAACTGATTTTAACAAACGAAGCCTTACTGTAAAGAGTTAACGAACATAAGGTCTATAAATAGTCACAGAATTTTCAATGTTGTAAGCCAGATTAACATGTGAAAATAAATAGCCTATTAGGTCTTCATCATTTGGTGCTGTTCATGCATTCATTTTCCTTCGACTTCGACTCCCTTTATTTATCAGGGTTCGCCACAGTGGAATGAACCGCCAACTTATCGAGCTTTTTTTATGCAGCAGATGCCCTTCTAGCCAGATTACTGGGAAACACCCATACACTCTCACATTCACACTCAAATACTACAGCCAATTTAGCTTATTCAATTCACCTATAGCGCATGTCTTTGGACTGTGGGGAAAACCAGAGCACTGGAGGAAACTCACACGAACACGGTGAGAACATGCATGTGAATCCGAATAATCTTAAAATGCCCTCTAAATAGTTCAATAATAAATAACTATTCACTGTATTTTGAAGTGGGGTGGCACGGTGGCTTACAACAAGAAGGTTGCTGGTTCGACTCCTGGCTGGACCAGTTGGCATTTCCGTGTGGACCTGTTCTCCCCATGTTGGTTTCCTCCAGGTGTTCTGGTTTCCCCCACAGTCCAAAGACATGTGAATGGTAAATTGGCCATAGTGTATGAGTCCATTGGGTAAAACATATGTCGGAATAGTTGGTGGTTCATTCCGCTGTGGCGACCCCTGATAAATAAGGAACTAAGCCGAAGGACAATGAATGAATGAATGTATTTTAAAGTATAAATGATATCAATATTGTACATGTTCATTACAATATATTGAACTATTTAATACTGGCAATATGTCTAGCGAAGCCACTGGAGTCCATACACAGTTTTTTCATATAATGACAGCGAGACGAATGAACACCAGAGAGCGAGAGACGCTCACCTGTTCCAGATTTGCATTTGGCTGCAAAACTGTAAGTCAGCAATGAATAAACATAATATATGTTCTAATAAAAAGTAATTGAGTCAGCATGCATATGGCTGTCCTTCAAAGAGCGCGAGAAGAGATTCTATATTCATCTATTCATAGCGGAGAGTGACAACAAACATTAGCATAAACAATTCTTCCCGTTATTGTGATTTCGCATTCTCAAATGGAGTATTATGAAGCCACTGGATTACGGCTCTCCAAAACTGACAGTTCAATCTCAGGCTTGTAATTGGAGATAGCATCAAACCCATCGTCAAGCGTTAGATCCTTAATTGAAAAATCCTTTATTCAGAGTGACAAAAAAAATCATTCCTGCTGGCAAAAAGTTTTCATAAACAAACAAACAATCCTGACAACAAACACGATTACACAACGTAATTATCTAGCCCTCATCAAACATGCAAAAACCCTAATTACCATGGCAACAAACATGTTTTCAACTCGTTGCTGATCCCAATTAGCCTGGGGGCAGTATTTATGATTTTATCAATTTTCTTAATTGTGTTTTAGGTATTAGGAAGCTTTACATGAGATAAACAAGTCCCCAGAGGGAGTGCTTTTGAATATCATTCTCATAGCGCAAAAGCGGCTGTGCTATTGACTACAAAGGACAGAATCACATTAGCATGAAGCAAGAATGACGGTGGGATGTGTGCAGTATTACATGCAGCACATACGTCTGCTTGGGAGAAATAAATGCACAATTTAGACCATGATCATGTTGTTGGGCTGAAGAACATTCATCTGAGCTGCACGCTCTCACGGAAATTTGTTTCCTCATGGTCACAGTGCCTCTGACTGTTGCGAATTCAAATCGCATCCCCATCGGTCCTCCCTGCCAGGGAAAGCTGATATCTCATGGCTGCAGATACGCTCTATGCAAACCAAAGGTAAAGGTTAGTTTCACCGAGAGAAAAAAAAAAAAAAAAAAGATAGAAATAAACAAGGAGCAAATCCACTGGAAGTCCCGCGGTTGTCAGCAATGGCCACCAATCAATATGTTAAGGCAAATTAGGCTGGCTAATTGTGTTTGCACACTAAATAATCCAAAGTCATTAGGAAAGCTGATTACAGGGGGAAAAGTCTCCCTTAAAACTCTTTTGCTTAATTAGAGTACTCAGGATGGGTTATTTAAAAATGAGAGATAGCACTCAATCAGTATTTTTAAAAAGAAGATGCCACACAAAATGACTATTTATGTGACTTCAAGATGGAATGTCCCATTTTGATTTCAGTGTCAAAAATATATATATAAATAAAACAGATTTTCTATACCTATAAAGTTTATTAAATAGGATTATTAAATATAATAAACATATTAATATTCATTAAATAATATTTATTACATATTAAATAGAAAAATGATGCGTTTATGCTTCAAATGCAAATAAATAAAATAAAATAAATCTTAATGTCAAAATTTAGGTGAAATTATTAAAGGTGCAGTAGGTCATTGTCTTCAGAAACATTTTTTGTTGTGCTGGTTGAAAGTCTCTTCACATTCCAACAGTAATGATTAAAGAAAATGATCTAAATGTATTTATTTGTATTTTTAAGTTCTGGGTTAGGCATAAGACTAAAAAAAATTCATCCAAATAAATAATGTCAGGCTGATAATCCCCATAAGACTGATAAGCAGCCCTGATAAGCAGTCTGTCAACAAATGTAGATTTGTACAATGGCGTACCTCTGTTCACGCAGATCTGCCGTTTGCGCATGCACATGCACTGCGTTCAATATTGAAGTACTTTTGCACGCTGAAGGAAGAATGACACCATGGCTAAAGTATTTCTTTTAGACAGGTCATGTTATGTTTAAAAAGTATTTTTGACACGTTTTACTTGCTACACAACTGAAAATGTGCTAGATATAATACAGTTTTTTGTTCAGAATTGTAGTATTATAAAGTTCTATAAAGTTTTCTAACTGGCAAATGACATGATCTAAATGTCATCTTTAATGTGTGTGTGTTCGCGATTTCAGGAGGTGTGGCTTTGGACGGCAGGGGAGGGATTGTATTTGATTTGAAAGATATTATGCAAATCTGAATGTAAGGTGTTACATTCGCAGGTCTCTCTCTCCTAATTACGCAGACAACGTGCCCTGGGATTGGCTGGAGTGAACCAGGGCGTCTTTTAAAAAAGGGAAACGGTCATGGAGCAGGAGAGCGAGTTGGTTGGCATGTGGTTTGGGTTTGGTGTTATATTGGTTTGTTTGTTGTTATTGTACATACTGTACCTTGTATATACATGGTGAGAAGCAGTTTTTATTTCTGCTATTTTGTACTTAGTTTCATTTGGATGTTTAGGTAGGGGATATATTTTTGTTTATTATTTTTTTGTACCTCTCCGAGGTATTTGGCTTCACATTTTGGGTGTTTAAAAACAGAAAAAGACAAAGAAAGACAAATAAACGGACCCAACTCTAGGGGTTCTTAAATGTAATTTTTGTTAGTCCAGTGTTTTTTTATGCTGCGTCCTTGACCCTAGAACAGGGTAATAACATAAAAAGGGACTCGTTCTTTGTTTTTGTACATCAAAAAGCGTATATCTTGAACCCTTCTTGTGGATGCGCAGTGGGTAAGTAATTTTTTTAAAAATGTATATATTACAAAAATTTTATATATTCATTCTTATTTATTAAATATATAAATAGATTATATATTTCAATATACTATTATTTTTATTATATTAGATTATATTAATATTATTGATACTGCATTGATAGTATTATATTTGATCACATTGTAAAATATTAAAGGCATCTTGCTGATAAATAGGCAAAAGCAAATAGCTTGAAGGATAATGGTAAAATATAAGGATTTTATAGTATAATTAATTAGTATTTTGGGGCAGCATTGTGATATTTAAATATATTTAATATGTCAAATGATACTTGTGAATCCCTATCAACAATTTGGGTAAATGAATTATCATTACACATAGCAACATTTTATTAGATGTCTTAAGTAATTCATAGTGAACATATGTGATATAATAAAGTATGAATGTGATAGTGTGTATTAATATGTAGGATAATACTATTTTGTTGAATGAATAAATACTAAATATATCCATATACTAATAATTTGATAAAGTAAATAAGGCATGTAGTGCTGTACTTCACTTTTTGTCATCTTTCACCTATGTGGATGCATGTCTATTTAAACCCGCGAAGAGGATAAAGGATGGAAATTAATAAAATAATAAACACTCTCACTCACACACAAAATATTAACAACGCATAATCACATCCATCTTCAGTTAAGAAAATGTGGGAGGATTTGATCACATTTTCAGTTGGATGAATCACCAACTTGATCTGCGAATACGAAAGTTGATAATAAACAAGCAATTTACTTCTAACACCAATCAACACAATGCACCCACCTGGGAAAAGTGCATTTTACGGAGGAAGAAAAAAAATAAACAGTTTGTTGTGCGATCTCTACAGTAGATTGGTAAGGCGACGCTCGACGGGCTGTTGTCCACAGTAGTGTTTGCACTACTCTAGAAGAGGGATTGCTGCGGAATTGAATTTGCCAATATGGACTCCATCTACCCCGGTTGTGTTTATGCATGCTGGCAAGCACAGGATAGGATGGTGTCCTTCCAGGCAGCCACTGAGGACTAGATGTCTTTGTAAATATATTCGCTGGGTACATGTGCAGCGGAGTGACACTAAGGAAGCACAATACTGCTGCAATCCTACGTTGTGGATGTGGCTTTGTAGTCTTTCCTCAGAATAGAATATGTGTTGCACACATGGACAAAAAAAAGTTGTTGTTTTTTTTCAAAAGCCAGAGGGCTCTATAAATCATAAATATTTTTTTCATCATATATGTATTGTCCTACATGCAATGCATTCACACTTGGCTATACTTCCAGGATGCGAAAAAAGAGTGTGAGACATCGAGGACAAAAAAAATCCACACCACAGATGGGCCTTTTTGGCCAAAACAGAATGTAAACTAACTGAACCGCCTTTGAGTAATTTATTTATTTATTGGATCGCATCCCCTATTAGTTTTCAGCAGGCTGTGAGAGGCCTACAAAATTGCCAAGAGTGAAAAGTGGCCGATGTCGTGTGTGTTGATTCAAATATTAGACTAATCTGAAGGGACACTCCATTGGGTTTAATTACTATCACTCACAGTGACTGCTCGGTGGAAATGAAAACGAGGCAGCAATGACATCACACTACATCACAATCTCCATTACTAGCATCATCATTATCATTATTCCCAGGGCCAACATAATAGATAAACCCAGCGTCCTTCAATGACTGGTTTGTGCAAGCGCACACATACAGTGCATCCTGAAAGTATTCATAGCGCTTCACCTTTTCCACATTTGTTTATGTTACAGTCTTATTCCAAAATTGATTAAATTCATTTATTTCCTCAAAATTCTACACACAATACCCCAATGTCCCCAATGACAATGTGAAAAAAGATTTTTTGAAATTGTTGCAATTTATTAAAAATAAAAAAGCTGAAAAATCACATGTACATAAGTAATCACAGACTTTGCCGTGAAGCTCTAAATTGAGCTCAGGTACATTCTATTTCCGCTAATCATTCTTGAGATGTTTCAGCAGCTTAATAGAAGTTCACCTGTTGCAAATTCATTTGATTGGACATGATTTGAAAAGGCATACACCTGTCTATATAAGGTCCCAGGGTTGACAGTGCATGTCAAAGCACAAACCATGATGAAGACAAAGGAATTGTCTGTAGACCTCTGAGACAGGATTGTCTCGCGGCACAAGGCTGGGGAAGGTTACAGAAAAAGTTCTGCTGCTCTGAAAGTTCCAATGAGCACAGTGGCCTCCATCATCCGTAAGTGGAAGATGTTTGGAACCACCAGGACTCTTCCTAGAGCTGGCCGGACATCTAAGCTGAGTGATTGGGGGAGAAGGGCCTTAATCAGGGAGGTGATCAATAACCCGATGGTCACTCTGTCTGAGCTCCAGCTTTTTTCTGTGGAGAGAGGAGAACCTTACAGAAGGACAACCATCTGTTCATAAGTCCACCAATCAGGCCCGTATGGTAGAATGGGCAGACAGAAGCCACTCCCTGCCTGGAATTTATCAAAAGGCATCTGGAGGACTCTCAGATCATAAGAAACTAAATTCTCTGGTGTGATGAGACTAAAATTTAACTCTTTGGAGTGAATGCCAGGTGTTACGTTTGAAGAAAACCAGGCACCGCTCATCACCAGGCAAATACCATCTCTACAGTGACGCATGGTGGTGGCAGCATCATGCTGTGGGGATGTTTTTTCAGCAGCAGGAACTGGAAGACTAGTCAGGAAAGAGGGAAAGATGAATGCAGAAATGTACAGAGACATCCTGAATGAAAACCTGCTTCAGAGTGCTCTCGACCTCAGACTGGGGTGACGGTTCATTTTCCAGCAGTACAATGACCCAAAGCACACCACCAAAATATCAATAGAGTGGCTTAACAACAACTTGAGTCCTTGAGGGGCCCAGCCAGAGCCCAGACCTAAATCCTATTGAACATCTTTAGAGAGATCTGAAAATGGCTGTACACTGTCGCTTCCCATCCAACCTGATAGAGGTTGAGTGGTACTGCAAAGATGAATGGCCAATAAATCGCAAAGACAGGTGTGCCAAGCTTGTGGCATCATATTCAAAAAGACTTGAGGCTGTAATTGCTGCCAAAGGTGCATCAACAAAGTATTGAGCATACTCATGTACATGTGATTTTTCAGGTTTTTTATTTTTAATAAATTTGCAACAATTTCAAAAAATATATTTTTTTCACATTGTCATTATGGGGTATTGTGTGTAGAATTTTGAGGAAATAAATGAATTTAATCCATTTTGGAATGAGGCTGTAACATAAACAACTGTGGAAAAAGTGAAGCGCTATGAATACTTTCTGGATGCAATTCATTGGGCCAAATATGCATGCTCACTACATACACGTGTACAGTCTATTGATTAGCTGAGTCATGCTTGTCATGCACCATCACTGTAGCTCAACCTCTGCTGACTTTATTGGCGTAATCAGTGCCTCACTCAATTAACAAGTGAGACTGTGGGTTTATCACCATCTGCCGCACTTTGATAAGGCATTAATATACTGATATTCATCCACAGCCGCTAGTCAGGATTACATAGAGAAGACGGGAAGGCAGTGGGAGTCCCCCTCTCTCTTACTCTCCATAGTTCAAATGTGGCAGAGCACTGAATAAATTGATGGGACGATCTGAAACAAACTTCATGTGCTGAAATCAAATTTCATTTCTATTGACCCTGAAAAGAAATATAGCTAATGGATTCGCTTATCTGAGTGTGCACGCTTCATGGGAACTGGCAGGCGGGGCTTTTTTTTGTCCTACCAAATGGATGTGTCACTCAGGCAATTTAACATATAGCAATGTGGGTCATTTCTGAAGATAAATGTTGATAAAACTATGAGGTGCCATAAATATGCTATGGTGGAACATATATTATATGAGGGCCCAGTCATGAATATAAATTCTTTTAATAACCTTACCCTGCCAGGGAGTCAAAGAGTACATTTGACAATACGTGGCTAACATCGTAACGGGATTTGATGTGAAAAGCAATTTACTGTATCTGGCTTATTTGGGGTGGTCTTTAGCATCCCAGTTTGAATCACGCTTGGAGAATTGGGGGTAAAATGGGAGGGGTTTTCTAGATTCCATTTGCTGCATGTGAGGAGTGGAGCTAGATGGTCCTACCACACTCTAACTGTTCATTGAGTTATATTAACATAAGTCCACCCATTTGGTCCACTGAAGTAATCCTAGATTGGGCTAAACTCCTCTCTGTATGATCAGAGATGGGAAGCTGATTTGGACCCAATCCCAATTCTATTTCTGTAGCCCTACCTCTTCCGCTTGGCCCTTGAAACAGAGTGTGAAGGGGTGGGGTTTCAAATTTTACCCCTAAGAAATGGGACAGCACTACAACACCTGCACACGTCATTTTGTCATTGCGATGTCTTACTACATGTGAGATTGACGATTGCGACTGCTGTAGGTATTCCAGTTGTGCTATTTTTTGGGTATTTATCTTCAGGAAATCACTGAAGACAACAATATCATGTTATTATAACCATATAATGTGGCAATAAGTTCGTAACTGTAGTGCGTTTTTACACCCTGGCCATATTCATCCATGTAAACACATGAAAACAACATTAACATTATAGCAGACACTGTTAAAAAGGTAATTCCCAGCCACTAGACTTTTGTGGCATGGTATTCGAGTGTCAGATGTGAAAGTTTGTTGTAGGACTGCTATATAGGACAAACCCCTACCCCTTCATGTGAACGTGCAAAATGAAGGGTAGGAGTAAGGGAAAGGGCTAAGAGGTAGAATTGGGATTGGGCCTTGATACAAGTTCAAATAAGTAAGAGTGCAGCTAGGGGATTGAAATTGGTGCCGTGACCCGGATGGGATTGAGGTTTAGTTGGGTGTCCTCAATTAGCACATTTAAAGTCCACATGAAGAGAAAGTTGCTGGGATTTTTATTTCAATGTGTGTCCAACTGAAATAGAATATTGAGCAGGGGGCGGGGTTTTCTTTTTACGCATCATTCCCTCATAGCAAACTAACGGTAAAAGGGGCATGATTAAGAATATTGTGTCTGAACCTGTCAAACTGACATCAACAAAGAGAGACAGCAACTCTCACTGCACAAAGAAAATGGTCAAACCAAAATGTTTTTAGTTTAAGTACTTGACTTTCATGGATTAATTGTCCACAAAAAGATTAACAATAAGTGCTAGTAAAATAAACATAGTAAATTATGATTTCACACAGACTTATGCTACAAGTAATATTCTGTCAACGAGCCGACTGGCCATACTAAAAATGATTAATATACTGAACAGAACATATACAAGAACTGAGTTAGAACAACTGGAATGAAAACAGTGGCAAGATTTTTGGACCAATGAGATGTTAAAGTGGGTGGACTTACCCAGCAAGACATTGCTAAATGTTTTGGCCTGGATGTTTAGGACAAACACTTTTGATTATTTGTAAATGTATCACATTAAGTCTGGTTATGACAGAATATAACATCCCCAGCATACACCACAATAACTCTCAACTTTTTGGCCTTTTCACACATTTTACACAGAAAAACAAAATAGAATAAATTATTGAATTAGTAAAAATATACATATGCATGAATAGAAAAATGCCACAAAGGGAATATTTGTAGTGCCACTGGACGTCCAGCCACGTTTATGTTCTCCAGCAGCTCTCCTCTTCCCAGCATTGAAGTCTAAATCAGTGATAACTTATTCATAAAGACCTATTCGCTTGAGAGAATAATTTATTTTCATAGATGCCCCTTTTACAGCCGTTCAACGCTGCATCCTGGGGGGAGCGCCGTGTCATGTGCTGCTAGACTTTGATCAGGGCGAATGAAAGTTGGTTTTTAGATATTCTCTTGTGAAGAGAAGCCTCAGACAAGGAGAACTTGCCATTCACTGTAATGGGTTTTGAAGACTTTGAGCATACCTTCTGGACATAGTGTTATCACTTCTTTTTTTGGCTTTAAGGGAGATGAAGTATAGGCAAGAGCAGGCGAAATGAGGAAACACTTAGGCTGCTGTATTTACAGGCGTTTTGCCTTCCTCCTCAAATCCATATTGAAGTCCCATTTTCAATGAAAATTATATCAATCCCAGGTTGCCCTTGCCGCAGTTATGCTAACAACTTCTCACAGGGGAAGTGTTATTTAAACTGAAAACCAAAATTTATGAAATGTTCTCCATTTAATAATCACTCACTATGGATAGACAAGTTCTTCTTATAAAGAATTAATTTGCTGAAGGAGTAATACAACTTAAAATGACAAACGATTAGATATAAAATACACTGATAAATATAAAAGAATTGATAATACATTAAAATATGTATAAAAGCTGCAAAACATATCAATAGAAAGTGATTATTAAATATGTATTTGTTGGAATATCTAAACAATTCCATGCATATTTAATAAAAAAGGTCAGGAGAGGGTCTTTCTTAAATGTCAAAAATCTAAGTAATTTTTTGGACGCAAATGAATAATTTGATTCACAGAATTCTTGCATCCTCAATGCAATGCAAAAGTTACATTCAGGAGGTGTGCAACAACTTTCATTTCCTGATTCGCGTTTTTATATGCAGCTGATATTAACAGGTGGAGTTTAGTGAAATTTGTCACTTGTCAATCATTCTCCAGTCCTCAATTGGCCGCACCCATACATACGTCCTCTTTTTCTCTTAAATCTCTGCACGACGTCAAAAAGCACAAGACTTCTCAACTGCAAATTCTGTGTTCATTTTCAACCACAGGAAGTTTTGCTGCAGAGCTCAAGTTAATTTTAGACAATCAGCTTCATCTACTTCTGCAAAAATGCTTCATTAATATGCAAGGCATGTCACACCTAACAAAAGAAGTTCAGTTAATATAACCTTTAAGCAATACAAATACAATTGTTTAATGAAAAGAAAAGGAGTCAAACATAATAAAAAATATATTCCTTTTTCCACAATATATTTTAAAATAAATATTTTACACACATCTTCAAAATGTGCAGTATACTCTTTAAAGATTTATACACGTTTAGGCTAAATGTGAATAATTAGGTAACATAATAAAAAATGCACACCCACAATTGAAGACTCATTTTCTGTTAAGCTTCTTAATGTTTTGTATAAAAGTTTTCATAAAGTTTCATTCATATAATCCCTAAGCCCCATTTAGGTTATAAGAAGAAAATACAAGTCAGACTTCAAGAAGAAGAATCAATTAGCTGAACATCTTCTATCTTCTTTGTACAGTGAGATGTACTTGAAACGCCTCCTCTGGTTTCACACTCAGTCTGGATAAATCCCATCCTATCAAGAATAACCTAGTCCTACCTGCCTAAACCCTAGGTAGGGATTTTTAGTTGACAGGGAGGAGGTGTTGCCTTGATATCCACCAAATACAGAAGCAAATGAAACTTTGAAAGGATAAGAAGCTTCCGAGACTCTTTTATCTGCATGGGAGCCACACGTTTGGTAATACATTATACATTCCATTCTCAGCACAGTTTATGTATGCTTTAATCTGCCCAATAAGCCTGTCCTTCCATCTCCTCACCCTTGTGAGGAAAATGTCTTTATCAAATACGATAAAATAAGCTAAATCACCACACGCACTTAAGACAAGGCCAGCAGCTTTAGTTCTGAGTGGTGCGCTCTTACTTAAAACTCTGCATTGATAAAAAGCTGTATATATATATATGAAGAAGAAAGTTAGAAAGAAAACCGTGCTCTCACATTCCGAGTGGCAGAAGCAGTCAAAGCAATCCTAAACTTAATCATACTTCTATCCAACAACCCTGACCCATGCAGTCTAGCTGTGGAGAAGACATTGGAACTATTAATTAGAATATTATCTGCACCTGCTCTCGAGGACTCTTCCGGATTTATTCACATTAGAGAACGAAAGAGAGGAGAAAAGAAAAAAAATATTCGACTCTCTTCAACCTTGAGGAGAGTGAGGAGCAGAAGAAAGAAGCACTCTGCTAAGGCGGAACAGGTAACAGTGGTTCTGTACTCACCATGAAGAGGTTGCGGAAGTTAGCCAGGTCTCCGAAGAAGTCCTCGATGCTGACGGTGTGCGGGTCGAAGGCGAAGTAGCTCCCCAGGTTCTCGTAGAGCTTCTGCATATTCTTGTGCATGGTGGAGAGCTTCTCATACTGCTCTCGCGAATGCTTGGAGAAGCCGTGAGAAGGATACGGTTAAGGAAGGACAAGCAGGGGAATTATTGTACAGTGATGGATAAACATCGACAAACAAAGCATCTCGCTGCCCTCAAAATCCTCACTGCAATCCTTCAACAAAAGAGGTCACCTGCGGAAAATTGAGCAAAGCCAGCGCTTCTCCGCAGAGGTCAAGCGAGACAAACAGAGACTTTCAATAACCTCTCTATCTAAGTTTGGAGTCATTGAGCTATTAGCGTCGATGCAGGAGGGATAGAGGAGAGTTTCATAGTCTGGGGGACTAACGCAGATGCTGGAGGGAATAGCTGATTGCAGTCATTGTTTCATTGTTTCTCCAAACACAAGCGGGGTCAGTGTGCGCTGAACCCCCGTGAGAGATGCGCTGTGTAATTTAAAGAGCAGATGAAGGCAGGTTTTCACACTGAATGGCTATTGACAGCTCCTGTTGAAGATGTGCTATCTCACCGCTCACGAGGCACACGTGGACGCCCCTGGCCTCAAAAACCACACACACACACACATATATGAGTAAACAAACAGGTAGTGTGCATCAATGGCGCCTCGTTTTCTTTCTGCCATATGCTAATAAAGCCTCTACGTATTCTGCACAATTGTGTTTCCTGGATTCAAAGTGGCGCGGATGGCCTGAGTTTGCCCTTTTGAAGGAACTGAGACGGTATTTTAAATCCACGTCTGGCATTTTATTCAAACTATTCACACTCAGACGTGAGTCAGATTGTTTAACAGCAATTTATGTGCTGTCCTGAAAACATCTCTTTGCAAAATGTTGAATGGAATCATGGAGATTACTACATTCTAATGTTTTCTGAAGTGAAACAGAGAAATCTTGTAAATATGAACATTAAATGTGGTATTTCACCCCAAATGTACTCAGTATTTAAAAAACCTCAAGTGTTTATAAACCTTTATTAGTTTCTTTCTTTGGTAGAACAAAAATATTTTTTTATAAAAAAATGAAAACCTGTATGCTTTGGAGTCCATAGCAGGAAAAAACAAATGCCATGGAAGTTATTCAATAATTTAAGATTATTCAAAATATCACTGCATTCATAAACTTTAAGCTTTAAAAACAACAACAAATCAAAATCACTTAAAAATGGCCTGTATAGAAAAAAACATGCTTTGCCTCAGAACTACTCTGAATCTAAAGAGATCAATCATGTTTTTTTAACTGAAAGACTTTTACTTATCAGAATTTATAAGTCAAAATAGCCCTTTTTATATCTCCCAAATAACACGACACTGTGACAAAACTCAATAGAAAACCTCAGCATATGGTTGTCAAAACATGCACCAAGTTTGGTCTCAATATGTTAAAGCCAACCAAGGCTCATTCTGAAAATGCACTGCTATATACATTTCTGGAGAGTGCCAAATACACGGTACATTTTTTAAAAAGTTTTTGTTGACTAGAGGCCGCTGTGTGCGCTTTTTCAGATCTCAAATTTCTCTTGCAAGTGCCATTCACGTCTGCTGTTCCTGACTGGCTGACTGACCGATCGACTGGCCCACCCTTCTCCTTCCCTAAACCCAACCAATAGTGTTTTCAAAAGCACCGATTCACCCACTTCCTTAAATCCAACCGACAGTTTTAAAAAGCCCTTGCTTGTTTTTAACCACGTTTTCAGTAATTACCACATTCTCACCCTGTTATTTACTTGTTTATTTTACTATTTTACTGCTTCTGTTTTTGTATTACCTGCTTTCTAGAACCGTTCTTGAACCCCGTCATTGTGGTCAACTCCTTTCTGCATCTCAAGTCCCCCAACAAATGCTGCGAGCTCCTGGACAATCTGGTTACAGCAGGAAAGCCGTCCATACGGAGGTAAGCGGTCAGCTGCTAGCGCGAAAAGGAATGGTGACATATCACCCAGTAGCATTCATTTTAAAGACAAAATGCAGCTATTCGTACTTCTGGCTACATAATTTGCGTTCTCCAGAAATGTATTTAAGGATACGTTTTTCAGAATAAGCCAATGTTGCAAAAATGGCCTATATAGGAACCTACACATGCTTTGACTCAGAAGTGCTCTGAATCTGAGGGGACCAACCTTTTGGTCAAAATATTCAGAATTGATGAGTGAAAAAAACCCTTTATATTTCCCAAATACAAGGTGACACAACACTGTGACAAAACTCAATAGATAACCTCAGAATATGGTTGTCAAAACATGCAAAGTATTTAAAGAGTATCCCTACATCAGGGGTGGGCAAACTCGGTCCTGGAGGGCCGGTGTCCTGCACAGTTTTGCTCCAACACCAATCAAACACACCTGAACATGCTAATCAGTGTCTTCAGATCACTAGAAATCTATAAGCAGGTGTGTTTGATTAGAGTTAGAGCTAAACTGTGCAGGACACCGGCCCTCCAGGACTGAGTTTGCCCAGCCCTGCCCTACATCCATAATTCAACAGCCTTTTTTCTGACATAACTAAATTATTAATAAAGTTTAACTACTACTTCAGAGTGTAAGGCACTTTTATGTAAAAATTAACCTCATAGTAAAATTCAAAGTGCACTAAAAATATGTTGATTGCTGGCACAATTATCACCTCATTAACACATTTTATACAGTAATTTCATTCCATCCATTCATCCATCCAACTAACAGTGAAAAAGGTCTTAATTATAAGTACCGCATGCATCTGCAATGGTGTAGACATCTCTTATAAAGTGAGTAAAGAGTAGAATATTTCAAGTAAATTATGAAGGCTAGTGTATACTTAATGCTGGCCAATTATTCCGCAATGGCTAAAGCAAACGCTTAACTCTAACAGTCATTTACCGCGAGAGTCCTAAAAGCTGAATAGAAAATGTGTCTGAATCTGCAATAAAGTCTGGAAGTGTGTACATCTTGTCCTTGGGGCTGAGTTTTATGAGCTCTTTTGAAAAGTTCGAAATGACTTCCTGTTTCTTTTAGGATGAAAAAACGAAGCATGAATCTTCAACAGGTTGTGCGACACTTCCATACTTTTAATATATTGTGTTTGAGCAAGCTCTGTTTAAAATGAAGAATGTAGATATAGCTAAATCAAAACAGAAGAGCTCTGAGATTTAGTCTCAATTGAATACAATGGAGAAAACAGAGCTGCTGCCTGAGAGAAAGTGCTGGAGAATACGTGGGAGTGTTTGACAACAGCTCATCACAGTCATATGTAGTTCCACCGGACTGGGCCGAGCCCTCACCGGCTATTATTTCCACATCAAAGATTTGTCACATTGACAACAGCTGACATGCACGGTCCAATATCAGTCCCGGCTTCTCCTCCAAAAGCAATTCCTTCAACTCTTTCTCACTTTTTCTTTGCTTCAATCTCTCTCTCTTTTCCGTTACCTCTGTAAGAACTTTCAAAGTATACTCTTCACGCTTCTTTGTCACCCGTGTCACCTCTGCTTCACATGCTGGGGTGGAGAGAAGTTCCTGGATAAAACATAATGCGCTCCCTTCTCCAAAGCAACCGCCTTCTGGTTCTCTCTCTCTCTGTGTTTTTCTCCAGCTGTCCTCAAAGGAAAGAACGAACACAAGTTTCCCCAGCAACATACCGTATTTCACTATACAGAAAGGCTCTCTTAAAGAAATACGTTCCTATAACTTTCTATAGCAATAAATAGTGCCTGCTAGATGTTCTGACAAGGCAGCGTTAGAAAAATAGTGTAAAAACTCACTTTAACCTCATTACTTTACAAAACTACTTTAATGATAGTGGACCAAAGAAGCCCAGAGAAGAGGATCCTGCACATCAACCATTCAGCACAAGATAAATGATTAAAATACCGGGAGACGGTGTGAAAAAACAATTGTCTGCCTCTAGAAAAATGACCAGAAAGTGAATTCCAAACACTGCCACCTGTGAAGTCTGCCATAAATTACCTTGTTTGTTTACCTGTGTGCTTGTATGAGTGAATAAAATGGTCCATGGCTCCCTTAGGCTAGGCCAAAAAGCCTCCTTAATAAATCTCCCCTAACCCACTTCCATTAATGTTTATTTAATGCTTTCCTATGTGCCTCCTGGCTCTGTGCTGCGAGGCAGATAGCAAGTAAGCTTTTAGTGTGGATTGACTTTCCCCCTCCAGCCCCACAGCCAAATATATACATCTCACCTCAGTTTGGAGCAGAAGGTTGGCGTAATTTCGCCAGGTCGACAGCAGGGACTGCATTCATGGCTATTGAGCACTTGCACAAGGGGAATAGGGCAAGAAAGCATACATTGTTGAGTTTTTGGACAACTAATCGCATGTCGTAGTGAGCTGGAGGGATGGAAATAAACAGTAGTTCTAATGGTGACCTGTCTGTTGTTATTGTTGGGGAATAGCACAGATAGAAAGCGGGCCTGCAGTGTATGTTCGGGGGTCTCTGTTTGGCAGATTTATTGATCCACTGAAAGTGAAATGCAGTGCTCTTCACATCTTTTAAAGGGATAGTTCATCACAAAGAGAAACAAATTAAAATCATTACATACTCATTCTCAAGTCATCCTAAACATTTATTTGTTGAAAGACAACATATTTTGTTCTCAAGGACATTAAAGTTATCATTTTTAAACATAACAAATATTGTAGATTATTATTAATATTAACAGATATTAGATTATTATGTACACTAATAATTAGTGTAACTTATATTTAGTGATTAGAAAAAAAAGTATATTACACCCTGGGGTATGATTCAATTCAATTCATTCATTCGTTTTCCTACAGCTTAGTCCCTTTATTTATCCGCCAACTAATCCAGCATATGTTATACACAGCGGATGCCCTTCCAGCTGAAACCCAGTACTAGGAAACACCCATACACTCTCACATTCACACATATACACTGTGGCCAATTTAGTTTATTCAATTCACCTATAGCGCATGAGTTTGGACTGTGGGGGATATCGGAGCACCTGGAGGAAATCCAAGCCAACACAGGAGAACATGCAAACTCCACACAGAAATGCCAACTGACCCAGCTGGGACTCAAACCAGTGATCTTCTTGCTGTGAGGTGGCAATCCTAACCGAGCCACTGCGTCGTACAATTCAATTAATTTCCAGTTTATTTATTTGTTTAGTGCTTTTTACAATAATTATTGTTTCAAAGCAGCTTTACAAATTAAATGACTAATTTGTTTAAACTAAGTTAAAGTTACAATCAAATATAAGTTATTATATACAGACATAGTTAACCTGCAATTTCATAGCATATAGGTGATGTCTGTGTATCATCTTGTTCAGGCCCATTCTGTGTGTTTTTTTTTTTTGGCTTATTTCAGCTACATTTTTTCTCCAAAACCTACAAACCACGCATAATGTTTTTTTTTAAACGTAGCATGTACATCAGTATTTCTCACATATTATTGTAGCACAGTTTGTGCTCAATACAAAAAATCTAATAAAATACATATTGGTGAATACAATGTAATAAGTAGCTGAAATAAGCACAAATGTCAGGGCTAGTAAAATATCTTAGGGGTGCCAAAATCACCTCAGACCCCTGAGAGTTAATGAAATGTATTTGCTTATTAAGTTTATGTGTTGTCCTCAAAGTCTTAGATGGTTATATGAATGATATGAATAATTTCTGGCTTTCTCTGATTATTTATTCCTATAAAGTACATATTCTGCATGATCTTATTCTAATTCACCAATCACAATACCTAAACTCTTACTACATTAAATACCACTAAAAAGTAAATTAGGAGTAGATTTTGCCACAAGTTCTGAAGCCCAAACCAGATTTTCTAATTTTCACCACTTTTGGTATGTGTGTAAAGTAGCTGCACAATTCTGGTTAAATGAGAATCTGCAAAAAATAAAAAATAAAGATCATGATTTTCTCATGATTCTGTAGATGTAAAATAAAGGTTAATAATATTATTAGGCCTATGTGCAGGTCTACTGTTTGTTAAAATGCTAATTTTTGTATAGAGTTGGAACGGTGGACTTGAATCAACTTAAAATTTGTCCTGGTTGTTAATGCACAGTAAAACTCTGACATCAGAATACAACTATTCATAATTCTGAAGTTGAATTATTATGTTTGAGATAAATGCCTGCAATCTGTAATTGACAACATTTTTTGACTTTTTTTCACTGGTAAAATTATCAGGTTTCCTCTTGCAATATATTCAACATTATATAGGCTATAGTTATACTGACACAGTTAAACATTTATTCTCATTCACAACACTTAGTTATACTTACACAGTTAAACATTTATTCTCATTCACAACACTTTGTGTTTGCTATGAAAAAAAAAATCAAAAGCTTGCTGTAAGTATAACAGCATATATGATCGTTTATATGATGTGCGAGCTTTTGGATTCACTTTTACTGCAGAGTGTGGCTCATGTCATGACTGCCGTCACTTTGAGAAAAAAAACAAAAAAAAAAACAACAACTCACACTTCCCACACGGCCCCCAAACGATAGTTCTGTGCAACAAACTGAACGTCATTTACAAGTTTATTACCTGTTATTCACAGCCTATGCAGGTTCTTCTGTTCACTAAAGTAGTCATCATTTTACGGGAGTATGCGTCCTTTCTGTGGTAAACACACAGCTCACGGTTAGCTCACGTGTGATTTCACAGCCGCAAATACGTCATTATATAAATTCATTCATTCATTTTCTTTTTGGCTTAGTCTCTTTATTAATTAGGGGTCGCCACAGCAGAATAAACCATCAACTTATCCAGCAGCGGATGCCCTTTCAGCTGCAACCCAACACTGGGAAACACCCATACACTCTCATTCACACACATACACTATAGATAATTTAGCTTACCCAATTTACCTATAGCACATGTTTTTGGACTTGTGAGGGAAACCAGAGCACCCGGAGGAAGCCCACGCGAACACGAGGATAACATGCAAACTCCACACACAAATGCCAACTGACCCAGCTGGGGCTCGAACCAGCGACCTTCTTGCTGTGAGGCCATCGTGCCTCCCACTGCACCACCGTGATGCACATTTTTGCCTGAATTCTACCTTATAAATATAGTTTGTGACTCTTTCAACACCATTTTGAAGTGTCCATTTTGCTGAGCAACGTTACAATGTGAGGACTTGTGACCGCCTGTTTCTCTCCTGACCTTGAAAATATAATTGGCTGAATCGTAGAAATGCTGGATTATGATCGTGTAGGGGGTCGAATCAAGATCACAATCTTTTTTTGATTAATCATGCAGCCCTAGTGTAAAGCTTAGTGAGTATTTGAGGATGTTCAGAGCCTCAAAAATGTGATTCGTTTTAGAGAAGAACACTGCTACTATTGCTACTACTACTACTACTACTAATAATAATGACAAACAGAGGAATACCAATAGGGCCTCACACCAACTGGTATTCAATCCCTAATTAAAGAAAGAAAAAAGAGAAAGAGATTCATAACCCCTATAACCAAACTCTCTTTTAGGTTTTCACACTCTGCCTTCTCTATTCCAGTCAGCACGGCTGAATAAACAATGAGATTTTGTTTGTTTTATTTTATTTTTAGGTGAACTACCCCTTTAAATAATCGACTGGCACTTACTGTGTACTTGCATCATTTGCGACAATGAGAATGAACAGTGCCTCCCTGACTGAAGGACAAGGTGTTCAGTAGATTATGCAGTAAAAAATAAAGGGCCTCCTCATTAACATTCATCTCCACAAAACAACCCAAGTGCCAAATAATGACACTTCCCTTCAGGCAAACATGAATAAAAATAATAGAATTCCATACCTCGTGAACCCGTAGAAGAGCTTTATCTGTTGCATGAAAATATTGGAAAAGAGTGAGAGAGAGAGAGGGGGGGGGGGTTCACTGTAACCCATAAAATACAATTTGAATTGTACCAAATTGAACGTCACAGTTCTCTAAATTCTTTGAGGGTTTCTGGACGGCATCCAAAGTAATTAACACAACACCTTGGATGGAGATCAACAGAGTGCCACCGACAGGCTTTCCAGCACGTTACCATCGCAGTCCTGTCTGCTCTTAAAAGCTGCCAACACAGCCTCGACTGTCAGATAGTATCTCCGCCGCCTCTTCCACGTGTAATTATGCCGTATTGTGCAGCTGTACAAGCAATCAAGCGTCTGAACTCAATCAAAAACTTCGCTCAGACCCTGTTAGGGTACCGCTAGAAAATTTGGAGAGCACGCTACTGATTAATGGTCTATTATTGACAGAAACTCAAGCCTAGCATGCTGTGATGAGAATGGTAATGAGAACAGCCATGGCTGAAACAAATTTTTAAAAGGGGGAAAAGTAGGTAATTGCTCAGGCAGTAATGAAGCTGATGAGCGTTGAGATTCTGATGACTCATTTTTGTGTGGCTGTGGAATTTTTTGTGAGGAAAAGAATGTAACGGGAGGCATTTCTGCTGATTCACCCGTTGTGAATTGTACACAAGATAGGGAGGCGCATTGATTATTCTCTCTGAAATTGAAATGAAAAGAGGCCTCTGCGCTGCAGTGCAGACAGACGACTGTTTGACTAAGCTAGCATCGCATTCGCTTCACGGTCAGACATGCTTTAACTTTAATCTGAAAGAATATTACAAAGAATAGGTGATTTTTTTGACAATTTATTTATTTATTTATTTTTTTTTTATATTTATGATGATCTCATATATTAAGGAGCACCTTACAGATGTTTGAAGGGAATTGTTTATTGCAAATAATCAGACACAGTTGTGTGTGAGAGAAATCTTAAAATGAAAAAACCAATGAGGTTGTTTTAATCCACTCTAATCTGCAGTAATGAACAAATACATTTGGTAAGAGAATAAATAACAAGAAAATTCCCTTAAAATGGACATCAAAAACAAACTTAAAATATAAACATACATTTTTGATCAAATCTGACATTTTAGGCGATTAAAATTGTTAAAATATTTAATATTTTAAATAAAGTGAACTTTTACAAACTGGAACCCTGCAATTTTTACAGTGCAAACTAATTTCGAGAGGAGCACATGATATGATTGATCACAGCTGGTCTCTCATCTGTAATCATTAGTAAGCCAATCGGATCATTCCAAACTCACTATAAATAGCCCAACTAGCATTACTCCCTCACCTTTGTTTTTTGAATAATCCCCCATCCACTCCATCTCCACCTTTCCTCCTTCACCAAGGGGAGCTCTCGAGAACTATCTTTTTATAACGGTCTCTTGCGTGTGTATATGCATCCGATGGGTCAGTTCTACAGGTCTGAGACCAGCTCTTAATTGTCTACGGGCGACTTGACCCAAGCCTCTTGTCACCATCCCTATCTGGAATCAGATACGACCCCGCATTGACGTACATATTTAGAATTGTCTATCTTTGTTTTACCCAATCAGAACCTGTTCCCTGAATCACACCCTTTCTGGTCTTGTGTAGAGAGTATTTGACTTGTTTTTGATTTGTGATTGTAAATAGAGCAGCCTAGGAACTCATTGCAAGTGTTAAAGCTGGCTTCTGCTGAAGAAACTGCAAACTATCTTCAGTAAACTTTATTCAGTTGAATCTCTGACTCCAGCTCTTCTTCATCTGACAGACTGGTCATTGTATGGGTTAAAACTGTAAATTATGCCTACAGTACGTATCCACAATGAGCCTGGGTTGAGATAACAAGTAGTTGGAGGAAAAATCAAGGTCCCCTATTGCAATTTAAAAACACAAAAAATATTCTTAACAGATATTCTTTGCAGATATTTTTTTACAGTGTATGGCTGTACCATCCCTCAAATGTTTGTCTAGTTTGACCTTGCATTGTCCCTTGCTTACACAGGCCTTAAACAAAGCAGGCCTCAAAACACATTCTATAACACCTCTCTTTTCAACGTCCTCCAGCCTCCATCAGTTTGACACAGTTAGTTCAGTTCTAGGATACAGTTGTCACTCTCGTAGACAAACAAAACGAATACGAACGCATTCTGCATTGTAGAGCTCGCACAATTCCACAGACATGCGTCATCGGGCACACACAAACAGACGCGAGACAAATGGAAATGAGGTGTTTTACCATCCACACCTTCATTGGCACTCAGACTCTCTCGATTCTCTTATCAGCGAGCGGAGCTGACAGCTGAGAGTGAAGTCTGCATGCAGATCAGATGAGCAAGTCTCCTCCAGCTAGCTGCGTGCTCTACACTCCCCACATTAACCTCCAGTGCTGGGGGTCTAATTTCACCTCCGCACACGGGCTAATAATTAAAGCCCCGGCCCCTGGCAATAATCAGGATGTGATGTGTCAATGGCAACAGCGAGGCGGCGGATAAGTGAATTCCATCTCCCGGTTTTTCTCTGCGGCGAGGTTGGGACCTCTTGTCACATCACGCTCCCTGTCACATCAGCGCGGAGAGGCCCTCTCTTCCTCTTCATTTGAAAAATTAAAAGCGGGATTCAGAGTCAATTTCACTGTCAATTTATTCTGCATCTCTGCAAATGAAATATTTATGGAGCTGGGAGATGGGTCTCGGATGCCACTCGCGCCAGTATCCAGCTGCATGTGAAGTAGAGAGCTGTCCAAACAATCATCCAAACTGCAGGATGGAGCAAACAGTGAGGAAAAAAGAGAAAAAAAAGAATGGATTTCAACATCCTGCGCCTACAGGTGAACCTGTATGTGGATGGCCACATATCGAAAGCTTTAGGCTATGTGTTGATTAGCTATAGCCGAACACGAAAAAAAGCCATCAGAGGAAGCGTGAAGTTTTCATGAGCTGGGTTATTTCATTCTGCAGGGGGTCCCGAACATCACATATGTACACGTGATGCGCGCCTAGGCGAAGGTCATCTTTCATATCAACGCTGTTGGCTCTGCTGACCTGATCTTGGCACCACAACAGATGTGCTGCGTCTCACACATTGGCCAACGGGTTCACATGCTCTGGTATTTACATCAGCACCCTGTCATATTATTATGAATCTAACACATACGCTTTGGATTATATTTAATAATGAACACTGCTGTGTGCAGAAACAGCACAGCACCTAAAGAGAATGTTACCCTGACAACGTGATATATCATTAAAATCTTTACAATAAAAAACTTGGAGCACATTTATTTATTTATTTATTAATCAATCAACCATCTGCCTTTCTATTTGGCAGTTGGTTATATGTTTTTTACTTATATGCCAGAAAAATAAATAAATAAATAAATAAATAAATAAATAAATAAATAAATAAATAAATAAACAAATGTTACATTCTTCATTATTACTATATACCAGGGATCACCAAACTTGTTCCTGGAGGTCCGGTGTCCTGCAGATTTTAGCTCCAACCCTAATTAAACACACCTGAACAAGCCAATCAAGGTCTTCCTAGTTATACTTGAAACACCCAGGCAGGTGTGTTGAGGCAAGTTGGAGCTAAACCCTGCAGGGCACCTGCTATACAATAACAAGTTTGTATTTTAATATATTTGTGAAATGTAATGAATATGAATACAAAGAATATTTTTCTTCAGTCATTTTTCCAGTCTATTTTCTGATATACATGCTTCAGAATTAATTCTAATATACTAATTTGGTGCTAAGGAAATATAATTTTTTTTTATTATCATCAACATTAAAAACAGCTGTGGGGCAATTATTTTGTTTGTTTTGTTTTGAGCAAGATGCGCTTTCTTTTTAGGATTCTTTGATAAACATTAAACATTTAAAAGCCAGCAGCTAGCATTCTGCGACTCTCACATGGTCGCCAACTGAAGCGCCGGATGAGTACCTAGATGGGAGACCACATGGGAAAGCTAGGTTGCTGCCGGAAGTGGTGTTAGTGAGACCAAGAGGGGGCGCTCAACCTGCGGTCCTAATGTGTGGGTCCTAATACCCCAGTATATTAATAAGGATGCTATACTGCTCATTGAGCACCGTCTTTTGAATGAGACGTTAAATAAGACTGTTCATCCATCCATCCATTTATCTAATAATATGTTTTTTTCTAATAATTTTAACTACAGATGTATATACAGCCTTAGTGACCCAATTTTTGAAAGCTAGAGTACATCAGTCATTAAACATCCTCAATCATCATACATGCAACCAATGTGTACTAATGCACATCTGTAACAGATCACATGACCTGCAGCCACGTGCATCCCCATGCATGATATCATCCTTCAGGCAAGCTGTTAGTAATGCTATAGGTGCCGCCTCGCGGTGTATCTCTTAGTGTGCCTTCACCTGCTAGTAATTAAGTTTATCACTCCTAACAAACTGCTCTGTGATTACACGAATCACACAATTGGTTTCAGCGATTGCTATCGTACAGCTGCTGAAATGAGAACAATTGCAGGCTTCTTCATTTTAATTGAAAACCACATCGGCATACACACGAGTGAGAGAGAGAGAGAGAAAAAAGAGAGAGAAATAATATGAGCTAAATCACTCTGACAGAAAGGAGAAAAAGCGAGGAAGAAAAAACGTGTGGGTTTAAGCATTTTAATGGCGGTGAAAGCTTGCCTATCTAGTTAAAAGCAATAGTCTAATAAGGTTTACCCCCATTTTACCTTTCCATCAGAGCTGGTGGTTGAAACGAGTGTGAGAGTGGTTCTCAGGAGGGTGGTTAATATATTTCCTGAGCATGCCTGTAATCAAGACTAGTAGGATTGTTCTGATGGAGTCCCTGCTGAGCTGACTTTGAAGTACGCCTCCAGACGACTAAGTGTTTTAAATGTCAATAGAATTGGAGGTTGTCTTTTTTTTTGGACATATAAAACTTCTGTACAAATAGCTGGTCTAAGCACTTAAATGCTTTTAGCTCTGTACAAATTGGATCGATGGTGAGCACTTTTGCAGCAAAGCGAACCTTTCTCTATTTTGTTTTCCTTCATTTCATTCCTTATCATGTGGTCGTTATTATTTTAATGAGAGTCTATTTATTTATTCCAAGAAAATCAATTCCGACACTTTGAAATGAACAACTATTTGGATAGGCTGGGCAACTCATCCTCAGGATGTTTGCCAGCCTCTGTGAGATTGTTGCATGTGAGAGAGAGAGAGAGAGAGAGAGAGAGAGAGAGAGAGAGAGAGAGAGAGAGAGAGAGAGAGAGAGAGAGAGAGAGAGAGAGAGCTGTGTGAAGTATTGATCAGTCTCTTCCTGTTGAAGCAGCAGGGGGCTGTGACAGGCAACAGCTCCATTCAATATCCTTATCATTCTCCCAGTCTTCAGCCTAACAGCAGGTCAAACCAGTGCTGAAGAGCTGAAGGAACATTTCGATTGCTTAAGCCAATGAATTCCATTAAAAGACCACTAACACATTTCTTTGTTCATAGGAACTTCAGCTTAATGAAGTGTCTAGAGAAAAAGAAATCAACCGGTGTACTGCTGTAGAGCTTGATGGACCTTGAATACTTATACAGTATAGGCAATACTGTAAATGGCTAATAGTAGGCACACATGGAACCTTCGTCCACACATTATTAGTCCATCTTTGAGTCTATTTATTTATTTACGTAAGTGGGCAAGTATATACAGTTGAAGTCAGAATTATTAGCCCCCCTGAATTATTAGCCCCCCTGTTTATTTGTTTCCCAAATTTCTTTCCAAATTTTTTTCAACACATTTCTAAAATAATAGTATTAGTAACAGATTTATTTTACTAATAATTCTGACTTTAACTGTATAGTCATTCATTTTTTACATTAATTTCATGTCTATTATCAATCCAGGCTCAGTCTGATTATTTACCCCTATATACACTTCTGGAGAATGCCAAATACGTCCCAGGAGATATGTTTTTTTCAGTTTTTGTTTTTGCAAATCTGCCTATAACTGCCAGTATGCTTTTTCAGATCTCAAATTTCTCTCTCGAGTCCTGTTCACACATAAATCCACCAGAAGCTGCTGTCGACTGACTGACTGACTGACCAACCAACGGATTCCCTCACGGACCCCCTTCCCTAAACCCAACCAATAGCGTTTTAAAAAGCACTTTCTCCAACTGTTCTTCATCGGACTCGAACCCCATTGTCAAGGTCAACTCCGCTCTCCATCTCAAATTCTCTGTCGTATGTAGCGAGCCACTGGACAAGCTGGTAACAGTTGAAGAACCATCCATATAAAGGTAAGCAGCCAGCTAGTAAGCGCAAAAAGGAATGCCGTCATACCGCCCTGTAGCGCTCATTTTCATCACGAAATGCAGCCATACATGCAGCCATACATCCTCATAATCTCCAGAAATGTATGTAGAGGGACGTTTTCAGTATGAGCCTATGTTATATATTATTATATGCACATGTTTATATAATTTAAGTATAATGCAGTTTGTAAAGTAATATTTTCAGCTTTTTAGTAGATATTTTATATATTTTACTTTGTTTACCAAGTGGTTCTAGTTGTATTTGCATTGTAAACCTTATATTAAAATGATATTCATTTTCAATTTCATTTGTTATATTTTTTTGTTTCTATACTCTCAAAATCATTTAGCATTTTAAATTCTGCGTAGAAATAGCAATATAAGAATCTGTTTGTCTGTCTGTCTGTCTGTCTGTCTGTCTGTCTGTCTGACTACCTATCTACCTACCTCCCTCCCTCCCTCCCTCCTTACCTACCTACCTACCTACCTACCTACCTACCTACCTTCCTACCTACCTACCTTCCTACCTACCTATCTATCTATCTATCTATCTATCTATCTATCTATCTATCTATCTATCTATCTATCTATCTATCTATCTATCTATCTATCTATCTATCTATCTATCTATCTATCTATCTATCTATCTATCTATCTATCTATCTATCATTAAATTCTCTTCCATGTGAATTATCTGCAAAACATGACGACAACAACAAAACAGCTCATGAACAGATGTTGATCCGAATCCATACAGTGTGTTAAGAATAAAGGAATCTATAATGGCTCATGTTCACAGCTGGTCCGATGAGTAATAATCAGCAAATGTAAGTATCGAGCGCCGCATGCACCCTGCTGGCTATAAAAGGGACATTTTTCTAGCATGCGGCCTCTCTCTGATTAGATTAAGTGCAGACATGATACAAATGAAAATCATATTTACGGTACCCCGTCATACATCTACAGCCGACCCGTGTCAAGTCTGGGAGGGGAGGAGAGCGCGCTGGAATAATGGAACAGTCTCCAGTGGAGACGAGAAGGCACCGCCACTATTTTTAGCAAATTAATTTAAGGCTCTGAATAATTAACTGATAATTATCTGGCAATCAAGTGTGAGATAAAATGATCTCTCGCAGTTGCTCCAGCAAAAGCTGAGGAGCTTTACGGGGATGTTGAACTGACAAGGAGAATGAGACGCGTATCCTGAAGCGCAAGTGAATTTGCGAATCATTAATGTCTAATGAGTGACAGGAAACTGGCGCCCACACAATGTTTGTTTGTGACATAACAGAGGGGATGTGAAAAAGCTGTCTGCTCCAGCCGGGCCTGATCAGAAACATGTCGCAGCGCCGACGCTCCTTCACACAAACACCTTTAGAGAGTGTGAATATGCCTCCAGCACAGAGGCGCGTATAGCGGACAGAGTTACATGTAATGTTTTGGAGAGCTGATGTATGCTGGACGCTTATGATGAAAGCGCTTCATTCGTTTGTCCTACTCTATTCAGGACTTCACAGAAATGCAGCCTATAATAACCCAGATTCTCAAGGACAAAACATTTTTTAATTTGAATGTAACTAAAGACACTACAGGAGTATTGGTGACAACATATGGGCCGCTCATGACATTGCCCTTTGCTCATTTGACAATGCTGTGTGTCTATGCGAATGATGTCGTGTGGAAAAAAAAGAAAGAAAACAAATTCACTGAGTTGAGGATATAGAAGGATATAATGCTTCATATTCCAAGGCTGTGGGTCTCTATTAAACTAAAGACGCAAGAAACCCTGAGAAAATCTTAGAGCTTCTTGACAATGTGAATTGGAGCTTTCCACAAACTGTGCATTGAATGAGGCCTTGAACTCTATAGTCATATTCAGATGAAAATGCGATGAAAGGAGATGCATAACTTTCATAAAAATGCAGATTGTATACCTCAGGAGGTCACAGTAAATATTACTTTTATATTATAGCCTTTTTCACACACATATGTGAAAAAATATATAAAAGTAGCAATATTTTCCATTAAGAAAGCAAGCAACACTGTTATAAACTCAATCTTTAGACAAAGACTAAACTATTTTCTTGTAAAGTATACTTAAGTAATCTATGTTTTAATTACACATTTTTATATAAAAAAATAGCATATATGGTAAAACTTTACAATACTTGTTAGCTTGTTAACATTAACATTTGTTTTATATTAGTTAATGGTTAAAGGTGCTGTATAATGAAAATCTGGGTATACCAAGGCATAGTAGAACAATAAAAGATCAGTATATGGAAATGGGCATACTGTGAGCCTTAGACACCACTGTTTCCTCATTCTTAAGTAAATTCCATGAGTGTAAAACCCTGGTAGACAATGAGCCAATCAGAAGACAAAACAAACTGTAACGAGACTCATGGGCCATGCCCTCCTTATTTGCATGTATGCCTACTTTAGGTCATTCATTCGGACCTGATGAGCAGAGAATCATCAAAAAATCATTAATATGCATGTCTCAGGCTGTATTTGATAAGCCAAACGTTTTCAAGCAATACAACAGTGATAGTTTTCCTCCCGTAGTTATTTTAAGTGTATATTTCACTTACTATGCATGTGGGACTTTTATTTTGAAAACGTGAGCCCCAAATTTTTTACTATGCGTTCTGGGACACAACAGCACGAGGCATGTTCAAAATTCAATTTAGGAGGTGTTTAGGTACATCTTTTGTTAATTTATCATGTTTATTGTAAAATTTGATGCGTATCTTTCAACAAACACATGTAGACTGCTGAATCATGTCAAATCACTCAGCTCAATAATCATCTGTTCATGCAGAGATTGATACTAAGTCCTGGTTGTTTTCTTTGGCAATATAACTTCAAAATACAACGAAATACGTATCTATCACTCTCTTTTGTTAAGTTTAATTATAGTTTAGCCTTTCTCAACAATGCATCTAGTGAGCAAAATAGGTTAACGTTACTCTGATTTGGTTTATATTTGTCCCTGCTCTGTGTGTGTGTGTGTGTCTGTAAGAGTGGAACGTCAGAGCAGAGCTCATTAATATTCATGACACAAACCATATATGGTCAATCATGGACCTTCTGATTCTATGAGTATTTTATGGAGTAATACAGAAGCTTATTAAACCATATTTGGAGATTTTTTTTTCTTACCGAAGCCAATAAACCTACTATTTAGACATTTAACTGCAGTATATGCCACCTTTAATATTAATTATTACAAGATAATATCCAAAGTAGTCTCTGTTAACACCACTTAAGGCATTGTGAATTAACATGAATATTTAAATTAACAATTAACACCACCAAAGGTTAACAAATGCTGTAAATATTGTTAACATACACTATAAATAATCTGTAAATTAACAGTTTCTGTATTTTGTGTTTTCTGTTTATTTATGGTTGTGAATTGCATTATGGGAAGTTGATCTCTGCTCTGTCGACTTTTATGGAAATTCAGCTCTACAGTTTGACAAAGCAACTTTTATTGACATGTTAGTAGTTTTAAATACTATAATGTTTAGGAAATTACATATAGAGTAAATCTATAAAACAACAGAAAATGAACTGGCAGCTTATTACAAGGTTTTTGTATCGTAATGAGCCCAGACAATATATCACTATAAACTATTAAAAAATGTTAGTAAAAGTCCCTTTTTCCAACTTTTTAATGTTAAAAGTTGTCAGAAGAAAGATCAAGATCTCATAATGCGATTCAAAAGCCTAAATACACTGGGAATAATAAAACATATGAATCATAATAATAGGAAAAAACCTCTAATGTACATTTATTTTTTAGTATTAAAAGTTATTTAAAACAGAATGTTAAATATTGAGTTGAGAAGCCTCTGAGATTGAACCAAAAATCAACATTGTATAGAGCGTTGGTGGGGAGACAATTCATGTACTTTAAAACTAACAACTTTTCATGCTAGCATTTTATGTGACATAACCATTCTCACACTAAACATAAATAAATAAAACATGGCATCTGTAGCTTAAATGCATTACAAATATTTATCTTGGAATTGTAGCCCAATTAATGGAAAGTGCCTACTGTGATGATGTGGCAAACATGGTGGAAATGGAAAATTCTGGCAGCTTATTACAAAGGTTTTGTTCTGTAATATACACAACCCAGACAATTTATCACTATAAACTTTTAAAAATGTAAATAAAAGTCTCTGTTCCCAACTTTTTAAGGTTAAAAGTTGTCAGAAGAAAGATCAAGGTCTCATAAGGGGATACAAAATCATAAATAAATGGAAAAATAAAAAATAAAAAAATCACAAAAATAGGGAAAACTGCTAATTTACATTTATTTTTGTGATATAGGTTAAAGCACAATTGCTAACCAATAAGACCTTATTGTAATCATTAAAATGAACATACTCTATGCAGTCAATACATTCTTAATTTCTTAGAAAAAGAAAATGTTATATATATAAATATATATTTGAAGCCTCTGAGATTGAACCAAAAATCAACATTAGAGTGTTAAGTGAGCAGTTTTACAAACTAATTTTGAGAGGAGCATGTGATATGATTGATCGTGGCTGGTCTCTCATCCGTAATCAGTAATAATCCAATCAGATTGATCCAAGTCCACAATAAATAGACCAATTTCACCCTACTACCTTATCTTCGTTTTGGAAGAATGCCCCCTTCCACCCCATCACCTAATTTTTCTCCTTTACCAGGGGGAGCTCTCGAGATCTACCTGATCTCGGACCCTTTTACATGCTAACTAACCAGGCGGGATGCCTGGACTCAATTATCTCCGAGCTCAGGGTTCTCTCCTGGGACAACATACCGAACCTCCTAATAGCGTCAAGCAATATCTAAGTTTGAACTCTTGAAAACTAGCAACTTTTCATGCTAACATTTTATGTGACACAATCATTCTCGCAAAATAATGAACAAATAAATAAAAATTTGTGCATTTGTGGCTTTAATGCATTAGAAATATATATTTTTTCGAATTGTAGCCCATTTAATGGAAAGTACCTACTGTGATGATGTGGCAACATGGTGGAAATTGAAAGTACCCCCCCCCCCTCCCCGGCTTTGTGCACGGTAAGTGAAGAGAAAGAAAGAGGGCCTTTATGCCCTAGATAACTGCACACCAGCCGGCTGGGCACTGACAGCTGATGAATCGCCCAAAGCTATGTGTTTGTGCTTCAACATGTGAATATCAAAGTGTATCACAAGCAGTTCCCCATAATTCCCTCTAGCTTCTACCTGCCTGTAACTCTCTCCCTCTCTCTCTCATCCATCCATCTATCCATCCATCTGTCCAACCGTCCATCCATTGCTCTTCTTCTCTCTTTCCAAAGCCCTCTTTAAACATTGTTCCACCAGCATATTCATGCGCAACCATCTGTCAAGCTAACTGTATCCACCCGTCAATCCGTCTATCGCACTGTCACTTTATTTTCCCCCCTCCCCCATTTCTAGTCCAGCACTGTGGAGGCTGATATCTAATTTCAAAACATTGTACCTTCGCAGCGTTAGAGAGCTGCGGAGAGACATTGGTACAAATGGAAATGTGAATTGTGCCCAGGCATCACCTGTCTGACAGCTGCTTTCAATATCAAAAAACAAGCCTTTCACAAGCCACATAGTTTAAACACAAATAGAAACTCTTTTTGAAATGGAAGGCGAAAAAAAAATACTTTTTCAAAGGTAAAAATGCTTAGGGTGGTGGATACGTAACAGTCTGGACGCACTCCACTATTGTGTCCTTTACAAAAACGAACCGTCAAGGGAAGCTCAATTACGCTCGCTCTTCAGATGTACATGGCGAGAAGGTAAGATGACAGGCTACCTACTTCCCACTGTGCAACCTTTCATGAAATCGATGCCACAGCTAAATGTGGCTTCCCTCCTAACTGTAGCCCGAACAGAGAAAAACACCCACAAACAGATAAATCTATCCACTTTCCATAACTGTATTCCTCACCGCCGACTGACAGAGGTACTATCAGCTACATTAGACATTTTCTCTCTCTCTGTTTCTCAAAAAAACTCAAGAGCTACCCGCACTAACGAATCGTCTCTCATTACGCTCATCCAGAGTGTTATGGATCAGCTAAAACCTCTCTCTGACAAGGCAGTGTCTCAGCGGTGAAAAGGTTTGACACAACCTTGACATGTTCAATGTCTGCACTTTGATTAAGGCCAGGGAAAAGAGTGAAAAATCCATAAATATATCATCAAGCCTCTGCAGGGAGAGCCATGGCGAAGTCTGATGCCTGCCCAGTAAACAGACATTTGAAAAGTCCTGTCTTCAACCTGCACAAAAGAACACTCACGTCTATTCTCCAAACACACATCTCAGAAAGGCGCTTCAAGCGCTTTCAAAGGATTGAAAATGATAGCAGTAGTCCACAAACACCCAGACTTTCACTGCATATAACTAGCAGAGGTCTGAGCACCGCGTGAATACTGAGGATTTTAAAGCAAGAGACACAAAGAGATATGAATGTCGACACACTTTGTCCGCAGAGATCATTGGAAATAAGTGAGATTGATTGGACGTGCAAACTGGAGCTACACTCTGGTTTGTTTACACAGGAAGAGCTGCTCCAGATGCCACCAGCATGGGAGCTGCATTAATCTAAATGGAGCCTGATACCTTCTGCAGGTGCCGGCGACAGAAACAAGCCATGGGAAGAAAATCAGCAAACTCCATTTCCATTCGGAGGCAGCCATTTTGTGCGCTCGGTGACATTCATTTGCGCAATGAGGGATCTTAGAGTCTCTCCGGCTCCTCTCATTAACATTAACCGCTGCAATTCAGAGCCAGAGCGCATTAACCCACTTACTTTCCTAATTACCTTTCCTCTGCTTTTTATTATCTACTTTGCGTCCGACCTGAGAGAGGTTACTTAGAGAGCCTTTCATTCATTACACGGATGCTCTACACTTCTGTGAAAGACACGGGAAAAAATGTATTTACGAGTAAACTCTTCCACAGATGTTTTGCAGGGCTGAATGGATTCGTTTCAATGTTTTAGCAAAGAAGCATCTCACCAATGAATCACTCACAGGTTCAGCGGCTTCAATACAAAAAGAAGCATTCGCAATCAGACGCACTACAGACCTGTATCTAAGGGCAAATTAGGTGCTTATTTCATTCATTCGTAACAGGAACTAGTCTTCTATCTTGAACGAGGAGTGCGGGGGGAAAATGAATGGATAAATGGTATTTGGTATTTACGCTGTCTATTTATATATAGATAAAAACACATAAGTGCTTTATACTGCAATCTGGAGTTTTGCTGTAGAAACGGCTAAAAATTCCAAACCTGAGGAATTTATTTCTTCAGCTGTATTAACTCCACGTGAATGCCAAAGCACTTGTTCATTCTGCCTCTGTCATTTATTATGGTGAAATAAAAGAAGATATGAAGGGAGGAAAAAGCTTTGCTCTTTGGCTAATTGTAATTAGCTGCTTAATTGTCTACATCATATGTATTCTCTTGCTTCCGACTAGTAAACATACAAAGAAAATGGCTCCTTTCCATGAATAAATCAGCCCGAGACTGCAATTTCTCTGTCGACATAACACAAAACATTCTGCTCACATCTCGATTCATTGATCAAAAAAGTGTTTTCATTTTCACCTCCACATTGGCACGGAGCTCTAAACGTATTACATTTATCAATAATTAGAGCTTACTAATGAAAGAAAATGCTGAGGAGAAGAAGATAACATTCTGAATCCCATTAATAATATAACTACCATATCAGTGCTGTAATACAAAATAAAGCACTTTCAAGAGTACAATAGCTTGTCACTAAGACGGTACTACATTTAAAAGGGATTGTTTGTACCTTATTTCACTTTAAAAGTTTCACAATAGTACCTTAAGGGCACATATAACAATTCTAATGAACTAAGAAACTGTTTACACCTGATTTTGGTCGATTGCATCATAAGCAGATGAGGGGATGAGGGAGTCTCTTTTGCCCACTTTTGCTGATTTCTTTCACTTTTACATTTCTTTTTCTTCAGGGTCTATGGGTGGGTTCATGCATGGGTTTTTCTGATGTGTTATTGTGGAAAAAAAGAGGCCATGATGATAAAGAGAGAAGAAGCTTTTACTGAAAACCTAATATAATGGCATTTTAATAAATAATGCATATAATATTAAATGCGGTGAGACATTAAATAACTTGCAGCAGTTATATGTTTAGAAACGAGTTTAAATTGCATAATTATCCTATAAATACACATTCATTTTCACTTTAATTAGATTTCCGGGTGAGGTGAGCTGGAACACCAGAGAACCATCGAACAGAAAACGATCCCGTAAGGAACTGATAATGCCTCATCAGCCGGTATGCGCGCGCACGTGCACAGAGCTGCTTGATTAGCTCATATATATCCTCACCAGGAGGATCCCGAGCCAGGCCTCATGCTGCCACGCGAGATTAGCCATAACCGCTGTTTTATGTCTGCTCTTCAATTTTCAAAATCCAATTTAAAAGAATGGAAGGGAGGCGCGGAGGCCTCAAACGATCACGCACCCCAATACGAGGCCTATATTTGGAACAATCATTTGGAATTAGTACCGACAGTGATTGGAAGCTTTATCAAATAACACTGACCGGGAACTTTTTGCTGCTGTTTTAGTACTTCGCATTCCTTATTCGTATGCAAATTGTGACGCTTACCATTGTGTCTTTTATCGTTAGCGAGCAAAGCAGAGCCTGTGTTATAATTGCTGCAATGTTTCATGAAGTAAATTTGGAAAATGAAAGTGTTGTTGGAGTCCCGGGAGAGCGGCGGCTGAACCTGTGGCAGCGCAGCAGTTGAAAGCATCCCTCTGAGAATGCTCACCGTCTCTGCTTTCTCTTTTTACTCTGAAGCGTAAGAAAGAGTTAACAATCCACTTTACGACATAGTCAAAGTGAATAAGGGAATTAGAGGAAGAGAAAATCTTATCTCCTTACATCCCCTCTGTCTCGATGAAAAGCTAGGCACTAGACAGATATGGTGTTAGAGCAAATCTCTGAGATATACTTTTAGTGCAAATTGTAACTTGGAACTGACAAGCTTCTTCCTGTGATCTCCCTGAACTGCTGTGAGTGGCAAGTATGTGGCAGATGCCGCATGGCCCTTTATTCTCTGAATACTGAAGGGAAGTCTTTTTTTTCATATGTTGACTTACGTAACGCAAATTTTCATTTTGCAATGCAGAGAAATGAACTTGAAATGAAAGGAGCATAAATGAATCAAATCAGCAAGAATTCATCTTGTTCATTCAAGGCCCAATTCACGAGTTTTAATCAGGAATCTGTTAAAAAATGACAAGCTAAACGAAAGACTTTTGAATGTTCTCTGTTCTTTAAAAAAAAAATAAAAAGGGGATCATCACATTAGACAGCAGTGAAGACACTGATTGACTAAAAGTAAATGCAAGATGTGACGGGATAAAAAGGTGCCTTCACCCCAAAATGAAAATTCAGTCATTTATTCTGGCTACCCTCATGTCATTCCAAACTCATAATTTTATATATAAAAAAAAATGATATAAAGAAAGAACATCACAAGTCTTTTCACCCATAATGCTTTAGATGTTCCTTAAGAGATCAAAAAAATGAGTCCATATTAATTGACAGGTTAAATTCCAGTCATCTGATGGCTCCAGGCAGAACAAATGATTTTTTTGTCTACCTTTTCTTTGGCATTAAAGATGCAATTAAGTAAATTGTCGTTGGATGG
Organism: Danio aesculapii; assembly: GCF_903798145.1. Lineage (NCBI taxonomy): Eukaryota > Metazoa > Chordata > Actinopteri > Cypriniformes > Danionidae > Danio > Danio aesculapii. The sequence goes on along the minus strand of NC_079448.1, from coordinate 41,896,677 downwards.
GGTAAGCATGTTTCAAAGAGTGTTTAGCCTGGTAACCCAACAGGCACACAATGTCATAAGACGTTAATATTAGGTCACATTTAGGTCAGAATGTCTAGCCAGCATCTAACGAATAACACTATTTTGACATCCAATAACGACGTCAAATGATGTTGATGTTTGGTTGATTTTAGGTTGTGTTGGAAAGTGACCATAATCCAACGTCAAACCAACATCTTAAACCAATGTCATATTGATGTCAAATACTGACATTTATTTGTCAGGTTTGGCAACCAAAATCCAACGTCAGATAGATGTCATAGTGGTAACATCTACACAATGTCAAGCTGTAACATCATTAGACGTTGAAATTTGATTGATTTTAGGTTGGACATTGGACGTTGGGTTCTGACATCAACCCGGTTATCATTGTCAGCTGATCATTGTTTATATGTGAAAGAGTGCCAATATTAAATTATATTTATCACATAAAGTGATTATATCTCTTCTGAAGATTAACCTGCTACATTTTAAACTACATTTTAAAGCATCACGTATTTAGTTGAATAGTCTTTCAATAGATGTAGAGAAATCTCTGTCAATTCATAAATGCATTCATTGTGTTACGAAGATGAACAAAAGTCTTATCATGGATAAATGACAGCAAGTTAATCTTGCAGAGTTTTAAGACTCTAAATTTTAATGAATCTGCATCCAAGCAGATGTTTGACAAAGAGCTTAACGGAAGCTGAAAACATCATCCATGAGAATGAAAGAAAAGCATTTCAATACCCTCACAGAAGAAGGAGACTATCGCATTAGATAGCAGCGAAGATACTCTTCACCGATGGAAGATAAGCAGATATTGTGAGGGGATTAAGTTTTCAAAGAGGATCAAGCTAGTTGATAAGTGAGATTCCTGGCAAATATGCAAGATTGATGAAGAGACACAATGATAGCATTGTTACCACTCTGCACAGATATCAGCACCCGTTAGAGCTAAGATTTCATGCTAAGAAACACATTGCTGTGCCACGCAATGCAATAGCCTTATTAGACACTATATGGAGACCAGCTGGTGATCTGAATTCTGAAGCACCTCTGAGCAGGTCAGTTCTTTTCCCTGCGAGACGAACCAAACAGGCTTGAAACAGATGCTCAACCTGTACACACACTAATGTGATTTATAATTGCAGAAGTGACACAGAAATGAACAACCGAGGAAGAAAAACAAAAAGCGCACTTTGTAGTGTGCAAGAGGCAAATAGGCTCTGACAGAGCAGCATGTGTGGCAATTACAACTCAGTGGTAGATGAGACCGGATGGAGCGATTTCCTACAGCATTGTGGCCTCCACAAAGTTGCCATTAGAGGCTCTGCTGGGGTACTCTGTCTTCTGTTATTACTGTCTCTCCGGAGTCAATCTAGCTCTCTATCATTAAGAACAAAACAACAGATCTGTGCATCCAACCATTGAAAGACAAAACTATCAAATGGTCAATCTCGCAAAGAAATAGCCAGCTCATAGCGTACCACAAAATGGAAGGGAAAAGAATAAATAAAAATGTTAAGCGCACACACACACATGGGCACACGCACACAGATGGGTGCACACTTGTACAGCTATCCTTATTGGGACTTCTCATAGATGTAATGACTTTTTACAATATGCAAACTGTGTGTGTTTTATATTATATACAGTCAAGCCCAAAATTATCTTAATATAACAATATAATTTGGAGCTGGATTTGCTGGATAATTTGGTGGTTCATTCCGCTGTGGCCATCCCAGAATAATAAATGGACGAAGCCGAAAAAAAATGAATGAATGAATTTGGAGCTTGACTGTATGTTAGAATTAGAAGTCTTTATTGTCCACATATGTGAAAATTCGTTTTTGGCCTCACAAAGTGTTCTCAAACCATCCCCAAACATCACAAATACAAAACGCAAACACAAATCCTCCCAGACCACAGATCGCCAACACACAACCCTAGCTACGAGACCACAAACAGATTCACAGTGTGGAGGAATAACATACAAACTACTTGTTCAATATAGTAATAGCAGACAGTATAAACGATTTCTTAAAGATATTTGTTTTTGCTGTGAGTACTCGATATCGTCCACCAGAAGGAAGATTTTCAAATTCATAACAAAGAGGATGAGTTGAGTCCTGAACTATCTGTGAGGCTTTCCGTGTGGTCTTGTTTATATGCAGTTCCACAAGCCGCTTCTGGGAGTCCTATGTGATCTTACTAGCTGTGTAAACAATCTTTGTAATTTAACACTTGCTTGTTTTATCCCCTACCTCAAACATACCCCTAAACCCAACCCTAACAGTAAACATTCAGCACTTTTACATTTTTAAAATGCTTATGTAAAATCCTGTGTAATTTATCAACCGTTTTCCTCATGGAAAAAAAAAAAGTCCCCAAAGAGTCAACAAACATTTGTTGAATACAAACAACACACACACGCACACACACACACACACGCACATGCACACACACCCCTATGTAACGATCAAGAAAGCACTCAAAGGTTTCTCTGAATTTCTAATTTAAAGGGCATCTATTTTACCTCTTTTAAGTATTTTGCTTTGCGCATGTCCTGTCTTGTTGATATGATTATACATGTTACTACGGAGACATGTTAATACACGGCTGTCAATCAAATCTGTAAGCGGGGAAACCACACTCCTATGTCACGTTGCAGTGGGCCTCAAAATGGGAGGGATTTGGATTCTATTTTTAATTTCATGGAAATTATAAAAAAAAAATAGACTTATTGTGTTTATATCACCCCAATATGACTGATACACTATACCTACACACAGTTCTGTCCAAACAGCTTACAAAAGATGATTTTCATCATGGGTGCCATTTAAAATAAAATGTTGTAATTTATAGCATTTGGACAAAAAAGTTGCGATATTCACAGGCATGTTTACATCAATTTATTGTGAATAATAATAATAATAAAAAAATATATATTAAAAAATGGCAATATTTTATTTGAAATTTTGGGGAAAAATATAACAAAACATAACTTTTGTTTAAATAATGAAATATCTCATATCTTAGGTTTGATCATCCTGTTTATACTGAAAAAAGGCACATTTAAGAACAGTTATGGATTCTATGATATATATAGAGAGAGGGCAATGAAATTATATATACAAAGCAAGGAAATGTTCACAGTATGTCTGATAATATTTTCTTTCCTCTGGAGAAAGTCTTATTTGTTTTATTTTGGCTAGAATAAAAACAGATTAATTTTTTTTATGAAAAATGTCTTGAAAAATATCAAGTAAAATATTATTTACTGTCATCATGGCAAAGATAAAATAAATCAGTTATTAGAAATGAGTTATTAAAACTTTTATATGTAGAAATGTGTTGAAAAAAATCTCCCCGTTAAACAGAAGTTGGGGAAAAAATAAACAGGGGGGCTAATAATTCTGACTTCAACTGTAAATATACAGAATTACTCACCTTGCTCATCCAAAACTGAAAATAGTGCAATAAATAAATAATCTACAAATTAAAAATAAAACAAACAATCCAATACAATAAAATGGAAGTAAATCGCTGATTCCTTGTGTCCCAAATAGGGACGCTTACAACCTACCTTATTACTTATTTATCCTGCGTTACAGTGATGCAACTACATATTCCCCCTCATTTACAGCTTTATTTTGGAACAAAATATGATCTGTGCATTTCTTGAGTTTTCTCAGTTTGTGTGACGTCCTAATAAATCTTCTCTGCGTATGCAATAAAACATTAACAAATGCATTTTTACAATGCATGCACACAATTCAACTAGACATTTGACTCTGTATTATTAAAAGCTTTAATTCCCAGCTCACCTACATCTGAGAATTATGCAATCACAAAACCACACACACACACACACACACGCCCAGTGAAGCTCATTAAAAACACAGATACAGTATTTAATAGATAACAGCTTCTAGGCTGTAAGCGATGTATGTGGGGTTATGCGGAGAGTAAGCAGATGAAACTCAGGGTCAGGCTTAAAATATAGCAGGTCATGGCTGTAGGTTAATTGGCAGAGTGGCAGGGTAACAGGGGCAGGACTGGATGCATGCAGACACTAGAGAGGAGAGAGGGATGATCTGTCTGATGGTTAAGTGCATGGCTGGAATTAAAGATTAGTCTGTTGGATCTGTGGGCCTAGGAGAGGAACGTAGTGTCATTTATTAAAGCGCTCTCTATGCCCAGCCTTAAGAGGCGATATGCCATCTGCTCACCAAAATTTGGCAGAATTTGGCACCATCGTCTTAATCCTATATTTACACAACACGTTCCTACTCTGAAAGTTGCTCACTGAAGGTCCACTGAACTGAATTCACTGGAATGCTACAAATACTTAAAAGTCCAGATACTTTTTTTGCTGTTTGTTATTAAAGTAATTGAACAGATTTTGAAATAGAAATACCTTTAAAATACAATGTTTTAATTGAATATTCAATAAGATAGATAAGAACTTTGCGTCATTTTGGACACAGGCATGCATGGAGCATCTATATCTATGTAGTTATGTGTAATGCACATAAAATGTATAATTAGATTTTAAAAGTACAGTTAAATTAGATTTTATGTTCTTAAAAACATGGGCGGCACGGTGGCTTGGTGGTTAGCACTGTAGCCTCACAGCAAGAAGGTCGCTGGTTGGAGTCCCAGCTGGGCCAGTTGGCTTTTCTGTGTGGAGTTTGCAAGTTCTCCCTGTGTTCAAGTGGGTTTCCTGAGTGTTTGGGTGGTTTCCAGTACGAAGACTAAGAATAGTTGGCGGTTCATTCCGCTGTGGCAACCTATGATAAATAAGGGACTAAGTTGAAAGAAAATAAATGGATAAATGTTTTTAAAAATAGAATGCTTTAATATATTTAAAAAGAAATTAAATGCATCAGAATTTTTATTTTAACGTGTATGTTTTAAACTATTTCATTTCTTTATTGTTAGAATAAGGGTCAAAGATTTCAAAATACAAATACAAAATAAAAAATTTATTATTCCAAAATAATTCATAGTTTAATAATGTGGTTCATGGGCAATTAATACATTTTATTTGGACTAACTAACTTACTAACTAACTAACTGACTAACTATCCAGCCAACTAACTAACCAACCAACCAACCAACCAACAAAAAAATAAAAAAAAAAATAAATAAATACAATAAAATAAAATAAAATGAAATGAAATAAAATAAATGTTTACTTTCCTACCCATATTTAAGACACTTTTGGGATTGATTTGATCAATAAACAGGTATAATATAAATAAATATATATATTCATAATAATTTCATTCTGCTAAATTATTACATCAGTGTATTTTAGTGTGGTTCATGTAAATTTCTCAATTCTAAATAAAAGAAGACAATTTCACGCAGAATACGAAAATATTATGCAGATTTTTTTTTTTAAATTACACTGAAAAAACCACAATTAAACATCAATTCAAAGTAACCCATTTTCCTTAATCAGCTAATATCTGTATCATATAACATCCAACAAACATAATTTTCCTCCTAAGATTTTTGCTTTAAAAGCATATTTGTGCTCTCTTTAAGCTACGTGCTATTTGGTTTGACATTTTGTTATCTCAAGCAGTGACATTCATTCATTTTTCAGAGCAGCCTAAGTGTCCAAATACTTTTTGGGGCCACTTTGAGAGACATTTTAGGAGCATGCGAGGACAGATAGGAGAAACAGACCAGTTTAAGTGTGTCCCTTGCTGTGCTGTTTCCAGAAACTCATCAAGGGTTTCATTGAAAACCGTGGCTTTGGCACTCAAAATAAACCCAAGTGGGCCTTACAAGAACAAGAGGAGCTGGAGTAGTGACTTCATGTTGTTGGTTGAAAAGGGGATAAAAGAACAGTGATACAACAACAACTGGAACAACTAGATGACATATGTAAGCTCCTTTTCAGACTAATATCCTCACATTGCTTGTCTAAAATATCCTTGATCAGCGTGGAAAATAACTGAAATCTTAATAGCAAAACAAACATGACAGATGTAAATGTTTGTTTACAGACTGATACTGCAGACACAATAATGATCATTATAACTATCAGATTATATGTTCTTATAAACAGATAATTACTATGATATATATATATATATATATATATATATATATATATATATATATATATATATATATATATATATACATATATACATACATATATACACACACACTGGTAGGAGGCATGTGTTGGCACGAGGCCACGGGCGAAGCCTTAGTTTCCCACCATTGACAATATACAGCCATACCGCACTGCTACAAGTGTGATATTGTGTTTATATCCATATATAAAAAGAAAATCAAACACAGAGAGTCTACACATCCTTTTGTATGAGGAACTACTTTCTTCCACGTCAACCGTCTATGCTCTGCTCAGTATGACAGGCTGATGGATGCCGATGCGCTGTATCTCCGAAAATATAAATATTTAAAATAGGCACTATTCTTATAAACAAACTGCATAACTCCAATCTAAACAACTACATTCTCGCCTAAAAAAGCCTCAAAAGTACATTATGTTGTCCAACAGCTGCAATATTTGTCAAATTGTAGTGAGTTTCTTGATCTGCTGTCACTCTATGTGGGCGGAGTAATACACAAGAGTGAAGAGGCTGTATGAGTGTTGCTATTGCAGAATATTGCAGGGCTATCAGCCAATCAGATTCAAGAACCAGACAAAACTGTTGTATAAATATATAGGTTTCAAAATAATTTAGTCATTTATTATTGTTAGAATAGGGGTAGAAGGATATGAACATGAATTAATAATTAATTTGAAAGTAAACAGTTATATATAAAAAATCTAAATAAATAACAATTTTAAATGTAAAATAAATAAAATTAAATAAAAACACAGTCTTCTTGTTTATTTGCCCCATCGCTGTATTCTATTACCAGCAATCACAGGAATGCAGAGAGTTGTAGCTCCATTTGGGCTTTAAATCCAAGATGAACAGAAAAATACTGACGCATTCTCATGCTGTGTATTTGGTTCATATTTCTTGATTTAAAACATATGAGCCTTTCTATTAATTTTCTATGAAATTATGCATCTGAGGAGATCTGATCTCTTTCTCCCATCTCACTATATAATTTAGAAACTTGCTGGTGTCTGAAAGTTTGTTTTGAGGGGAACTTGATTTTTCAGCACAACTTGCGTAATTTCATAGAAAATTAATAGGAAGGCTCATATGTTTGGGAACTGGTTTGAAATGTTTTAAACTTTGATGTAGGCTGGTATACTGTTATTAAAACATTGGAAATGAACACTAATGCCAACTGCCCACTTTTGTTCATGTAAGAGTCTAAATTATCATATGCATTTGTTTATATGGCAAAGCAAGTCTTTTTCACCAAAGAAGGTCCATACCGACTCCAAAGGCAGACACTGATAAGATCAGGGCCTGGTATGTGGACTTTAGGGGTTTTACGATGTAGTCACATGTTGATTGCTCAGTTTGAATGTCTCAGTATTTGGGCTTTGGTCACATGGTCAGGAAAGAGACAAAATAGCTGGTAAACTTTGCTCTGTCTATTTTCCTTCTCTGCGCTTTCCTGCTCTGCTCCTCTCCTGATCTGGAGCCTATCTTCTCTGCCTCTTTGAGGCCTACTTATGCTCTTTGTCTCTCCCTTCCCCTGTGTCTCTCTTTCAGGTAACTTTATTTTTACATTTAAGCTGGGTACAATAACTATCATATGTTTTTATCATTTCATATTTTATCATTTTACACAGTTAAATAACAGCATAATTCAGTTGTAACCACAGCAAGTTATTGTCATTAAATCATTTCATTATCAAGTTTTTGTGAATTCGTTTTGATTTAACATCAACACTTAATTGCTCCATATTGCAATACAATACAATCACATAAAAGCAACACTCTCCCACATTTATAGCTGTTACTACTGCCCTTATTTCTGTTTTTGGAATAAGATTGCCGAAGAATGGTTTGGTTGGACTAGAAATGTACAGTTTTTTTTACCATCATGCAGATAACTATTTTAGTCACTCGGCAGAACTACAGTTCAAACCGCTGTGGTTAAAAACCCATTTTTACATTCATGACCTCCCCTCAAATCCCAGTTGACCTACTTTAGGTAAAGGCATTCAAAAGGAATCAAAATAAAATAAAATAAAATAAAATAAAATAAAATAAAATAAAATAAAATAAATAAAATAAAATAAAATAAAATAAAATAAAATAAAATAAAATAAAATAAAATAAAATAAAATAAAATAAATAAAATAAATAAATTGGCCTTTAAAGAAGCTCCAATGAGGCCTGATTACGTGACAGTAGAAACGTCTAGCCCTGACATATACACTAGCGCACTCATACACTTCACTACTGGCAGCACACACTCACCTCAGCCACCCCTGTGTCACAATACAAAAAAGTAATTATAGCAGAGGCTTTTAGCTCAGGACACAATTAAACTGATTAAAGGCCAGATTTCATACGCAAACTAGATGGTAATGGATTATTAGTCACCAGCAGGAGCACAATATCAAAGAAAAGCAAGCAAAAAAAAAAAAAACATCTTGCTCAGCGTCTCTATAGCATTCAGGAAGGTCAGACGGTGTCTCAGGAAAAACAGCCTGAAACTTTCCTTGTCTTTTTCACAAACAGTCAAAAGAGCAGCACCCCTGTGGGCAATGCTCTCCAGCTTCTCTCCTCCTCCCTCCGAATGCCAGTCCCATTTCACAGCCCTCTCGAGATCTGTCCAAACACACACACACACCGTCCCCCATCACCTTGCTCTGAGATGAATGAGATCGCCACTGTCCTCAATCATTTTAATCACTACATTGGAAAATGCCTTGTTCGCGGTTATCATTTTTGGACCGCCTTCTGGCATCTCCGTCTGACAGACTCACTCTTGCAAAACACACACACACACACACACACACAAACAGGACTGGCCATGTTATAAGAGTCAAAGCTAACAGATGGTGGAAGATTGGGGGGAAGAAGCCTAATTTTGACTCTTGTGCCCTTTTCGAGAGGGCCTAGTTTGAGAATGTAGGTTCAGCATCTGCTTGGTGCAGTGCAGGGCCGATGTGCTGAACACTGGCAACCTCTCCAGCGATGATGATGATGATGCAAGAGCAGGCAACAGCACAGCCACCTGAGACGCCAGGACTGCATCGCTCGCAATTAAATTAATCATTTATACGGAACAAAAGAGCTGCTTTTGTTCCACATTATCATGTAAAGATTCAAGCACTGTTTGGATGAATGAGAATGTGTGTGCAGAGAATGTGTGTACACTGGACAAGATCAATGTTGGGGGAATTCATAACAGTATGTGTGCATTGAATGACTGCATTCGCATAAACAGTGTTGCTTTTATAATAAATCATGTTATATATAATTATACTATTATAATTACTATAAGTATACCATTTTCATGTACTTATCAATAAAATAATAAAATTATAAAAATTGGATAAATAGATACAGAAAAGTATCTATTTATTTTTAGATGGGAATAAATACAGATATGACCTAAGATAATGATTGTGGTTAAATTGTAATTTAAAATTAATGTTGTAATTGTAAAAAAACAAGAACTAAATATATCTACACCTCAAAATTAAAATTAAATTTAAAATAGAATAAATAAAAAATAAATACATTTAATTTATAATGGATAAATAATTAAGAAGGAAGGAATGATAGGGAGTGTACAAAATGAAGGTAGAAAAAAGAAAAAAAAATAAAGAAAGGAAAAAAGGAAGGAAGAATACTAATAGATTGTACAAAATGAATTAATGTACAAAGTAAGAAAAAAAACAAAGGAAGGAAGGAAGGAAAGAAGGAGGGAAAGAACAAAGGGGGGAGGGAAAGAAGGAAATTAGGGAAGGAAAGAACAATATTAATGGATTGTACAAAATGAATGAATGTAGAGAAAAAATAGAAAAAATGTAGAGAAAAAATACAAAGAAAACAAGGAAGAAACAGAAGGAAGGAGGGAAGAAAGAAAGAAAGAAAGAAAAGAAATACGGAAGAAGGGAAGGAAGGAAGGAAGGAAGGAAGGAAGGAAGGAAGGAAGGAAGGAAGGAAGGAAGGAAGGAAAGGATGGAAGTAAATTAGGGAAGGAGAGAAGGAAATTAAGAAATTAGGGAAGTAATGAAGGAAGGAAGGAAGGACGGAAGCAAGGAAAGAAAGAAAGAAAGAAAGAAAAAAAAGAAAGAAAGAAAGAAAGAAAGAAAGAAAGAAAAGAAAGAAAGAAAGAAAGAAAGAAAGAAAGAAGGGAGAATACTAATAGACTGTACAAAAATGAATAAATGAATGTAGAAAAAAAAGGAAGGAAATACTGATGGAAGGAGGGAATGAAGGAAGGAAGGAAGAAAGAAAGAAAAAAGGAATGAAGTAAGGAAGGAAAGAAGAAAGGAAAGAAACTAAGAAATTAGGAGAGGAAGGAAGAAAGGAAGGAAGGAAGGAAGGAAGAGGAAGGAAGGAAGGAAGGAAGGAAGGAAGGAAATTAAGAAATTAGGAAAGGAAGGAAGGAAGGAAGGAAGGAAGGAAGGAAGGAAGGAAGGAAGGAAGAAAGGAAAGAAAGAGGGAAGGAAGGAAGAAAGGAAGAAAGGGAGGGAGGCAGGGAGACAGGGAGGGAGGAAGAATATTAATGAAATGTACAAAAATGAATAAATGAACGTAGAAAGAAAGAAAGAAAGAAAGTAAGAAAGAAAGTAAGAAAGAAAGAAAGAAATGAAATAAGGAAGGAAGGAAGGAAGGAAGGAGGGAAGGAAGTTAAGAAATTAGGGAAGTAAGGAAAGAAGGAAGGAAGGAAGGAAGGAAGGAAGGAAGGAAGGAAGGAAGGAAATATACTAATGCATTGTACAAAATGAAAGAAAGAAAGAAAGAAAGAAAGAAAGAAAGAAAGAAGAAAGAAAGAAAGAAAGAAAGAAAGAAAGAAAGAAAGAAAGAAAGAAACAATTGACTGTACCAATGTACCAATACATAAATGTATAAAAGACAACAGGTGTGCAGGGCATTGAAATAGAAGCAGGTGTCCGTGAACTAACTTGCCCCACTAGCTGCTTCTAATTGCAATAAAGCAGATCATCTAGTTTAGTCAGGTGCAGATACACTGTGAAATGCAGAGGCAGAGAGTGAAAGCTGTCACACACTGATGAGTACAAGAGAACAAAGATCAGCGCCAACACATCTGAGACGTCAAACACTTTCCTCTTTCTGTCTTTCGGTTTCCCCAATCCATCCTGATGGCCTACCAGTGTCCAAACCCATGGTGAGGAAGGAGAGCAGAAATCCAGGGGATCAACTGTAAGTCTTCATCACCAAGAGTCAATCCAAGGTCAGGCCTGGTTCAGGCAGCTGGAGTGTGTCTGTCTGCTAAATGACGAGGCTTACCGTACCAGCACCAAAGGCGGTATCAATTCAAGACGGCCTGCTGTGTATTCCGCAATACAGGGTTTGCACTCTTTTTCAAAGATAATCTTCCAGAACATTTCACATTTCATTATGATGGTAATGAAGACAAGAATCAAAGAGTCATGACCTGAAGTCAATATTCCTCCTGGATGTCTTAAAATGTACATCAGCTACAGTATAACTAAATACACCAAATATCAATAATATGTTATGGCTGCCTATTGCTCAGTAGTGATGGCTATTCTCAATAATGTTGCTTATTTCCAAAATTATCAAAATGATCAATATACTCACTGGCCACTTTATTAGGTACACCTGTCAACTGCTCATTAACGCAAATTTCTAAACAGCCAATCACATGGCAGCAACTTAATGCATTTAGGCATGTAGATATGGTCAAGACAATCTGCTGCAGTTCAAAGTGAGTGATGGGGAATAAAGGATGATTTAAGTAACTTTGAACGTGGCATCTGGTTGGTGCCAGATGTGCTGGTCGGAGTATTTTAGAAACTGCTGATCTCCGGGATTTTCACGCACAACCACCTTTAGGGTTTACAGAGAATGATGATAAAGAGAAAATATCCAGTGAGCGGCAGTTCTGTGGCTCAAATGCCTTGTTGAAGTCAGAGGTCAGAGGAGAATAGCCAGATTGGTTCGAACTGATAGAAAGGCAACAGTAACTCATTAACTCAATTTTTACTCGTTCCAACCGAGGTATGCAGACGTGCATTTCTAAATGCACATCACGTCTAACCTTGAGGCGGATAGGCTACAGCAGCAGAAGACCACACCGGGTTCAAAATTCAAAATTCAAAATTGGAGCATAGAAAATGTTGCCTGGTCAGATGAGGTCAATTTCTGCTGCCACATTCGAATGGTAGGGTCAAAATCTGGTATCAACAACATGAAAGCATAGGTCTGTCCTGCATTGTATCAACGGTTCAGGCTGGTGGTGGTGGTGTAATGGTGTGGGGGATATTTTCTTGGCACACTTTGGACCCATTAGTACCAATTGAGCATCATGTCAATGTCACAGCCAACCAGAGTATTGTTGCTGACCATGTCCATCCCTTTATGACCACAGTGTACCCATCTTCTGATGGCTACTTCCAGCAGGATAACGCGCCATATCATAAAGCGTGAATCCTCTCAGACTGGTTACTTGAACATGACAATGAGTTCACTGTACTCAAATGGCCTCCACAGTCACCAGACTCAATCCAATCAAACACCTTTGGGAAGTTGCGGAGATTTGCATCATGGATGTGCAGCCCACAAATCTGCAGCAACTGTGTGACGCTATTATGTCAATATAGACCAAAATCTCGGAGGAATTTTCCAGTACCTTGTTGAATCTATACCACCTAGGATTAAGGCAAAAGCGGATCCAACCAGGTACAAGTAAGGAGTACCTAAAAAAGTGGCCAGTGAGTGTTTATTAATAGTAATTCCAAATGTACTTTATCTTGTCTTCACAATACTGAGGTTGAGGGGCTGGGCAATTAATAAAAATGAATTTGTAAATGCGGTAAATATGCGATTCTCATTCACATCTTGTCAATAAAGCACAGTTGTAGGATCAGTAGTAAATCAGAAACAGGGGCAGTGTTCGAAATTGCATACTTTCATACTATATAATACACTAAAAACAGTATACGAGATGAGTAGTATGTCCAAATTCATATCATTCGAAAAGCAGTATGCGAGAAGTACCTGGATAACCTATTCCACGACGCCACTCGACAGAATTCAGAACGGGAGTGATGCAACACAACTGATGCTGGTAGGTCACATGATTATGGACAAAATGGCAGTATGTCCGAGTTCCATTCATATTACTCACATCCATACTTTTCTAAAGGGCCGAGTAGTACATTTAAATTCAAATGCAGTACCTACTGAGTAACAGGCAATTTTGAATGCAGTCAGGGTTGGGCACAACCTGACCTAAATCCTCCAATACCCAGCACAAGACAACATCACTACGGCACAGAAAACGCAACTCTAAATGCTTTGCTCGCATGTCAAATCACCATCCCAAACTTATAGTAAACTGTTCTTCACTGAACAAGAACATTTAAAAACAATATACTTTAATCAATAGTTTTTTTTTACATGACATTATGTTTTCTTTTCTATATGTTTAAAGAAATGGATAAATTCTTATTTATTTTTTATTTTATTTATTTTATTTTCCTTGATTACCAGCTTTCTGGAACACATGAAAACCCTGTTAATATCATCAGCCTTTATGAAATATGTGGTCCAGAGCTAAGTAAGCAATATTTACAAGTCTTATGGCTATAATTAAGGTCCTATTATGTGCTGTTGTTGGATGTGTGAGGAGATTACTACTCTTGTTTGACAGATCTGCACCACCATGGTGCTTACAACGCTGAAAGAGAGTGAGATTAAATGTGCTGTGTTGCTACAGAATGCTATTATTGTTATGCCATTATAACTCTGCTGTTTAAGTGGTATACAATCGTGTGCATCTTTAATGTGCACGAGTAAATGAGGCTTGCAGATCAGGCTGTGTAACCATTAGGCTACCGAATCAAGCCTTCACAACGAGGTGAGCACTGTGATTGGACGAGACCAAAACCCTGAATGGTCCACTAATCTTGGCTGTCAATGGAGCAGTAAATCACTGAACTAGCAAATCACTCAGGCAGGATGACCATCTGTCTTTCAAGCACTTCATCGTTCATTTTCATATTATAAATGCAGCAATTAGCAAAAAAAAAAAAAAAAATATATATATATATATATATATATGGCACACATATATTCATTTGTTTAATTGTGCTAATAATAATAATAATAATAATAATAATAATAATAATAATAATAATAATAATAATAATAATAATAATATAATAATAATAATAATAATAATAATAATAATAATAATAATAATATAATAATAATAATAACACTGTTATTATTATTATTATTTACTATTATTTGTATTTTTTAGTTTATGCTTATATTTCATGATTATTTTATTTATGATATCTGGCAACCGATTTTGTAGTTTTGCATTAAAATTTTTCAATTAATTATTTTTTTATTAATTATGTTTTGAATTTAGTATTTGTTAATCTATTGTTTTAAATTGCTTAATCAGTTCTGACTCTGAAATACAGAAAATATATAGCACAATAATGGCAAGAAAGACATAACACTATATAATAATAATAATAAAAATAGATAAAATAAAAATAATTTAAATGATAATATAATAAATGGTATAATAAATATGAACATTATATGTTTTTAGATTTCAAAGTTAATAAACAATAATTAAACTCAGAGAAAAGTATATATTCGATAATATAGTAAAAAAAATGAAACAGGTGTATTTTAACAATAGTTGACAATAGTTGTGGCTCTTGACACAGATATAATTATTTAATGTTTAAATAAATAAATAAATAAATAAATACAAAATAAGTAAATAAATAAATAAATAAATAAAATAAATAAATAAATAAATAAATGAAATAAATAAATAAATAAATGAAATAAAAAATAAAAAATAAATAAATAATGAAATAAATAAATAAATGAAATAAATAAATGAAAATAAATAAATAAATAAATAAATGAAATAAATGAAATAAATAAATAATGAAATAAATAAATAAATAAATGAAATAAATAAATAAATAATAAATAAATAAATAAATAAATAAATAATAAATAAATAAATAAATAGGCGATTTATTCCGCTGTGGAGAACCCCTGAACAATAAAGGAACTAAGCTGAAGGAAAATTAATGAATGAAAAAAAAAATGAATAATGTGTAATACATTTATCATTAAATGATTTTATTTAATAATGAATTAAAACTAATTTCTACTAGTAATAAACCACCCTGTTGAAGTTCTTCATATTACAACGTGATTTTATATAATATTAATAGAAGAAAGGAAGGATTATTAGATATTATTATTTTATTGATATTATAAGTCACTAATATCTAACCCAAGAGACACAAATCTGAAAACTGACATGATGACATGACACTCTAGAGAAAGCACACAAGATTACCTCCCCTGAGAAAATCTACGCCCTAGAAGACTTTCAAAAAAATCTCCACTTACTGAGGTGTTAAACAGAAGTCGCAGTTTTCCCTACTGTGGACATTGTGCTATGACTGACCATTATAAGCACAAAGTTAAAGAGCAAAGCATTTGTTGAGCATAAAGAAGAATACAGGCGTGTAAAACTGAGACTCGCAGCATTCATTATTTCCCTCCAATTCAGAGAAATGTGTGAGGAAGCACTCATGAGGATGCTGTTTGCATCTGGCTACGTCTACAGGGTCTGGGCTATAAATAGTATGCTAAACAGTGTGAAAGACGCCTGAGACATCCTAAGAAGTCAACTGTGCTGAGCGCTCAGGGAGGGCTGTGTGTATTTCTTATTATGCACTCACTTTTCACTGAGGGCAATTTGTTGTGTTTGGGCTTATTTTTAATGAGGCAAAAAAGGCCTTCTGCATTTTTTTATTTTATTTTAGGGGGGCGTAAACACCCGATAAAGCATTCAAGAACACAACACAAATGTTGAACAGAGAGTTTTTTGTTTATGTCTTTACCGAACACAAAGAATGCTCATTTTTGCAATATCATCCTCATCAGAAAGCAATTGTGACTCATTTCTCTGGAGACTTCAGGAGACAATAGGAGATCCTATAATTTTTTTGTGATATAGAAAATGCAAATGGAAGTTAAATTAACATGGACTGTCGCAGAATTTGGCAGTTTTGGATTAATCAAATGTGCTGTACACCTTATCATAATCTTGAAACAGTCTTGTCTGCGGATATCAAGTCACAAGGGGCTGATTAAATATGAGTACGTGAATGTCTTCATCAGCATTTTTCTGAGAAAAGCTATTGACATATAATGTGCACACAGAAACTAATAGCATCTCCATGACAACCTTAAATAAATAAAAGTCTGGATTAATTTCAGCTTATTTTGAAAAAAATTAAATCAACTAACAACAGTGGAGGCTAACTATGATAGCTGGTGTCTAATAAAAGGAATAAATAAATAAATAACAAATTTATTCTTAAGAACTTTTATTGAGTCACAAAACTCAAAACTGTCATGTTTCACTTCATGTAAATGTGTAATGAAATAAATAAATATGTAATGTAATTATGTAAATAAATAATAAACAAATAAATAAATAAAGGTAACACTTTAGTTGAGTACACAAATTCCCACTACTGCATTATTACCTGCCTAGTATTAAGATATGGGCTGTTAGTTAGTACTTATAAAGTATGCTCTTTTCTTCATAATCATACCCAATACCTAAATCTAAATACTTTACTAACTAATGATAAGCAGTCAACTTTGAGCTAATGTCTTAGTTAATGGTTTGTTGATATTGAGAATTTTTATATATATATATATATATCATGTTCTGTGAAGATATTTTGTAAATTCCTACTTCGGATATACAGTTGAAGTCAGAATATTAGCCCCCTTTGATTTACTTTTTCTTTTTAAATATTTCTCAATGATGTTTAATAGAGCAAGGAAATTTTTAACAGTATATCTGATAATATTTTTCTTCTGGAGAAAGTCTTATTTGTTTTATTTTGGCTAGAGAAAAAGCATTTAAAATTTTTTTTTATATTTAAGGTCAAAATTAGCCCCTTTAAGCACATTTTTTCGATAGTCTACAGAACAAACCATCATTATGCAATAACTTGCCTAATTACCCTAACCTGCCTAGTTAATCTAATTACCTACAGTAGTTAAGCCTTAAAATGTCACTTTAAGCTGTACAAGTGTCTTAAAATAACTAGTAAAATATTATGTGCTGTCATTATGGCAAAGATAAAATAAATCAGTTATTAGAGATGAGTTTTAAAACTATTATGTTTAGAAAAAAAAAAAAAAAAAAAAAAAAAAAATATATATATATATATATATATATATATATATATATATATATATATATATAGTACTGAAAATACTTGTAATTATAAAAAATAAAGTGTAACCCAAATAGTTTAAATGCAAATAATATAATAATTAAATAATAACTAAATACTGCAATACTGTAATACATATACAGAGAAAGAATCAGTCTGTAATTTAAAACTTATTCTTTCTATCCTAGGACTGCCAATTTGTCAGCAAGTTGTTTTAATAACAAAAGAAAAAAAAGAATAATAAAATCTTGTTTAAAATAGGTTTTATTTATAATTTTTTTTTTTTTTTGTTAAACGTTTCATAATTTGTTGGTGCAATGTATGTGTTCATGAACATCTAATTTCACATTTTTTTGTTTCTATTAAAACAGATTTTCCAGAAAATGAAAAAAGAGGAAAATTAAATAGATTTCTCAGGGCCCTACATTTGCAATAGTGTGTGTGTGTGTGTGTGTGTGTGTGTGTGTGTGTGTGCGTACAAGTATAGCAACACCAATATATTTTGACGTTTTTTTTAATATATTATTGGTCCCCATGAGAAAAATGGGGTTAGACTGTAAAAAATAAAATAATAATAATGTTACTTAAAATTGTAAGGCATCTTGCTTGAGTTGAGTCAAGTGGGTTAAAAGTCAAGATTTTCTTTTACCTAATATCTGGTTGGATGCTGATTTTGTTTTGCGTTTTATTTTTTCATTAATTATTTTGTTTATTAATTTTTTATTAATATAAATTTAAGTAAACTCAAAAAGCTGTGGCAGTAAGTTGCCTTACAGTTTTAAGTTGAGTCAACATTAATTTAGATTTTACAGTAGTAGGGGAAAGAATTTACAGACTGTACAGTAATAACATCATTACATTTCTATGGTAAGTCCTCAAGATAGTTGTACATGTGTGTATGCATATGTGAGAGCGTACATGTGTATGTGTGTGTGTGAGTGTGTATGTGTGCACGCATCTGTCTGGCGTCCAGAGGCGTATCCTGCTGTTCGTCCTGTGGAATCATGCGGTGAAGAGACACAGCAGCTCTCAAGAAACCCCATCGCCCCCCTCTGTGTGATTGATGAGGCTAATTTTGTCAATTAATGAAGAAACCCCTGTTGATTAACATCAGATTGCAGTTTGTAACTGTTAGTGCACCAGTCTGTCAGAAATTCATTTTAATTAGAAGTCGCGGCGCTGTACTCCTCTATCAGCTTCCAGATCTGCTGATCCGCATCATCACACGACTGAGAAACAGACCGCGCTTCCGCCCAACACTTCATTTCACCCGTTCGCCGGGTTCCCAAAATGCCCACCTGGCTGGACTTCCTGCTAATGCTGACATTATACATCATAATTAATTTGGAATGCACAAGATAATTAGCAGGCTGTATTTACATAATGAACCCACTAATTGGTTTCATAACGGGCGAATGCGGTCGATATATCCGGCTAATGGCATGTCTGAATTCACATATATGAACGGACAGGGAGTTGAACGGAAATGCTACAGGGCTATGAATGCAAATCAAACAGAGATGTACACCAAATTGCTTTTTTTTTTTTTAACTTTTTTATACGAAGGAAGTCATTAGGCATTAATGGAACTGGTTTAGTCATTAAAGACCCCAGGAATCACTTGATGAGGGTGGTGCTGATGCGATCTTGTATTGAATGTTTTGGGGAGACATTTTTAAATGATCCTGATTATTATTATTATTAGTATTATTATTATTATTATATTATTATTTTATTATTATTATTATTATTATTATTATTATTATTAATTATTATTTATTATTATTATTATTATTATTATTATTATTTTATTCATTTTATTATTATTATTATTCATTTTATTATTATTATTATTATTATTCTTTCTTTATTTTTTATGTGTTGTTGTTGTTGTTTGTTTTGTTTGTTTGTTTGTTTGCTTGTTTTGATTTTTATTGTGTCAAGGCAATGGTAACTATCAGCTTTCCATTTACCAAAACCTACTTGTATAGAAGCGGACAAGAAGCAAACTTGTAAAGGATCAATAAAGAATAAAAACAGAATGTAAAATGACAATAAAGTTTAAAAATGTAAATAAAGTAAAAACAAACAAAATATTTACATAAATAGGATCTTTCATTTGAAGTTTTCGATTCACTCACAAAAAAATCAGTTTTAACATCTTTTCTATTCTTTTGTCAAACACAAAAAGGTTAAACAATTCATAAATTAACTGTTTATGTACTCTACCAAACAATATTTTCAGACATATGTAAAACAATTATCTATTGAGGACATTTTCAGCGACTATTAAATGTACTTTTCTATCTTTTCTAATATCGCCATAATTTGTGTTGCTATGTTTTAAATGGCAAAAAAAAAAAAAAAAACATCACTTTAATTGAAAAATAATATCAGTTTTATATTATGTTTTTATTTTAGTCTTTATGTTTTATCTTAAGTCAGGTGAAAATAAGCAAGCTGTTTTAATATATCTATACGCTGAATGGCTAGGATTGGGATTGGATTGTTATTTTGCTTATATTTATATTTTGCTCAATTAAAACATGTCTTTTAGGACTTATTTATCTGCTTTTTTGGAAACTACTTGTAAATGTTATTAATATTGGTTTCTAATTTAAATGCTTATTATTTATTTGTATATCAAATTGTTTGTATTTTTGATTATATGTTTTTGTTTGCTTAGACTGTCCAAAGTGTTTCAGGTGAAGTGTGCTGCTTGTTTGTTTATTTTGTTTAGCTGTATGTTTGTTATGACACGTTGTATTCTGTTTTATCTATGTACTTCTTAGGGACCCCCCTTAAAATGACATGGTTCCTCCTAAGGGGCTATCCCATTTAATAAATTCTATAAAATTTCTATTAAAATATTTTCTTATTATTTTCACAAGATTTTATGAAACGTTAAAGTTGACATGTCAGTTGCATTTAATATACTTTCTATGTATATTACAGCATTTTGTAAATTTTATAATATTTAACTCATTTAAACGATTATATTCAACAACAACAGCAATAATAACAACAACAACAATAGTGTTATTATTATTGTGAATAATATAATAATAATAATAATAATAATAATAATAATAATAATAATAATATAATAATAATAATAATAAAGATTTTAGATTCTAAAAATGAGTATTAAATCCATTAAAAAATTACACTTGAAAACTAAACTACTACAGGAAGCCATGTTTGCAAATAACAATGTTCAATAATTTACAATACTAATGTTTTGTTTTATCAAATAGTTACAATCTTTGTGGGGATGTTAATCTGGTGGGACGTTGAGTTTCAGTAATGATACTGTGGGTCTCCTCATCAGTACTGCACCCCCTGTGGGCCTTATTTCCCAACTTCTTACTTGCACTAAAGAACAATAAATGAAAATTTCACAGCGTGGAGTGGAAATTACCAGCAACCGCCCAACCCCGAATATATCGTCAACATGGGCTAAGTACACTTCAACTTTCCATTTAAGAAATCACTGAGGCATCAGTTGTTATATAAGTGCTTACAGTCATTTCTGCTGAGATATGGTGATAACGCTCATTACGGCAGACAGGAATAAAAAGAGGTTGCACAGCAAGGCTCTCCGAGTCGTATCTTTTTCTTTATCATTTATGGAAACATGATCCTCCCTAAAAAAAACACACAGCGCACATTCTCCTGTGTGTCACTTTATCCTAAAACACATTCATACACTACTGACTAAAACTTTGTGACCAGTAAGATTTCCTAAGCTATTTATAAGAAGGCTGTTCTGCTCACAAGAGCTACATTTACTGTATTTTCAAACACAATGTAAAAAACTACAATATTATACTATTATGAATATAGTATAATTATAAATATAACTATAATATATTTCCAGTTTTAAAGATGAATTTCAGCATCCTTCCACTCCTCAGTGTCATATGATCTTTCTGAAATCCTTATTTTATGGTTATTGTTTCAGTGTTGTGCTGCTTCATAATTTTGTATATTTGTAAAAGTACTATTAAAATGTATTTACTTTATACTTCTCAAGGCACATTAATTTAATAAAAAGTAACAGTAAAGACATTAATAATGTTTAAAAAGTCTATAAATAATGCAATTATGAACTTTCTATTTGCCAAAGAATCCTAAAAAAGTAACACAAGTTTCCTACAAAACAATGAAGCAGAAAAAAGATTCAACACTGTTAATTATAAAAAAAATCAATAATTACTATCAATAATAATTGATCATAACAGAACAGCAAATCAGCATATTATTATGATATCTGAAGAATAAGTGAAACTGAACACTGGAGAAAACTCAGCTTTGAATCACGGGAATAAATTATATTCAAACACATATAGGAAATTAAAAACATTTTAAATTGAATTTATTATTTTTTTTTTTACAATATTACGCTTATTGAACTGTGATCAAAACTGTCTGGAACTACTTGTGCATTAAGCAGTTTTATTGCCAACACAGGCTCATTGTGAAAACGTAGTCTTGTATAGATTTCTGGAGAGCGTGAATTATGTAGCTAAAAATGTATGGCTGCATTTCGTCTTTAAAATGAATGCCACAGGTGATATGACAACACCGATGGCTTGTTTGTTTTCGCACTACCAGCTGACCACTACCCGCTCACCTCCGTATGGACAGCTTTTCCGCTGTGCCAGTTGGCCAGTAGCTCGCTCTGTATACGGTGGACTTGAGATGCAGAGTAGTTGACTATGACAACGGGGTTTGAGTCTGGCGAGAACAGAAAGCAGGTGAGACAAAAACAGAATCCATAAAAAATAAATTATACAAGTAAATAACAGAGTGAAAACGTGGTAAGATCTAAAAACGTGGTAAAAATCAGGCGGCCATGAGAGGTTTTCTTATTCTGAATTGCTTTTGAAAACACTGTCAATTAGGCTTAGGGAAGGCAGTGATCAGGTAAATTGGTGCTTTTAAAACACTTTCAGTTGGATTTAGGGATGGCTGTGCGTTTTGGTCGGTCTGTCAGTCAGTCAGTCAGTCAGTCAGTCAGTCAGTCGACAGCAGCCTCTGGTGGATTTACGCAAGAACAGCAAGAACACTGGCGAGAGAAATTTGAGATTTGAAAAAGTGTACACAATGGCTTCTGGTCGATTCACGAAAACAAGAACTGCAAAAAAAAAAAAAAAAAAAAAAAATATATATATATATATATATATATATATATATATAGAAATATATATATATATATAGAAGTATATGTATGTATATATATGTAAATATATATATATATATATATATATATATATATATATATATTATATAATATATTATATATATATATATATACACTTCCTGGGACATATTTTGTGATCTCCATGAATGCATATAGGGGTCTTTATCAACAATGAGCCTGGGTTGTTTATTGCGCACAATCTTGCCGATCGCAATCAAGAATTTCAACAAACCATGGAATAATTGAAATATAACCAACATTTTTACATTGTTACAAGTATTTTTAATCAAATAAATGCAACCTTGGTGAGAAGAAGAGACAAATAACAAAAAATATTCCTAATCCAAAGGTTTGACGGGTGTTGTATGCGAGTGGATGGATGTCTCTTCTGAACAGTATGCTTCCTCTCTCTCACCCCTCCCCAAAATTTCATTTGATGAAGTAATTTGGTGACAATGGTGCAATTCAACAGAGAGAGGCTGGGATTTCCATTAAAACATCAAATGAAAGTGAAATTACGAGCATGACGACGGCGAGTTGGAAAAAGCGAGGACGAGCGAGTCGGTGTCTACAGTAGGATTAACACGGGGCAACAAGTGCTGAGTGCTTTGCATCAAACCCACAGGCCCATGACAAATGAGTAGGAGAAGCTATGCGTCTATTACCCGGCTTTAAGCCAGAGTCTTCAGGGGTTAAATGAAGTAGCGACTGGAGCAAAGGCAGAAAGTTCCAGAGGATGAGAGCTCTCTGTGGATCCTCGCCAAAACCCTCAAGACAACAGGGACACACTCGTTGTCTCCATCTCTCGCTTTGTCTCCCTCTCAGATTGAGTGCATTCAAGTATGCTAACTAAGATGTGCTGTTTTTCTTTCTCTAAGTGACAAAAGTGCAATGTGGTGGTGCTGTGTGCTTTAGAACTCTGCTTGTATCCCTCAGGGTGAACAGGGAAACATAATGTGCGAGTTTGAAACAATTGTAATAGACTAATTTAATGTATATAAATATAGAATCCCAGAATCAAATGTACTCAGACTCATGCAACCACATACACTGAAAAAAAAATATCAGCCAATATATATATATTTATTTATTTATTTATTTATTTATTTATTTATTTATTATTTATTATTTATTTATTTATTATTTATTTTTTTTTTTTAAAGTAGGTGGTTGCAAAAATTTATATTGGTTGAATTTAAACAAACTAATTGAGTTGAACAGTGTATGTATTTATATACAATGCGTTGGCCCAGGCCAAGTGCCTTAGTGTCCCACCATTGCCGATATACAGTCATATCGCAGTGCTACGAGTGTGATATTGTGTTTATACAACAGTTTAATGGCATAATTGTGTATATCAAAAAGAAAATCAAGATTCTGAAAAATCCTTTTGTAAGAGGAACTACTTTCTTCCGCCATCATTGACATTTGCAGCTTATGTCAGAACAGCAGAAACCGTTGCTACTTCACAAACCTCACTTTAGAGCTAGTATTTGAATGATTCTGTAGCATAATATCTAAAGTGAAAACAAAACAGCTGATTTTGCTGACATTTTAAGATTATAAGGCTGAACGGCATGAAATGTCATCAGTCTACAGAGATTTCCCAGTATTTCTCTGTTGCAATCAGAATTTACAATAATTAACTCCGAAAAAGCCAAAGCAAAGCAAACACGACCAGATTACTATGGTATAAATACAGCACTAAAACATGCAAAGAGAGAGATGACTTAGAATGTCACTTATCTGTTCTGAAATGATTTGTTCAAAGATTACAGGTTCAACATGAAAATAAAAAATGTCGCTAAATGAAAGGCAATTGTACTTTCAAGACTGCAAATGTCTTACAATGCTGCTATTCATGATTCTCAAATAAATAATGATAAGTATTGTCGCAAACAATTTATATAGGCTAAATTTAAACAATCAAATTAAGTATATTACTAAATTTAATGTGTTTGTTTAAATTCAGTTCAATCAGTTTTCAACCACTTACCTTAAACAAACTAAATCCAATTAATCATTTTTTTTTCAGTGAACTTCAAATATAAATATAAACAATAACCCCCAAAAGTCATGGTTTATGGTCATTTTAAGGGACAGAGCACCTTACCCCTCCCCTTATAAATAGCTGTTACAAATTGACCACAGCTTTATGCGGATCCTCGCTTTTTCACAATGTTATATGCCCATATAAGTTGGCAGGTTTCACATATTATAACAAAGCAATTTTGGCTCAGTACTGTTGGTGTAATGGTTGCCAAGCAACAGTCACAGGTGTATGTTTGTGTGTGCATGCAGGTGTATGCAGTATTCTACATCTGCTTTGAACACTGTTCAACCATCCAGCCTAAACTATTTGTTTAAAACTTAAAAAAAATATTAAAATATGTATTGAAATTATTTATTTAAATGAATTATATATAAATAAACATAATGTTCTTTCATTTTTCCTGACCCTGTTGCATGTAAGCTTTATTTGCACACTTATTACCTCCACAGAAAACAGCTGCCCGGGGGGTTACTAATATGGCTGCTGAGTCAACTGACTAGCCTACAGGGACTTTACTGCAAACACAACACGACAGAGCCACAATTAGCATGACAGCAAAGAACAGAGTCGGCAGTATGTTTAATATGTGTTGCTCATTTACTGAAAGATTTAACTGGCCATTTAACTAGTATTAGAGAACTAATAACAGAAATGAGAACTGAACCAAATGATTCAGACAGAACCCAAAAAAGGACATGTTTTATAAAACATCAGGTGTGTCATTAAAAATGAATACACACATATTTCTCATTTGATGTGTCAAGTCACTCTGGGCCTTGGCTGTGCAATATGATGATATATATTGCTCAGACATAATGAAAAGTCTATCGTTTAATTTTGTGCTCTTTTGTTTATTTTGTGGTGTCACAGAATACATTGTTTATGGTAATACTTATTCATCATTTGTATGAGTGCAATATTACGGGGATGCAGATATATATAAACATGAATAACCAACATGATTTCATGGCAAATCGTAACAATTTGTAAATTTTATTGAAATTTCATTCGTATTTTATACAATTTAGTATGACTGGCTCACCCCCAATGACGGCTGGGTTTAGGGGCGGGGTTGGGTGCCACACCTCCTTTTTAAAATCTTACATTTTTGGACAATTTCATATACTAAAATTCAGCTGTAGCGCATGCAAACTTCTCACAGTATATTAATTTATACTCTGCTTTCAAACCAAGCATTTAAGTGACTTTGAACGTGTTCAACATGGCCCATTAGTGCCAATTGAGCATTGTGTCCACGCCACAGCCTACCTGAGTATTGTTGCTGACCATGTCCATCTCTTTATGACCACAGTGTGCCCATCTTCTGATGGCTACTTATAGGAAGATAACACGCCGTGACAAAGTGTGAATCATCTCAGACTGGTTTCTTGAACATGACAACGAGTTCACTGTACTCAAATGGCTTCCACAATTACAATATCTCAATCCAATAGAGCACCTTAGGGATGTGGTGGAATGAGAGATTTGCATCATGGATGTGCAGCCAACAAATCTGCAGTGGTGCTATCATGTCAATATGGATCAAAGTCACTGAGGATTATTTCCAGTACCTTGTTGAATCTATGCCATGAAGGATTAAGGCAGATCTGAAGGCAAAATGGGGTCCAACCAGGTACTAATAAGGTGTACCTAATAAAGTGGCCGGTGAGGGTAAATTAATATGAAATTAACACAACATGTTACAACGACAACACTATTAGAATGGTTTCAGCTTGAACATAATTTATATTATAACTTTAATTGTCACTATTAAAAGAACAATGGATAATTGTTGGATGACTAAAAAATGCTCATCACCCAATGACGGTTGGGTTTAGGGGTGGTATTGGGTGCCACACCTCCTTTTATAATCTGAACTAGACACTAAACTGACGAAAGAAAAAAGTTACGTTTCCTCATAAGATCAGGCTAGAATAGCAGCATTGTGAGAAAGTTAAAGTCTTTAAAGTATTGTTTACATTTTGCATTTGATTTAGCAACATTTTTTATTTTCATGTTTGACCTGTAATCATTTATTTTTGAGAAGTGTTTTATATTATTATTTATTTTATATTTGTGCATTTTTAATCAAACATTTGCCCTAAAGATCTAAATAAAGTGAGAAATATGATCACAAATATGATAAATGTTTGACTCTACACATTAAAATGTAAAAAGAAATAGTCGTTTAGATGTGGTCAATATATGCATGAAATATAAAGCATAATATATATATATAATTTTAATAGATTTAATTTACAGAAACTGTAACATATCATGCTATATACTGTTATCAGTGTATGAGATTACTTTTATCATGATTTGCGCCCTAACATCAGGTTATACATGTGCATCAGGTTATATACATGTGTTCTGTGATTAATCATGTATCCGAAGCTCTGAATTCTGATACTGCATGCTGCCGCTAAAGCATAATCCAAAAAAACTGATGGACCGGAAGATACACTGGCAAATCCTGTCATCTATGACTCGGAAAAGACATTTTTCCATGAGAATGTCACGATCGCATGTCACTTCAGTGGGATCGACCCTTATGCATTCCCTGTACACCTAATATGCCAACCATGAAATTGAATGTGGCCTAATACAGATCACCACCTTTCGGTTGTGGAATTGGACAATCCTTTGCATGTAAATCCACACAGACCTCCACAGAACTTCCTATTTTCAGGAGATGATGTTTTACACGCAGCAGAAGAAATAAGAAAGAGAGTCGGCTGAAGGCTTTCACCTCCACCCTGGGAGTACGCCTGTCAGCCTCAGCTTTAGTGGCCGTGTCAGCCCTGAGCTCTGGGTTAATGGACCTGCCAAATCAGCCCCAGTTTTCCCCCCTCCTAACGAGACACTGATTGTGGAATTTCCAGAGAATTCACACGCGTAATGATAGCTCACATAGAGACGTTTCTATGACTGACTGCGACCGAACAACTATGGAAAAAATCAGGTCAGGCAATCAGGAAAATTTGATTTATGAAATACGATAGCAGAAATATGCTCAATCTCTTTCAAAGTGTCATTTTCATTAGAGGAGAGTGCAGAGAGCTGATGTGTGTGTGTCTCTGGAGGGTGAGGCCCACTGCACGCTTGTGTGTGTGACGACGGAATGGATGATTTCAGCTGTTTGGCTGTGCTTAGGGATTGTAATATGATCGAGGCAGATGAACTATCTGAGGGTCTGATGAAGACGGGGCCGCGGTGGATTAAACGTTGCTGTCGTTTTGTAAATGAGTACCATACGCAGCCACTGCTGGGAGTCAGTTGGCTTACAAGGAATTCCTGATATCTAAAAGTCAAATTTCAAACTCCCTGACTTCAGTCATTTTCCTTTGATTTAGTCTCTATTTCAGAGGTCGCCACAGCAGAATGAACCGCCAACTAGTCCAGCATATGTTTTATGCAGCGGATGCCCTTCCAGCCACAACCCAATATTGGGAAACACCCATACACACTTACTCGCTATGGACAATTTAGTTATTCAATTCACCTATAGTGCATGCAAACTTCTCAAGGCAATGCCAACTAGCCCAGCCGGGACCTAAACCAGCAACCCTCTTGCTGTAAGGGTGACAGTGCTAACCACTGAGCCACCGTACCGCCCTTCCTTATTTTTCCTTGATTAAAAAAATTATTTTCATGACATCTAATGAATTAGAAAACAGACCACTGTTGTGTTTATTTTAATAAATAATATAGTATGTATAAAATATACTCACCGGCCACTTTATTAGGTACACCTATCCACTGCTTGTTTACGCAAATTTCTAATCAGCACACATGGCAGCAACTCAATGCATTTAGGCATGTAGACATGGTCAAAACAATCTGCTGCAGCGCAAAACAAGAATTAAGTTACTTTGAACGTGTTAAAGGTTGCCCATTAGTACCAATTGAGCATCATGTCATGAGGGGATTAAGTTTTCAAAGAGGATCAAGCTAGTTGATAAGTGAGATTCCTGGCAAATATGCAAGATTGATGAAGAGACACAATGATAGCATTGTTACCACTCTGCACAGATATCACCCGTTAGATAAGAGATTTCATGCTAAGAACACATGCTGTGCCACGCAATGCAGCCTTATTAGACACTATATGGAGACCAGCTGGGATCTGATTCTGAAGCCCTCTGAGCAGGTCCGTTCTTTTTCCCTGCGAGACAACCAACAGGCTTGAAACAGATGCTCACCTGTCACACACTAATGTGATTTATATTGCAGAAGTGACACAGAAATGAACAACCAGGAAAAAACAAAAGCGCACTTTGTAGTGTGCAAGAGGCAATAGGCTCTGACAGAGCAGCATGTGTGGCAATTACACTCAGTGGTAGATGAGACCGGATGGAGCGATTTCCTACAGCATTGTGGCCTCCACAAAGTTGCCATTAGAGGCTCTGCTGGGTACTCTGTCTTCTGTTATTACTGTCCTCCGGAGTCAATCTAGCTCTCTATCATTAAGAACAAAACAACAGATCTGTGCATCCAACCATTGAAAGACAAAACTATCAAATGGTCAATCTCGCAAAGAAATAGCCAGCTCATAGCGTACCACAAAATGAAGGGAAAAGAATAAATAAAAATGTTAAGCGCACACACACACATGGGCACACGCACACAGATGGGTGCACACTTGTACAGCTATCCTTATTGGGACTTCTCATAGATGTAATGACTTTTTACAATATGCAAACTGTGTGTTTTTATATTATATACAGTCAAGCCCAAAATTATCTTAATATAACAATATAATTTGGAGCTGGATTTGCTGGATAATTTGGTGGTTCATTCCGCTGTGGCCATCCCAGAATAATAAATGGACGAAGCCGAAAAAAAATGAATGAATGAATTTGGAGCTTGACTGTATGTTAGAATTAGAAGTCTTTATTGTCCACATATGTGAAAATTCGTTTTTGGCCTCACAAAGTGTTCTCAAACCATCCCCAAACATCACAAATACAAAACGCAAACACAATCCTCCCAGACCACAGATCGCCAACACACAACCCTAGCTACGAGACCACAAACAGATTCACAGTGTGGAGGAATAACATACAAACTACTTGTTCAATATAGTAATAGCAGACAGTATAAACGATTTCTTAAAGATATTTGTTTTTGCTGTGAGTACTCGATATCGTCCACCAGAAGGAAGATTTTCAAATTCATACAAAGAGGATGAGTTGAGTCCTGAACTATCTGTGAGGCTTTCCGTGTGGTCTTGTTTATATGCAGTTCCACAGCCGCTTCTGGGAGTCCTATGTGATCTTACTAGCTGTGTAAACAATCTTTGTAATTTAACACTTGCTTGTTTTATCCCCTACCTCAAACTACCCCTAAACCCACCCTAACAGTAAACATTCAGCACTTTTACATTTTTAAAATGCTTATGTAAAATCCTGTGTAATTTATCAACCGTTTTCCTCATGGAAAAAAAAAAAGTCCCCAAAGAGTCAACAAACATTTGTTGAATACAAACAACACACACACGCACACACACCACACACGCACATGCACACACACCCCTATGTAACGATCAGAAGCACTCAAAGGTTTCTCTGAATTTCTAATTTAAAGGGCATCTATTTTACCTCTTTTAAGTATTTTGCTTTGCGCATGTCCTGTCTTGTTGATATGATTATACATGTTACTACGGAGACATGTTAATACACGGCTGTCAATCAAATCTGTAAGCGGGGAAACCACACTCCTATGTCACGTTGCAGTGGGCCTCAAAATGGGAGGGATTTGGATTCTATTTTTAATTTCATGGAAATTATAAAAAAAAATAGACTTATTGTGTTTATATCACCCCAATATGACTGATACACTATACCTACACACAGTTCTGTCCAAACAGCTTACAAAAGATGATTTTCATCATGGGTGCCATTTAAAATAAAATGTTGTAATTTATAGCATTTGGACAAAAAATTGCGATATTCACAGGCATGTTTACATCAATTTATTGTGAATAATAATAATAATAAAAAATATATATTAAAAATGGCATATTTTATTTGAAATTTTGGGGAAAAATATAACAAAACATAACTTTTGTTTAAATAATGAAATATCTCATATCTTAGTTTGATCATCCTGTTTATACTGAAAAAAGGCACATTTAAGAACAGTTATGGATTCTATGATATATATAGAAGAGGGCAATGAAATTATATATACAAAGCAAGGAAATGTTCACAGTATGTCTGATAATATTTTCTTTCCTCTGGAGAAAGTCTTATTTGTTTTATTTTGGCTAGAATAAAAACAGATTAATTTTTTTTATGAAAATGTCTTGAAAAATATCAAGTAAAATATTATTTACTGTCATCATGGCAAAGATAAAATAAATCAGTTATTAGAAATGAGTTATTAAAACTTTTATATGTAGAAATGTGTTGAAAAAAATCTCCCCGTTAAACAGAAGTTGGGGAAAAATAAACAGGGGGCTAATAATTCTGACTTCAACTGTAATATACAGAATTACTCACCTTGCTCATCCAAAACTGAAAATAGTGCAATAAATAAATAATCTACAATTAAAATAAAACAAACATCCAATACAATAAAATGGAAGTAATCGCTGATTCCTTGTGTCCCAAATAGGGACGCTTACAACCTACCTTATTACTTATTTATCCTGCGTTACAGTGATGCAACTACATATTCCCCCTCATTTACAGCTTTATTTTGGAACAAAATATGATCTGTGCATTTCTTGAGTTTCTCAGTTTTGTGTGACGTCCTAATAAATCTTCTCTGCGTATGCAATAAAACATTAACAATGCATTTTTACAATGCATGCACACAATTCAACTAGACATTTGACTCTGTATTATTAAAAGCTTTAATTCCCAGCTCACCTACATCTGAGAATTATGCAATCACAAAACCACACACACACACACACACGCCCAGTGAAGCTCATTAAAACACAGATACAGTATTTAATAGATAACAGCTTCTAGGCTGTAAGCGATGTATGTGGGGTTATGCGGAGAGTAAGCAGATGAAACTTAGGGTCAGGCTTAAAATATAGCAGGTCATGGCTGTAGGTTAATTGGCAGAGTGGCAGGGTAACAGGGGCAGGACTGGATGCATGCAGACACTAGAGAGGAGAGAGGGATGATCTGTCTGATGGTTAAGTGCATGGCTGGAATTAAAGATTAGTCTGTTGGATCTGTGGGCCTAGGAGAGGAACGTAGTGTCATTTATTAAAGCGCTCTCTATGCCCAGCCTTAAGAGGCGATATGCCATCTGCTCACCAAAATTTGGCAGAATTTGGCACCATCGTCTTAATCCTATATTTACACAACACGTTCCTACTCTGAAAGTTGCTCACTGAAGGTCCACTGAACTGAATTCACTGGAATGCAACAAATACTTAAACGTCCAGACACTTTTTTTGCTGTTTGCTATTAAAGTAATTGAACAGATTTTGAAATAGAAATACCTTTAAAATACAATGTTTTAATTGAATATTCAATAAGATAGATAACTACTTTGCGTCATTTTGGACACAGGCATGCATGGAACATCTATATCTATGTAGTTATATGTAAATGTATAATTAGATTTTAAAAGTACAGTTAAATTAGATTTTATGTTCTTAAAAACATGGGCGGCACGGTGGCTTGGTGGTTAGCACTGTAGCCTCACAGCAAGAAGGTCGCTGGTTGGAGTCCCAGCTGGGCCAGTTGGCTTTTCTGTGTGGTTTGCATGTTCTCCCTGTGTTCATGTGGGTTTCCTGAGAGTGTTTGGGTGTTTTCCAGTACTAAGACTAAGAATAGTTGGTGGTTCATTCCGCTGTGGCAACCTATGATAAATAAGGGACTAAGTTGAAAGAAAATGAACGGATAAATGTTTTTAAAAATAGAATGTTAGAAGTAGTTAGAACTAACTAACTATCCAGCCAACTAACTAACCAACCAACCAACCAACCAACAAATAAAAAAAAAATAAATAAATAAAAAAAAAAAAAAAAAAAAAAATATATATATATATATATATATATATATATATATATATATATATATATATAAATATAAATATATAAATAATATAATATAAATAAATATATATATTCATAATAATTTCATTCTGCTAAATTATTACATCAGTGTATTTTAGTGTGGTTCATGTAAATTTCTCAATTCTAAATAAAAGAAGACAATTTCACGCAGAATACGAAAATATCAGATTTTTTTTTTTAAATTACACTGAAAAAACCACATTAAACATCAATTCAAAGTAACCCATTTTCCTTATCAGCTAATATCTGTATCATATACATCCAACAAACATAATTTCCTCCTAAGATTTTTGCTTTAAAAGCATATTTGTGCTCTCTTTAAGCTACGTGCTATTTGGTTTGACATTTTGTTATCTCAAGCAGTGACATTCATTCATTTTTCAGAGCAGCCTAAGTGTCCAAATACTTTTTGGGGCCACTTTGAGAGACATTTTAGGAGCATGCGAGGACAGATAGGAGAAACAGACCAGTTTAAGTGTGTCCCTTGCTGTGCTGTTTCCAGAAACTCATCAAGGGTTTCATTGAAAACCGTGGCTTTGGCACTCAAAATAAACCCAAGTGGGCCTTACAAGAACAAGAGGAGCTGGAGTAGTGACTTCATGTTGTTGGTTGAAAAGGGGATAAAAGAACAGTGATACAACAACAACTAGAACAACTAGATGACATATGTAAGCTCCTTTTCAGACTAGTATCCTCACATTGCTTGTCTAAAATATCATTGATCAGCGTGGAAAATAACTGAAATCTTAATAGCAAAACAAACATGACAGATGTAAATGTTTGTTTACACACTGATACTGCAGACACAATAATGATCATTATAACTATCAGTTTATATGTTCTTATTAACAGATAAATACTATTATATATATATATATATATATCCCACCATTGACAATATACAGCCATACTGCACTGCTATGAGTGTGATATTGTGTTTATATCCATATATAAAAAGAAAATCAAACACAGAGAGTCTACACATTCTTTTGTATGAGGAACTACTTTCTTCCACGTCAACCGTCTTCGCTCTGCTCAGTATGACAGGCTGATGGATGCCGATGCGCTGTATCTCCGAAAATATAAATATTTAAAATAGGCACTATTCTTATAAACAAACTGCATAACTCCAATCTAAACAACTACATTCTCGCCTAAAAAAGCCTCAAAAGTACATTGTTGTCCAACAGCTGCAATATTTGTCAAATTGTAGTGAGTTTCTTGATCTGCTGTCACTCTATGTGGGCGGGGTAAACTACACAAGAGTGAAGAGGCTGTATGAGTGTTGCTATTGCTGATATTGCAGGGCTATCAGCCAATCAGATTCAAGAACCAACAAAACTGTTTGTATAAATATATAGGTTTCAAAACAATTTATTAATTTATTATTGTTAGAATAGGGGTAGAAGGATATGAAAATGAATTAATAATTAATTTGAAAGTAAACAGTTATATATAAAAAAATCTAAATAAATAACAATTTTAAATGTAAAATAAACAAAATAAATAAAATAAAATAAAATAAAAACACAGTCTTCTTGTTTATTTGCCCCATCGCTGTATTCTATTACCAGCAATCACAGGAATGCAGAGAGTTGTTGCTCCATTTGGGCTATTAAATTCAAGACGAACAGAAAAATACTGACGCATTCTCATGCTGTGTGTTTGGTTCATATTTCTTGATTTAAAACATATGAAGCCTTTCTATTAATTAATTGCTAGAAATTATGCATCTGAGGAGATCTGATCTCTTTCCTCTTCCCCATCTCACTATATAAGTTAGAACTTGCTGGTGTCTGAAAGTTTGTTTTTGAGGGGAACTTGATTTTTCAGCACAACTTGCGTAATTTCATAGAGAAATTAATAGGAAGGCTCATATGTTTGGAACTAGTTTGAAATGTTTTAAACTTTGATGTAGGCTGGTATACTGTTATTAAAACATTGGAAATGAACACCAATGCCAACTGCCCACTTTTGTTCATGTAAGAGTCTAAATTATCATATTCAATTGTTTATATGGCAAAGCAAGTCTTTTTCACCCAAGAAGGTCCATACTGACTCCAAAGGCAGACACTGATAAGATCAGGGCCTGGTATGGTTTTACGATGTAGTCACATGTTGATTGTTCAGTTTGAATGTCTCAGTATTTGGGCTTTGGTCACATGGTCAAGAAAGAGACAAAATAGCTGGTAAACTTTGCTCTGTCTATTTTCCTTCTCTGCGCTTTCCTGCTCTGCTCCTCTCCTGATCTGGAGTCTATCTTCTCTGCCTCTTTGAGGCCTTCTTACTCTCTTTGTCTCTCCCTCCCCCTGTCTCTCTCTTTCAGGTAACTTTATTTTTACATTTAAGCTGGGTACAATAACTATTATATGTTTTTATCATTTCATATTTTATCATTTTACACAGTTATTTGTAAATAATTCAGTTGTAAACACAGCAAGTTATTGTCATTAAATCATTTCATTATCAAGTTTTTGTGAATTAGTTTTGATTTAACATCAACACTTAATTGCTCCATATTGCAATACAATACAATCACATAAAAGCAACGCTCTCCCACATTTTTAGCTGTTACTACTGCCCTTATTTCTGTTTTTAGTATAAGATTGCTGAAGAATGGTTTGACTAGAAATGTACAGTTTTTTTACCATCATGCAGATAACTTTTTTAGTCACTCGGCAGAACTACAGTTCAAACCGCTGTGGTTAAAACCCATTCTTACATTCATGACCTCCCCTCAAATCACAGTTGACCTACTTTAGGTAAAGGCATTCAAAGGGCATCAAAATAAATAAATAAATAAATAAATAAATAAATAAATAAATAAATAAATAAATTAAATAAAATAAAATAAAATTAAATTAAATAAAATTAAATAAAATAAATAAAATAATAAATAAATAAATAAATAAATAAATAAATAAATAAATAAATAAATAAATAAATAAATAAATAAATAAAGCCTGGCCATTACAGAAGCTCCAATGAGGCCTGATTACGTGACAGTAGAAACGTCTAGCCCTGACATATACACTAGCGCACTCATACACTTCACTACTGGCAGCACACACTCACCTCAGCCACCCCTGTGTCACAATACAAAAAAGTAATTATAGCAGAGGCTTTTAGCTCAGGACACAATTAAACTGATTAAAGGCCAGATTTCATACGCAAACTAGATGGTAATGGGATTATTAGTCACCAGCAGGAGCACAATATAAAGAAAAGCAAGCAAAAAAAAAAAAAAAACATCTTGCTCAGCGTCTCTATAGCATTCAGGAAGGTCAGACGGTGTCTCAGGAAAAACAGCCTGAAACTTTCCTTGTCTTTTTCACAAACAGTCAAAAGAGCAGCACCCCTGTGGGCAATGCTCTCCAGCTTCTCTCCTCCTCCCTCCGAATGCCAGTCCATTCACAGCCCTCTCGAGATCTGTCCAAACACACACACACACCGTC
Source organism: Danio aesculapii (assembly GCF_903798145.1). NCBI lineage: Eukaryota > Metazoa > Chordata > Actinopteri > Cypriniformes > Danionidae > Danio > Danio aesculapii. The sequence continues at coordinate 41,860,512 of NC_079448.1, read as the reverse complement.
CCCCATCACCTTGCTCTGAGATGAATGAGATCGCCACTGTCCTCCAATCATTTTAATCACTACATTGGAAAATGCCTTGTTCGCGGTTATCATTTTTGGACCGCCTTCTGGCATCTCCGTCTGACAGACTCACTCTTGCAAAACACACACACACACACCACACACACAAACAGGACTGGCCATGTTATAAGAGTCAAAGCTAACAGATGGTGGAAGATTGGGGGGAAGAAGCCTAATTTTGACTCTTGTGCCCTTTTCGAGAGGGCCTAGGTTTGAGAATGTAGGTTCAGCATCTGCTTGGTGCAGTGCAGGGCCGATGTGCTGAACACTGGCAACCTCTCCAGCGATGATGATGATGATGCAAGAGCAGGCAACAGCACAGCCACATGAGACGCCAGGACTGCATCGCTCGCAATTAAATTAATCATTTATAACGGAACAAAAGAGCTGCTTTTGTTCCACATTATCATGTAAAGATTCAAGCACTGTTTGGATGAATGAGAATGTGTGTGCAGAGAATGTGTGTACACTGGACAAGATCAATGTTGGGGGAATTCATAACAGTATGTGTGGCATTGAATGACTGCATTCGCATAAACAGTGTTGCTTTTATAATAAATGATGTTATATATAATTATACTATTATAATTACTATAAGTATACCATTTTCATGTACTTATCAATAAAATAATAAAATTATAAAAATTGGATAAATAGATACAGAAAAGTATCTATTTATTTTAGATGGGAATAAATACAGATATGACCTAAGATAATGATTGTGGTTAAAATTGTAATTTAAAATTATTGTTGTAATTGTAAAAAAACAAGAACTAAATATATCTACACCTCAAAAATTAAAATTAAATTTAAAATAGAATAAATAAAAAATAAATACATTTAATTTATAATGGATAAATAATTAAGAAGGAAGGAATGATAGGGAGTGTACAAAATGAAGGTAGAAAAAAGAAAAAAAAATAAGAAAGGAAAAAAGGAAGGAAGAATACTAATAGATTGTACAAAATGAATTATGTACAAAGTAAGAAAAAAACAAAGGAAGGAAGTGAAGGAAAGAAGGGAGGGAAAGAACAAAGGGGGGAGGGAAAGAAGGAAATTAGGGAAGGAAAGAACAATATTAATGGATTGTACAAAATGAATGAATGTAGAGAAAAAATAGAAAAAATGTAGAGAAAAAATACAAAGAAAACAAGGAAGAAACAGAAGGAAGGAGGGAAGAAAGAAAGAAAGAAAGAAAAGAAATACGGAAGAAGGGAAGGAAGGAAGGAAGGAAGGAAGGAAGGAAGGAAGGAAGGAAGGAAGGAAGGAAGGAAAGGATGGTAAATGATGAAGGAGGGAAAGAAATTAAGAAATTAGGGAAGTAATGAAGGAAGGAAGAAGGACGGAAGCAAGGAAAAAAGAAAGAAAGAAAGAAAAAAAAAAAAAAGAAAAAGAAAGAAAAAAGAAAGAAAGAAAGAAAGAAAGAAAGAAAGAAGGGGAGAATACTAATAGCTGTACAAAAATGAATAATGAGAAAAAAAAGGAAGGAAATACTGATGGAAGGAGGGAATGAAGGAAGAAGGAAGAAAGAAGAAAAAAAGGAAGAAGTAAGAAGGAAAGAAAAGGAGAAAATTAGGAGAGGAAGGAAAAGGAAGGAAGGAAGGAAGAAGGAAGAAGAAGGAAGGAAGGAAATTAAGAATGGAAGGAAAGGCAGGAAGGAAAGGAAGGAAGGAAGGAAGGAAGAGGAAGAAAGAGGGAAGGAAGAAGAAGGAAAAAGGGAGGGAGGCAGGAGACAGGGAGGGAGGAAGAATATTAAGAAATGTAAAAATGAATAAAATGAACGTAGAACGAAAGAAAGAAGAAAGTAAGAAAGAAATAGAAAGAAAAAGAAAATGAAATAAGGAAGGAAGTAAGGAAAGGAGGAGGGAAGGAAGTTAAGAAATGAGTGAAGTGAGGAAAGAATGATGAAGGAAGGAAGGAGGAAGGAAGAAGGAGGAAGGAATAGACTATGCAATTGTACAAAATTGAGAAAGAAAGAAAGAAAGAAGAAAGAAGAAAGAAAGAAGAAAGAAAGAAAGAAAGAAGAAAGAAAGAAAGAAAGAAACAATTGACTGTACCAATGTACCAATACATAAATGTATAAAAGACAACAGGTGTGCAGGGCATTGAAATAGAAGCAGGTGTCCGTGAACTAACTTGCCCCACTAGCTGCTTCTAATTGCAATAAAGCAGATCATCTAGTTTAGTCAGGTGCAGATACACTGTGAAATGCAGAGGCAGAGAGTGAAAGCTGTCACACACTGATGAGTACAAGAGAACAAAGATCAGCGCCAACACATCTGAGACGTCAAACACTTTCCTCTTTCTGTCTTTCGGTTTCCCCAATCCATCCTGATGGCCTACCAGTGTCCAAACCCATGGTGAGGAAGGAGAGCAGAAATCCAGGGGATCAACTGTAAGTCTTCATCACCAAGAGTCAATCCAAGGTCAGGCCTGGTTCAGGCAGCTGGAGTGTGTCTGTCTGCTAAATGACGAGGCTTACCGTACCAGCACCAAAGGCGGTATCAATTCAAGACGGCCTGCTGTGTATTCCGCAATACAGGGTTTGCACTCTTTTTCAAAGATAATCTTCCAGAACATTTCACATTTCATTATGATGGGAATGAAAGACAAGAATCAAAGAGTCATGACCTGAAGTCAAATATTCCTCCTGGATGTCTTAAAATGTACATCAGCTACAGTATAACTAAATACACCAAATATCAATAATATGTTATGGCTGCCTATTGCTCAGTAGTGATGGCTATTCTCAATAATGTTGCTTATTTCCAAAATTATCAAAATGATCAATATACTCACTGGCCACTTTATTAGGTACACCTGTCCAACTGCTCATTAACGCAAATTTCTAAACAGCCAATCACATGGCAGCAACTTAATGCATTTAGGCATGTAGATATGGTCAAGACAATCTGCTGCAGTTCAAAGTGAGTGATGGGGAATAAAGGTGATTTAAGTAACTTTGAACGTGGCATCTGGTTGGTGCCAGATGTGCTGGTCGGAGTATTTTAGAAACTGCTGATCTACCGGGATTTTCACGCACAACCACCTTTAGGGTTTACAGAGAATGATGATAAAGAGAAAATATCCAGTGAGCGGCAGTTCTGTGGCTCAAATGCCTTGTTGAAGTCAGAGGTCAGAGGAGAATAGCCAGATTGGTTCGAACTGATAGAAAGGCAACAGTAACTCAATTAACTCAATTTTTTACTCGTTCCAACCGAGGTATGCAGACGTGCATTTCTAAATGCACATCACGTCTAACCTTGAGGCGGATAGGCTACAGCAGCAGAAGACCACACCGGGTTCAAAATTCAAAATTCAAAATTGGAGCATAGAAAATGTTGCCTGGTCAGATGAGTGTCAATTTCTGCTGCCACATTCGAATGGTAGGGTCAAAATCTGGTATCAACAACATGAAAGCATAGGTCTGTCCTGCATTGTATCAACGGTTCAGGCTGGTGGTGGTGGTGTAATGGTGTGGGGGATATTTTCTTGGCACACTTTGGACCCATTAGTACCAATTGAGCATCATGTCAATGTCACAGCCTACCAGAGTATTGTTGCTGATCATGTCCATCCCTTTATGACCACAGTGTACCCATCTTCTGATGGCTACTTCCAGCAGGATAACGCGCCATATCATAAAGCGTGAATCCTCTCAGACTGGTTACTTGAACATGACAATGAGTTCACTGTACTCAAATGGCCTCCACAGTCACCAGACTCAATCCAATCAAACACCTTTGGGAAGTTGCGGAGATTTGCATCATGGATGTGCAGCCCACAAATCTGCAGCAACTGTGTGACGCTATTATGTCAATAAGGACCAAAATCTCGGAGGAATTTTCCAGTACCTTGTTGAATCTATACCACCTAGGATTAAGGCAGTTCTGAAGGCAAAATCGGATCCAACCTGGTACAAGTAAGGAGTACCTAATAAAGTGGCCGGTGAGTGTTTATTAATAGTAATTCCAAATGTACTTTATCTTGTCTTCACAATACTGAGGTTGAGGGGCTGGGCAATTAATAAAAATGAATTTGTAAATGCGTAAATATGCGATTCTCATTCACATCTTGTCAATAAAGCACAGTTGTATGATCAGTAGTAAATCAGAAACAGGGGCAGTGTTCGAAATTGCATACTTTCATACTATATAATACACTAAAAACAGTATACGAGATGAGTAGTATGTCCAAATTCATATCATTCGAAAAGCAGTATGCGAGAAGTACCTGGATAACCTATTCCACGACGCCACTCGACAGAATTCAAGAACGGGAGTGATGCGACACAACTGATGCTGGTAGGTCACATGATTATGACAAAATGGCAGTATGTCCGAGTTCCATTCATATAACTCACATCCATACTTTTCTAAAGGCCGAGTAGTACATTTAAATTCAAATGCAGTACCTACTGAGTAACAGGCAATTTTGAATGCAGTCAGGGTTGGGCACACCTGACCTAAATCCTCCAATACCCAGCACAAGACAACATCACTACGTCACAGAAAAGCAACTCTAAATGCTTTGCTCGCATGTCAAATTCACCATCCCAAACTTATAGTAAACTGTTCTTCAACGAACAAGAACATTTAAAAACAATAATCTTCAAGGTTTTTTTTTACATGACAATGTTTTCTTATATGTTATAAAGAACTGGATACATTCTTTATTTATTTTATTTTATTTTCCTTGATTACCAGGCTTTCTGGAACACATGAAAACCCTGTTAATATCATCAGCCTTTATGAAATATGTGGTCCAGAGCTAAAGTAAGCATATTATACAAGTCTTATGGCTATAATTAAGGTCCTATTATGTGCTGTTGTTGGATGTGTGAGGAGATTATACTCTTGTTTTGACAGATCTGCACCACCATGGTGCTTACAACGCTGAAAGAGAGTGAGATTAAATGTGCTGTGTTGCTACAGAATGCTATTATTGTTATGCCATTATAACTCTGCTGTTTAAGTGGTATACAATCGTGTGCATCTTTAATGTGCACGAGTAAATGAGGCTTGCAGATCAGGCTGTGTAACCATTAGGCTACCGAATCAAGCCTTCACACGAGGTGAGCACTGTGATTGGACGAGACCAAAACCCTGAATGGTCCACTAATCTTGGCTGTCAATGGAGCAGTAAATCACTGAACTAGCAAATCACTCAGGCAAGATGACCATCTGTCTTTCAAGCACTTCATCGTTTATTTTCATATTATAAATGCAGCAATTAGCAAAAAAAAAAAAAAAAATATATATATATATATATATATATATATATATATGCACACATATATTCATTTGTTTAATTGTTGCTAATAATAATAATAATAATAATAATAATAATAATAATAATAATAATAATATAATAATAATAATAATAATAATAATAATAATAATAATAATAATAATAATAATAATAATAATAATAATAATAATAATAATAATAATAATAACACTGTTATTATTATTATTATTTTACTATTATTTGTATTTTTTAGTTTATGCTTTATATTTCATGATTATTTTATTTATGATATCTGGCAACCGATTTTGTAGTTTTGCATTAAAATTTTTCAATTAATTATTTTTTTTATTAATTATGTTTTGAATTTAGTAATTTGTTAATCTATTTGTTTTAAATTGCTTAATCAGTTCTGACTCTGAAATACAGAAAAATATATATAGCACAATAATGGCAAGAAAGACATAACACTATATAATAATAATAATAAAAATAGATAAAATAAAAATAATTTAAATGATAATATAATATAAATGGTATAATAAATATGAACATTATATGTTTTTAGATTTCAAAGTTAATAAACAAATAAATTAAACTCAGAGAAAAGTATATATTCGATAATATAGTAAAAAAAATGAAACAGGTGTATTTTAACAATAGTTGACAATAGTTGTGGCTCTTGACACAGATATAATTATTTAATGTTTAAATAAATAAATAAATAAATAAATACAAAATAAGTAAATAAATAAATAAATAAATAAATAAATAAATGAAATAAATAAATAAATGAAATAAATAAATAAATAAATGAAATAAAAAAATAAAAAAATAAATAAATAAATGAAATAAATAAATAAATGAAATAAATAAATGAAAAAAATAAATAAATAAATAAATAAATGAAATAAATGAAATAAATAAATAAATGAAATAAATAAATAAATAAATGAAATAAATAAATAAATAAATAAATAAATAAATAAATAAATAAATAAATAAATAAATAAATAAATAGGCGATTTATTCCGCTGTGGAGAACCCCTGAACAATAAAGGAACTAAGCTGAAGGAAAATTAATGAATGAAAAAAAATGAAAATAATGTGTAATACATTTATCATTAAATGATTTTATTTAATAATGAATTAAAACTAATTTCTACTAGTAATAAACCACCCTGTTGAAGTTCTTCATATTACAACGTGATTTTATATAATATTAATAGAAGAAAGGAAGGATTATTAGATATTATTATATTTTATTGATATTATAAGTCACTAATATCTAACCCAAGAGACACAAATCTGAAAACTGACATGATGACATGACACTCTAGAGAAAGCACACAAGATTACCTCCCCGTGAGAAAATCTACGCCCTAGAAGACTTTCAAAAAAATCTCCACTTACTGAGGTGTTAAACAGAAGTCGCAGTTTTCCCTACTGTGGACATTGTGCTATGACTGACCATTATAAGCACAAAGTTAAAGAGCAAAGCATTTGTTGAGCATAAAGAAGAATACAGGCGTGTAAAACTGAGACTCGCAGCATTCATTATTTCCCTCCAATTCAGAGAAATGTGTGAGGAAGCACTCATGAGGATGCTGTTTGCATCTGGCTACGTCTACAGGGTCTGGGCTATAAATAGTATGCTAAACAGTGTGAAAGACGCCTGAGACATCCTAAGAAGTCAACTGTGCTGAGCGCTCAGGGAGGGCTGTGTGTATTTCTTATTATGCACTCACTTTTCACTGAGGGCAATTTGTTGTGTTTGGGCTTATTTTTAATGAGGCAAAAAAGGCCTTCTGCATTTTTTTATTTTATTTTAGGGGGCGTAAACACCCGATAAAAGCATTTCAAGAACACAACACAAATGTTGAACAGAGAGTTTTTTGTTTATGTCTTTACCGAACACAAAGAATGCTCATTTTTGCAATATCATGCCATCATCAGAAAGCAATTGTGACTCATTTCTCTGGAGACTTCAGGAGACAATAGGAGATCCTATAATTTTTTTGTGATATAGAAAATGCAAATGGAAGTTAAATGAATAACATGGACTGTCGCAGAATTTGGCAGTTTTGGATTAATCAAATGTGCTGTACACCTTATCATAAATCTTGAAACAGTCTTGTCTGCGGATATCAAGTCACAAGGGGCTGATTAAATATGAGTACGTGAATGTCTTCATCAGCATTTTTCTGAGAAAAGCTATTGACATATAATGTGCACACAGAAACTAATAGCATCTCCATGACAACCTTAAATAAATAAAAGTCTGGATTAATTTCAGCTTATTTTGAAAAAAAATTAAAGCATCTAACAACAAGTGGAGGCTAACTATGATAGCTGGGTGTCTAATAAAAAGGAATAAATAAATAAATAACAAATTTATTCTTAAGAACTTTTTATTGAGTCACAAAACTCAAAACTGTCATGTTTCACTTCATGTAAATGTGTAATGAAATAAATAAATATTGTAATGTAATTATGTAAATAAATAAATAAACAAATAAATAAATAAAGGTAACACTTTAGTTGAGTACAAATTCCCACTACTGCATTATTACCTGCCTAGTATTAAGATATGGGCTGTTAGTTAGTACTTATAAAGTATGCTCTTATTCTTCATACCTAATCATACCCAATACCTAAATCTAAATACTTTACTAACTAATGATAAGCAGTCAACTTTGAGCTAAATGTCTTAGTTAATGGTTTGTTGATATTGAGAATTTTTATATATATATATATATATATCATGTTCTGTGAAGATATTTTGTAAATTTCCTACTTCGGATATATACAGTTGAAGTCAGAATATTAGCCCCCTTTGATTTACTTTTTCTTTTTTAAATATTTCTCAAATGATGTTTAATAGAGCAAGGAAATTTTTAACAGTATATCTGATAATATTTTTTCTTCTGGAGAAAGTCTTATTTGTTTTATTTTGGCTAGAGAAAAAGCAGTTTAAAATTTTTTTTTATTATTTTAAGGTCAAAATTATTAGCCCCTTTAAGCACATTTTTTCGATAGTCTACAGAACAAACCATCATTATGCAATAACTTGCCTAATTACCCTAACCTGCCTAGTTAATCTAATTAACCTACAGTAGTTAAGCCTTAAAATGTCACTTTAAGCTGTACAGAAGTGTCTTAAAAATAACTAGTAAAATATTATGTGCTGTCATTATGGCAAAGATAAAATAAATCAGTTATTAGAGATGAGTTATTAAAACTATTATGTTTAGAAAAAAAAAAAAAAAAAAAAAAAAAAAAAAATATATATATATATATATATATATATATATATATATATATATATATATATATAGTACTGAAAATACTGTAATTATAAAAATAAAGTGTAACCCAAATAGTTTAAATGCAAATAATAATAATAATTAAATAATAACTAAATACTGCAATACTGTAATACATATACAGAGAAAGAATCAGTCTGTAATTTTAAAACTTATTCTTTCTATCCTAGGACTGCCAATTTGTCAGCAAGTTGTTTTAATAACAAAAGAAAAAAAAGAATAATAAAATCTTGTTTAAAATAGGTTTTATTTATAATTTTTTTTTTTTTTTTTGTTAAACGTTTCATAATTTGTTGGTGCAATGTATATGTTTCATGAACATCTAATTTCACATTTTTTTTGTTTCTATTAAAACAGATTTTCCAGAAAAATGAAAAAAGAGGAAAATTAAATAGATTTCTCAGGGCCCTACATTTGCAATAGTGTGTGTGTGTGTGTGTGTGTGTGTGTGTGTGTGTGTGTGTGTGCGTACAAGTATAGCAACACCAATATATTTTGACGTTTTTTTATATATATTATTGGTCCCCATGAGAAAAATGGGGTTAGACTGTAAAAAATAAAATAATAATAATGTTACTTAAAATTGTAAGGCATCTTGCTTGAGTTGAGTCAAGTGGGTTAAAAGTCAAGATTATTCTTTTACCTAATATCTGGTTGGATGCTGATTTTTGTTTTGCGTTTTATTTATTTCATTAATTATTTTGTTTATTAATTTTTTTATTAATATAAATTTAAGTAAACTCAAAAAAGCTGTGCAGTAAGTTGCCTTACAGTTTTAAGTTGAGTCAACATTAATTTAGATTTTACAGTATAGGGGAAAGAATTTACAGACTGTACAGTAATAACATCATTACATTTCTATGGTAAGTCCTCAAGATAGTTGTACATGTGTGTATGCATATGTGAGAGCGTACATGTGTATGTGTGTGTGTGAGTGTGTATGTGTGCACGCATCTGTCTGGCGTCCAGAGGCGGTATCCTGCTGTTCGTCCTGTGGAATCATGCGGTGAAGAGACACAGCAGCTCTCAAGAACCCCATCGCCCCCCTCTGTGTGATTGATGAGGCTAATTTTGTCAATTAATGAAGAAACCCCTGTTGATTAACATCAGATTGCAGTTTGTAACTGTTAGTGCACCAGTCTGTCAGAAATTCATTTTAATTAGAAGTCGCGGCGCTGTACTCCTCTATCAGCTTCCAGATCTGCTGATCCGCATCATCACACGACTGAGAAACAGACCGCGCTTTCCGCCCAACACTTCATTTCACCCGTTCGCCGGGTTCCCAAAATGCCCACCTGGGCTGGACTTCCTGCTAATGCTGACATTATACATCATAATTAATTTGAATGCACAAGATAATTAGCAGGCTGTATTTACATAATGAACCCACTAATTGGTTCATAACAGGCGAATGCGGTCGATATATCCGGCTAATGGCATGTCTGAATTCACATATATGAACGGACAGGGAGTTGAACGGAAATGCTACAGGGCTATGAATGCAAATCAAACAGAGATGTACACCAAATTGCTTTTTTTTTTTTTAACTTTTTTATACGAAGGAAGTCATTAGGCATTAAATGGAACTGTTTAGTCATTAAAGACCCCAGGAAATCACTTGATGAGGGTGGTGCTGATGCGATCTTGTATTGAATGTTTTGGGGAGACATTTTTAAATGATCTTATTATTATTATTATTATTATTATTATTATTATTATATTATTATTTTATTATTATTATTATTATATTATTCATTTTATTATTATTATTAGTCATTTTATTATTATTATTATTATTATTATTATATTATTATTTTATTATTATTATTATTATTATTATTCATTTTATTATTATTATTATTATAAATTTTTATTTTTATTATTTTGTTGTTGTTGTTGTTTGTTTGTTTGTTTGTTTGTTTGTTTGTTTGTTTGTTTGTTTTGATTTTTTGTGTCAAGGCAATGATAACTATCAGCTTTTCCGTTTTCCAAACCTACTTTGTATAGAAGCGGACAAGAAGCAAACTTGTAAAGGATCAATAAAGACTAAAAACAGAATGTAAAATGAAAATAAAGTTTAAAAATGTAAATAAAGTAAAAACAAACAAAATATTTACATAAAATGGATCTTCATTTGAAGTTTCGATTCACTCACAAAAAAAAATCAGTTTTAACATCTTTTCTATTCTTTTCTTTTCTTTTGTCAAACACAAAAAGGTAAACAATTCAATAAATTAACTGTTTATGTACTCTACCAAACAATATTTTTAGACATATGTAAAACAATAATCATTTGATGACATTTTCAGCGACTAATTAAATGTACTTTTCTATCTTTTCTAATATCGCCATAATTTGTTTGTTATGTTTTAAATGGCAAAAAAAAAAAAAAACATCACTTTAATTTAAAAATATATCAGTTTTATATTATGTTTTTATTTTAGTCTTTATGTTTTATCTTAAGTTCAGGTGAAAATAAGCAAGCTGTTTTAATATATCTATGACACTGAATGACTAGGGATTGGGATTGGATTGTTATTTTGCTTATATTTATATTTTGCTCAATTAAAACATTGTCTTTTCAGGACTTATTTATCTGCTTTTTTGGAAACTACTTGTAAATGTTATCAATATTGGTTCTAATTTAAATGCTTATTATTTATTTGTATATCAAATTGTTTGTATTTTTGATTATATTTTTTTGTTTGCTTAGACTGTCCAAAGTGTTTCAGGTGAAGTGTGCTGCTTGTTTGTTTATTTTGTTTAGCTGTATGTTTGTTATGACACGTTGTATTCTGTTTAATCTATGTACTTCTTAGGGACCCCCTTAAAATGACATGGTTCCTCCTAAGGGGCTATCCCATTTAATAAATTCTATAAAATATTCTATTAAAATATTTTCTTATTATTTTCACAAAGATTTTATGAAACGTTAAAGTTGACATGTCAGTTGCATTTAATATACTTTCTATGTATATTACAGCATTTTGTAAATTTTATAATATTTAACTCATTTAAACGATTATATTCAACAACAACAGCAATAATAACAACAACAACAATAGTGTTATTATTATTGTGAATAATAATAATAATAATAATAATAATAATAATAATAATAATAATAATAATAATAAAGATTTTTAGATTCTAAAAAATGAGTATTAAATCCATTAAAAAATTGCACTTGAAACTAAACTACTACAGGGAAGCAATGTTGAAAATAACAATGTTCAATAATTTACAATACTAATGTTTTGTTTTATCAAATAGTTACAATCTTTGTGGGGGATGTTAATCTGGTGGGACGTTAAGTTCTGTAATGATACTGTGGGTTTCCTCATCAGTCTGCACCCCCGGGTGCCTTATTCCCAACTTCTTACTTGCACTAAAGAACAATAAATGAAAATTTCACAGCGTGGAGTGGAATTACCAGCAACCGCCCAACCCCGAATATATCGTCAGCATGGGCTAAGTACACTTCAACTTTCCATTTAAGAAATCACTGAGGCATCAGTTGTTATATAAGTGCTTACAGTCATTTCTGCTGAGATATGGTGATAACACTCATTACGGCAGACAGGAATAAAAAGAGGTTGCACAGCAAGGCTCTCCGAGGTCGTATCTTTTCTTTATCATTTATGGAAACATGATCCATCCCTAAAGAAAAACACACAGCGCACATTCTCCTGTGTGTCACTTTATCCTAAAACACATTCATACACTACTGACTAAAACTTTGTGACCAGTAAGATTTCCTAAGCTATTTATAAGAAGGCTGTTCTGCTCACAAGAGCTACATTTACTGTATTTTATCAAACACAATGTAAAAAACTACAATATTATACTATTATGAAGTATAGTATAATTATAAATATAAACTATAATATATTTCCAGTTTTAAAGATGAATTTTCAGCATCCTTACCCCACTCCTCAGTGTCATATGATCTTTCTGAAATCCTTATTTTATGGTTATTGTGTTTCAGTGTTGTGCTGCTTCATAATTTTGTATATTTGTAAAAGTACTATTAAAATGTATTTACTTTATACTTCTCAAGGCACATTAATTTAATAAAAAGTAACAGTAAAGACATTAATAATGTTTAAAAAGTCTAATAAATAATGCAATTATGAACTTTCTATTTGCCAAAGAATCCTAAAAAAGTAACACAAGTTTCCTACAAAACAATGAAGCAGAAAAAAGATTCAACACTGTTAATTATAAAAAAAAATCAATAATTACTATCAATAATAATTGATCATAACAGAACAGCAAATCAGCATATTATTATGATATCTGAAGAATAATGTGAAACTGAACACTGGAGAAAACTCAGCTTTGAATCACGGGAATAAATTATATTCAAACACATATAGGAAATTAAAAAACATTTTAAATTGAATTTATTTATTTTTTTTTTTTACAATATTACGCTTATTTTGAACTGTGATCAAAACTGTCTGGAACTACTTGTGCATTAAGCAGTTTTATTGCCAACACAGGCTCATTGTGAAAACGTAGTCTTGTATAGATTTCTGGAGAGCGTGAATTATGTAGCTAAAACTATGTATGGCTGCATTTCGTCTTTAAAATGAATGCCACAGGTGATATGACAACACCGATGGCTTGTTTGTTTTCGCACTACCAGCTGACCACTACCCGCTCACCTCCGTATGGACAGCTTTTCCGCTGTGCCAGTTGGCCAGTAGCTCGCTCTGTATACGGTGGACTTGAGATGCAGAGTAGTTGACTATGACAACGGGGTTTGAGTCTGGCGAAGAACAGAAAGCAGGTGAGACAAAAACAGAATCCATAAAAAATAAATTATACAAGTAAATAACAGAGTGAAAACGTGGTAAGATCTAAAAACGTGGTAAAAATCAGGCGGCCATGAGAGGTTTTCTTATTCTGAATTGCTTTTGAAAACACTGTCAATTAGGCTTAGGGAAGGCAGTGATCAGGTAAATTGGTGCTTTTAAAAACACTTTCAGTTGGATTTAGGGATGGCTGTGCGTTTTGGTCGGTCTGTCAGTCAGTCAGTCAGTCAGTCAGTCAGTCAGTCGACAGCAGCCTCTGGTGGATTTACGCAAGAACAGCAAGAACACTGGCGAGAGAAATTTGAGATTTGAAAAAGTGTACACAATGGCTTCTGGTCGATTCACGAAAACAAGAACTGCAAAAAAAAAAAAAAAAAAAAAATATATATATATATATATATATATATATATAGAAGTATATATATATATATAGAAGTATATGTATGTATATATATGTAAATATATATATATATATATATATATATATATATATATATATATATATATATATATATATATATATATATATATATATATACACTTCCTGGGACATATTTTGTGATCTCCATGAATGCATATAGGGGTCTTTATCAACAATGAGCCTGGGTTGTTTATTGCGCACAATCTTGCCGATCGCAATCAAGAATTTCAACAAACCATGGAATAATTGAAATATAACCAACATTTTTACATTGTTACAAGTATTTTTAATCAAATAAATGCAACCTTGGTGAGAAGAAGAGACAAATAACAAAAAATATTCCTAATCCAAAGGTTTGACGGGTGTTGTATGCGAGTGGATGGATGTCTCTTCTGAACAGTATGCTTCCTCTCTCTCACCCCTCCCCAAAATTTCATTTGATGAAGTAATTTGGTGACAATGGTGCAATTCAACAGAGAGAGGCTGGGATTTCCATTAAAACATCAAATGAAAGTGAAATTACGAGGCATGACGACGGCGAGTTGGAAAAAGCGAGGACGAGCGAGTCGGTGTCTACAGTAGGATTAACACGGGGCAACAAGTGCTGAGTGCTTTGCATCAAACCCACAGGCCCATGACAAATGAGTAGGAGAAGCTATGCGTCTATTACCCGGCTTTAAGCCAGAGTCTTCAGGGGTTATAATGAAGTAGCGACTGGAGCAAAGGCAGAAAGTTCCAGAGGATGAGAGCTCTCTGTGGATCCTCGCCAAAACCCTCAAGACAACAGGGACACACTCGTTGTCTCCATCTCTCGCTTTGTCTCCCTCTCAGATTGAGTGCATTCAAGTATGCTAACTAAGATGTGCTGTTTTTCTTCTCTCTAAGTGACAAAAGTGCAATGTGGTGGTGCTGTGTTGCTTTAGAACTCTGCTTGTATCCCTCAGGGTGAACAGGGAAACATAATGTGCGAGTTTGAAACAATTGTAATAGACTAATTTAATGTATATAAATATAGAATCCCAGAATCAAATGTACTCAGACTCATGCAACCACATACACTGAAAAAAAAATATCAGCCAATATATATATATTTATTTATTTATTTATTTATTTATTTATTTATTTATTTATTTATTTATTTATTTATTTATTTATTTATTATTTTTATTTTTTTTAAAGTAGGTGGTTGCAAAAATTTATATTGGTTGAATTTAAACAAACTAATTGAGTTGAACAGTGTATGTATTTATATACAATGCGTTGGCCCAGGCCAAGTGCCTTAGTGTCCCACCATTGCCGATATACAGTCATATCGCAGTGCTACGAGTGTGATATTGTGTTTATACAACAGTTTAATGGCATAATTGTGTATATCAAAAAGAAAATCAAGATTCTGAAAAATCCTTTTGTAAGAGGAACTACTTTCTTCCGCCATCATTGACATTTGCAGCTTATGTCAGAACAGCAGAAACCGTTGCTACTTCACAAACCTCACTTTAGAGCTAGTATTTGAATGATTCTGTAGCATAATATCTAAAGTGAAAACAAAACAGCTGATTTTGCTGACATTTTAAGATTATAAGGCTGAACGGCATGAAATGTCATCAGTCTACAGAGATTTCCCAGTATTTCTCTGTTGCAATCAGAATTTTACAATAATTAACTCCGAAAAAGCCAAAGCAAAGCAAACACGACCAGATTACTATGGTATAAATACAGCACTAAAACATGCAAAAGAGAGAGATTGACTTAGAATGTCACTTATCTGTTCTGAAATGATTTGTTCAAAGATTACAGGTTCAACATGAAAATAAAAAATGTCGCTAAATGAAAGGCAATTGTACTTTCAAGACTGCAAATGTCTTACAATGCTGCTATTCATGATTCTCAAATAAATAATGATAAAGTATTGTCGCAAACAATTTATATAGGCTAAATTTAAACAATCAAATTAAGTATATTACTAAATTTAATGTGTTTGTTTAAATTCAGTTCAATCAGTTTTCAACCACTTACCTTAAACAAACTAAATCCAATTAATCATTTTTTTTTCAGTGAACTTCAAATATAAATATAAAACAATAACCCCCAAAAGTCATGGTTTATGGTCATTTTAAGGGACAGAGCACCTTACCCCTCCCCCTTATAAATAGCTGTTACAAATTGACCACAGCTTTATGCGGATCCTCGCTTTTTCACAATGTTATATGCCCATATAAGTTGGCAGGTTTCACATATTATAACAAAGCAATTTTGGCTCAGTACTGTTGGTGTAATGGTTGCCAAGCAACAGTCACAGGTGTATGTTTGTGTGTGCATGCAGGTGTATGCAGTATTCTACATCTGCTTTGAACACTGTTCAACCATCCAGCCTAAACTATTTGTTTAAAACTTAAAAAAAATATTAAAATATGTATTGAAATTATTTATATTAAATGAATTATATATATAAATAAACATAATGTTCTTTCATTTTTCCTGACCCTGTTGCATGTAAGCTTTATTTGCACACTTATTACCTCCACAGAAAACAGCTGCCCGGGGGGTTACTAATATGGCTGCTGAGTCAACTGACTAGCCTACAGGGACTTTACTGCAAACACAACACGACAGAGCCACAATTAGCATGACAGCAAAGAACAGAGTCGGCAGTATGTTTAATATGTGTTGCTCATTTACTGAAAGATTTAACTGGCCATTTAACTAGTATTAGAGAACTAATAACAGAAATGAGAACTGAACCAAATGATTCAGACAGAACCCAAAAAAGGACATGTTTTATAAAACATCAGGTGTGTGTCATTAAAAATGAATACACACATATTTCTCATTTGATGTGTCAAGTCACTCTGGGCCTTGGCTGTGCAATATGATGATATATATTGCTCAGACATAATGAAAAGTCTATCGTTTAATTTTGTGCTCTTTTGTTTATTTTGTGGTGTCACAGAATACATTGTTTATGGTAATACTTATTCATCATTTGTATGAGTGCAATATTACGGGGATGCAGATATAATATAAACATGAATAACCAACATGATTTCATGGCAAATCGTAACAATTTGTAAATTTTTATTGAAATTTCATTCGTATTTTATACAATTTAGTATGACTGGCTCACCCCCAATGACGGCTGGGTTTAGGGGCGGGGTTGGGTGCCACACCTCCTTTTTAAAATCTTACATTTTTGGACAATTTCATATACTAAAATTCAGCTGTAGCGCATGCAAACTTCTCACAGTATATATAATTTATACTCTGCTTTCAAACCAAGCATTTAAGTGACTTTGAACGTGTTCAACATGGCCCATTAGTGCCAATTGAGCATTGTGTCCACGCCACAGCCTACCTGAGTATTGTTGCTGACCATGTCCATCTCTTTATGACCACAGTGTGCCCATCTTCTGATGGCTACTTATAGGAAGATAACACGCCGTGACAAAGTGTGAATCATCTCAGACTGGTTTCTTGAACATGACAACGAGTTCACTGTACTCAAATGGCTTCCACAATTACAATATCTCAATCCAATAGAGCACCTTAGGGATGTGGTGGAATGAGAGATTTGCATCATGGATGTGCAGCCAACAAATCTGCAGTGGTGCTATCATGTCAATATGGATCAAAGTCACTGAGGATTATTTCCAGTACCTTGTTGAATCTATGCCATGAAGGATTAAGGCAGATCTGAAGGCAAAATGGGGTCCAACCAGGTACTAATAAGGTGTACCTAATAAAGTGGCCGGTGAGGGTAAATTAATATGAAATTAACACAACATGTTACAACGACAACACTATTAGAATGGTTTCAGCTTGAACATAATTTATATTATAACTTTAATTGTCACTATTAAAAGAACAATGGATAATTGTTGGATGACTAAAAAATGCTCATCACCCAATGACGGTTGGGTTTAGGGGTGGTATTGGGTGCCACACCTCCTTTTATAATCTGAACTAGACACTAAACTGACGAAAGAAAAAAGTTACGTTTCCTCATAAGATCAGGCTAGAATAGCAGCATTGTGAGAAAGTTAAAGTCTTTAAAGTATTGTTTACATTTTGCATTTGATTTAGCAACATTTTTTATTTTCATGTTTGACCTGTAATCATTTATTTTTGAGAAGTGTTTTATATTATTATTTATTTTATATTTGTGCATTTTTAATCAAACATTTGCCCTAAAGATCTAAATAAAGTGAGAAATATGATCACAAATATGATAAATGTTTGACTCTACACATTAAAATGTAAAAAAGAAATAGTCGTTTAGATGTGGTCAATATATGCATGAAATATAAAGCATAATATATATATATATAATTTTAATAGATTTAATTTACAGAAACTGTAACATATCATGCTATATACTGTTATCAGTGTATGAGATTACTTTTATCATGATTTGCGCCCTAACATCAGGTTATACATGTGCATCAGGTTATATACATGTGTTCTGTGATTAATCATGTATCCGAAGCTCTGAATTCTGATACTGCATGCTGCCGCTAAAGCATAATCCAAAAAAACTGATGGACCGGAAGAAGATACACTGGCAAATCCTGTCATCTATGACTCGGAAAAGACATTTTTCCATGAGAATGTCACGATCGCATGTCACTTCAGTGGGATCGACCCTTATGCATTCCCTGTACACCTAATATGCCAACCATGAAATTGAATGTGGCCTAATACAGATCACCACCTTTCGGTTGTGGAATTGGACAATCCTTTGCATGTAAATCCACACAGACCTCCACAGAACTTCCTATTTTCAGGAGATGATGTTTTACACGCAGCAGAAGAAATAAGAAAGAGAGTCGGCTGAAGGCTTTCACCTCCACCCTGGGAGTAGTACGCCTGTCAGCCTCAGCTTTAGTGGCCGTGTCAGCCCTGAGCTCTGGGTTAATGGACCTGCCAAATCAGCCCCAGTTTTCCCCCCTCCTAACGAGACACTGATTGTGGAATTTCCAGAGAATTCACACGCGTAATGATAGCTCACATAGAGACGTTTCTATGACTGACTGCGACCGAACAACTATGGAAAAAATCAGGTCAGGCAATCAGGAAAATTTGATTTATGAAATACGATAGCAGAAATATGCTCAATCTCTTTCAAAGTGTCATTTTCATTAGAGGAGAGTGCAGAGAGCTGATGTGTGTGTGTCTCTGGAGGGTGAGGCCCACTGCACGCTTGTGTGTGTGACGACGGAATGGATGATTTCAGCTGTTTGGCTGTGCTTTAGGGATTGTAATATGATCGAGGCAGATGAACTATCTGAGGGTCTGATGAAGACGGGGCCGCGGTGGGATTAAACGTTGCTGTCGTTTTGTAAATGAGTACCATACGCAGCCACTGCTGGGAGTCAGTTGGCTTACAAGGAATTCCTGATATCTAAAAGTCAAATTTCAAACTCCCTGACTTCAGTCATTTTCCTTTGATTTAGTCTCTATTTCAGAGGTCGCCACAGCAGAATGAACCGCCAACTAGTCCAGCATATGTTTTATGCAGCGGATGCCCTTCCAGCCACAACCCAATATTGGGAAACACCCATACACACTTACTCGCTATGGACAATTTAGTTA
Source organism: Danio aesculapii (assembly GCF_903798145.1). Lineage (NCBI taxonomy): Eukaryota > Metazoa > Chordata > Actinopteri > Cypriniformes > Danionidae > Danio > Danio aesculapii. Next base: position 41,841,049 of record NC_079448.1, on the reverse strand, counting down.
TTCAATTCACCTATAGTGCATGCAAACTTCTCAAGGCAATGCCAACTAGCCCAGCCGGGACCTAAACCAGCAACCCTCTTGCTGTAAGGGTGACAGTGCTAACCACTGAGCCACCGTACCGCCCTCCCTTATTTTTCCTTGATTAAAAAAATTTATTTTCATGACATCTAATGAATTAGAAAACAGACCACTGTTGTGTTTATTTTAATAAATAATATAGTATGTATAAAATATACTCACCGGCCACTTTATTAGGTACACCTATCCAACTGCTTGTTTACGCAAATTTCTAATCAGCCAATCACATGGCAGCAACTCAATGCATTTAGGCATGTAGACATGGTCAAAACAATCTGCTGCAGCGCAAAACAAGAATTTAAGTTACTTTGAACGTGTTAAAGGTTGCCCATTAGTACCAATTGAGCATCATGTCAATGCCACAGCCTTCCTGAGTATTGTTGATGACCATGTCCATCCCTTTTTGACCACAGTGTATCCATCTTTTGATGACTACTTCCAGCAAGATAGCGCACCATGTCATAAAACGTGAATTATCTCAGACTGGTTTTTTGAACATGACAATGAGTTCACTGTACTCAAATGGCCTCCACAGTCACCAGACTCAATCCAATAGAGCACCTTTGGGATGTGGTGGAATGAGAGATTCGCATCATGAATGTGCAGCCCACAAGTCTGCAGCAACTGTGTGATGCTATCATGTCGATAAGGACCAAAATCTCTGAGGAATATTTCCAGTACCTTGTTGAAGCTATGCCATGAAGGATTAAGGCAGTTCTGAAGGCAAAAGAGGGTTCAACACAGTACTAGTAAGGAACATAAGCTTGAACATAATTTATATTATAATTTTAATTGCCACTATTAGAAGAACAATGGATAATTTACCCCAGCTTTTAAACGTGTTGGATGGCTAAAAGTGCTCCCTCTCGCATATTTGATAGCTTGGCAAATTTACAAACTTTACATTTAGCTTTTTTTGAAGCATTTTGAAGCCAAAGCTCTTAAGATTTACATTATACTGGCATGTTAGCATTAGTTAACAGGTATTGACTGCATTTGACTTCAACAATTGCCAGCTGAAAGGAATAATATAGAGCTAAAAAATAACCTAACAATAAAAATATGTGTGAAACAGTGAAACATTTTCACAATTGTGTGGAATATTTCTAGCATCAAATAGTAAAGATGTCATTCATTCATTTTCTTTTCGGCTAAGTCCCTTTATTATTCAGGGGTCGCCACAGCGGAATGAACCACCAACTTATCCAGCATATGTTTTACGCAGTGGATTCCCTTCCACCCGCAACCCATCACTGGGAAACATCCATACACTCTCATTCATACACATACACTATGGACAATTTAAATTACCCAATTGATCTATAGTGCAAGTCTTTTGACTTGTGGGGGAAACTGGAGCACCCGGAGGAAACCCACGTGAACACGGGGAGAACATGCAAACTCCACACACAAATACCAACTGGCCCAGCCGGGACTAGAACCAGCAACGTTCTTGCTGTGAGGCAACAGCGCTACCCACAGCGCCACCACGTCACCCCTATAAAAATATACTATAGAAAAAAATGTATAGATTTTATTAAATGGACACTAAAATGTATAGAGACAAATGTCAATTATATCCATCACTTGAACAAATAAATATTAAAATACCTTGACTTTCAACTTTAAAAATTCCATAATATTCCGGAAACTCAATGACCTGTGGTGAGACAACTGGGAGATACAGATAACTCCAAAACATTGAGGATTGAAAGCCAAAGCGATGATCTACTGCTATCAAAATTAGCATTGCTCCTTTCTCACCTAATGTTCCAGTTTCCGCTAGAGTTATCCTTATAAAACACACTCCCAAATGTCAATTCAATCAATTAAACACGGCAATAATACCACAAATGGCCAAAGCAAAACAGCACTTTAACAATCAGCATCATTCTGCATCAGTGGCACTGATGTTCCATTAAATACCCTTCTAATCATGGCTTTACAAACGCAGCCTCCTCCCTGAAGCGCAGAGGGCCGCGCTGAATGGCGGAAGCTTTGAGGATGGGATTTGAAGAGGCAGTTATCGAGCCTCTCTGGTTCGTGCTGAGACTCCCCCACCCAGCCACACATCAAGGCAATCAAGTGCATTAGCATATGCAAAATCCTATCACACAAAACACATGGTTTGGATGCCATTTCCCAATAAACACGAATCTGTGCACGCCGGCAACATAATCACAGGCGCGCGCGCCAAGTCGGTTTTGTGCTCAGACTTCGGCCTTTGCTTTCTTTATGACTATCATTACTGGAATTGCAATTATTATTTGGGCTAGCTTTTGTTTATTCCGTTCAGGACCAATTAGAATTTGTTAATTAAAATCGTAACGTCTCCAGTGACACGCGGTAAATTAAAGTTAGCCATTGTTGTTGAACAATACCGACCCCTGTAGACGATACAGACCCGGAATAAACAAAAAGGCCATGGAAGCAAGTCAAAGATATGGCCTGAATCAATCGTGCTTTTCATCTGTTTACTTCAGTCCGGCTCGGTATCAATAACCCGGAGAACTGGGTTGCAAATTGCGATTCGCTTGCTCTATTATTTCTCCAGTGCAGACGATGAAGAGTTATTATGAGGTAAACATCACCCGCGCAGGATGCCACCACACTCCGGTGACCTAATTCCATAATTAACAGAGGTTTGAGACTAAGCAGAGAGGCAGAAGAGATAGAAACACGGTGCGGGCTGCAGCTAACACATCTTCATCAACTCATTAGAGACTTTGCACCCAAAGGTAAAATAATCATCGGCGTTGATCATTCCTCACCTCGATTTGCACCATCAATGGGAGGGATCTGTAATGCTCAAATGTGCAGAAAGTCACACAATCCAGGCTTTCTAAGAAACCCTATATGGCTTGTGATTTACATCATTCTCCCGCAGCACTATGTGTATTTCCGTTCCTCTCAAACCATCAAACATCGCCGCCTAAAGCTACTGAATTTCCACAGCAGGTATTAAAACACACAGCGAGAATGTGTGCCAGAATACTACAACACGTAAAAAGGTGCTATGCTGGGAATCAAGCATTACTCTGCCCTGCTGAGCGCTGGCCAACGATGGAAACCACAGCCTTTCAGCAACAAATACACAGCGCACAATAGAACAATGGCCTCCGATGTGTCTCTCTCTTGAAGGATGATTGTTTATGCTAGCGAGTTCAGCTCTGCCGAATGCTTGTGCCTCAGAAAGCAGAGGTTAAGAAAACAAGTAAATCACATATTTCCTTTAGAATGACCAGCCAGACTGCTCCAGCACTTCCCTCGGTGGGTGATTTTCCTCTGTCTAACGAGGCATTGTATTCTGCGGCTACTAGAGATGATTTGTTTATAGGCATTTTAAATAAAGCCACAATAAAGTGCAAAGCTTTAGGGAGTCTTTAAAGAAACTGCACCCTCTCGTCTAAATGGCTTGGTAGGTGAAAAGGAAAGCCGTGTATTATATACACATTTATATGGTTGACCTCAGCGAATAGATATATTACATGGCTCTCAGGAATTCTTGATTCTGAGTGGTCCATCCTGACAGGTTATTTCCAGATAACAACCGCTAAAACTAAACTATAGCTAAAACTATTATAATGTAATTTTCTTAGTATCATAAGATGCATTTTGAAGAGAAAACAGCCAAAGCCTATTTCAGAAATCTTTGCTGTGAAATATGTTGAGTATTTGATTTAGCAAAAAATAACATATTTGGACAAGTAAGAGAAGATTCTGCATTATTTTTTCTTCTTTAAAACAAAAGCTCCAATAAAGAAAAGCAATCAAACCAACACGTAGTTCAGTGTAATGTTACGGTTATAAACTTATCATTGCAATCTGCCAAAAAAATACACCTGAGAACAAATAATAGGTTCAAAAGTCTAAAGCTTGGCCGTTAGATACATGCAAGATTAACTATCTATCACATTTTAAACAACAGAGATGCAAGGGATTAGCTGATATAAAGCTATACTTGGTGGAGAGCTGTTAGCAGAGTTGCTGCTGTTTACCTGGAGCTCAGAGTCCGACATTTTTAATCCTTATACATGAACTGCTGATTTGACTTTAAAATAACTATATTATCACTTGAAAAACTCATAAAACTTGAATTTGTGGCATAATTGATGAGTATTTTTCTAATTTTGAGGATTTCTCATCCGCCATTAAACGTCTTCATGGGTTTCCTGTGCAGCACATGTGAGCTGCTACGGTAAATACAAACATTTGAGAGAAGCGCATTTATTTGGAACTGTGATCAAAACTGACTGTAACTACCTGTACGTTTCAACAAAAATAATGCAAGCCAATCAGAATCAAGAATTTCAACAGACCAAGGAATAAATAAGATATATAAAACATAATGTCTTAATGTTTGCATTAACTTGACAAGATATGGGTGAAATAAAAGTTTACTGTCATTTAGCGTAACATAAGTAGTGCACTTATTCTGATGTACACTTATTAGAATACATAAAAATAATTACTTACATAATTATTGCCAAGAAATGTGTACAACCTAGTGCTTTGAAGGATAGTGGCAAAGAATATGCATTAATTTACTTAATTAGTCCTTTGCATAGTGAAGTAATATTTTAAAATCAAATTAATCATGGTTATTTGATTCAAATTATTCTAAATATGCCTGACATGCATATAAATTCTTACACTGAATGACATGTTAGCAGTTAACTCCTGTACCTCAGTCACCTCATGGTATAAATGAATGACAGTCATGGAATGATAGTACAATTAAACAGGACAGACTAAAATGCATGAAAAAAGTGGATTGACACTTGAAACCCCCTAAATAATCAAATCATTGATTATCATATTTTAAAACGGCATACGATTATGGGTGTCCATATATGCAAATTTAATGGCTTCAAAAATGGGTCACCCTTTCTGAATTTACAGTCAGAACTATTCGTTTCCTTTCGCACATCACAATTTGCAGTGAAACTTTTCTCCTCCTGCATTTGCTGGGTCATTAGAGAAGATGGCAGTGAGAGAAATTGGCCATCTGATTGGCGTTTTTCTGCCCCCAGGGACAACAAAGGTTAAGTTAAATACCACTGCACTGAATTATAGTAGAACGAGATCTATTAGACAGCCCCGCTCATCTGTCAAAAATTCAGTATGGACTCGGAGCGCCGCTGCAACCCTTTCGCTCCCCATTAAGCTCCCAGTACGCCCAGTCCCCAGGCAGACCACCGCCAACATTGTCCCTCTGCTGAGTTACAGCTCTCCTGGGGCTGCTAGTTCATTTTAAAAGCCTTTGTGGGGTGCCATTAATTCTGATAGATAGATATCACTAAACTGCTGAACAAACATCCTACTCAGTCATTTGCATACATTACAGTAATGGTGGAAAAAATAAAGCATGCCTACTGATAAGAGCTAAGCATATGAGCTACTCTCCCAGCATCTCACCGGTTACTGAGAGTAGTGTAAAGCACAGGACTGTAATAACTATAGGTTTTTATGTATACTGCTGCGTCTTGTATATATGAAATGCATTTATGTAATAAAAAACACATCCTTACAAATGACAAATTCTCCTTTATGAGGATTTTCAGCAATACAAATAACACATCCTCCAAAGCATGTGGAAAGCAGAGAACAAAAAATAATAATAATAATGCAAAAAAAGAAAACAGGTAGTGTGATTTATGGTGCACAGAGATCTTTAATATTAATAATAATGTTTTAAACAATGTATACGAGTCAGTGGGAGTCTATTTCCAAATACCAAATAACGCATCTGCAACTAGTCTCTTAGGCCGTATTTACACTGCACTGTTCAAGTGACTCAATTCCGATTTTTTCTCCCATGTGGCACAGATCGGATATGGCCCATGTACGTGTAAGCAGGAACAAATCACATGGATTCCGATTTACTCAAATCAGATTCAGGCCTTGTTCATATGTGGAAATTTATCCAGTATGCATCAGATCTGTGTCCTCGTGTCTGCAGTGTAAGCAGGTAGATCGGATTTTTACCTGTCAATGCGAGTCGTGCATCATTAAAAACCGTAGCGAATGACGTCAAGTCTGACGCTTTCATTTCAGAACAGACTTCAGCAGAGTCCCAAACCTTAAATATCATACACGAGGACTAAAACAGCTTTTATATTGTCATATAACACAGGCATTCAAGCATGTAAACGAGAGCGAAAGAGCGCAATGTCCGCCACGTAACCAATATAAACTAATATAAAACTAGTGCATACATCACGTGCATAAATCACGCCATGGACATGACATTAAGATGCCTACTGGTTTAAAAAAGCCTATATATCAAAAGAAAATGGACAAATGAGAACCTTTCTGTCATAAACTATAGTAAAACAGCTTGTCAAAAGCTGAGAACAGATTACATACAGCAATAGAGAAAAGAGCACTCTTTAATTATCAGCTGTTAGTCAGCATCCGCTCTTATTTTCCTGGTCATTGCGCCTTTGCCGTGTGCTGTGTAAATGCAGACGATTGGATACGAGTCACTTTTAAAAAGTGATGTAAGCAGGTCATTAAAAAAATCGGATACAGTGACAAAATCGGAAATGATCATCAAGATCTGCAGTGTAAATGCAGCCTTATAGCTGACCTAATACTTTTTCAGGCAAACAAACACTTGCATATACTATTTATGTTCATATTGCAAGAAGGGATACTGAGCAATCAGTAACAAAAGTAAATTCTGTTATCCTGCTCAAAACTCAACCTAACGCATATCAAGAGTTTATTTCAATAATTATTTAAACAATGTATACGATCCCAGCTTGGAGCGGGTTGGTGGCATAGGACTGGCGGGGTTACATTGGTGCTGTGTCCCAGATGGGAGAGAGGTTTAGGGGGGGTGAGTGTAGCAGAGGCCAGCTAGTGAAGTGCTGAAGTGCTTGCATAGGACCGGCAGGGTTACATTTACATGTTCATATTGAAAGAAGGGACATTGAGCAATGAGTAATAAAAGCAAATTCCATTAGCCAGCTTTAAAAAACTAATCCTAACACACATCAAGAGTTTATTTCAATAATGGTTTAAACAATGTATATAAGTCAGTGGGAGTCTATTTAGAAATACCTAATAGTGCATTTGCAACTAGTCTCCCATAGCTGACCTAATACTTCAGGCAAACAGATTCTCACATATACTGTACATGTTCATATTGCAGGAAGCGATATTGAGCAATCGGTAATAAAAGCAAATTCTGTTATCTGGCTCTAAAAACTAACCCTAACGCACACCAAGAGTTTATTTCTCTGTTGCAAAAGCACGCTTGGAGCATTTTCAAACCGGCCTTGATTTGCTGCCACAATCATTTCTATTTAATGGATCAATATATCAACGGCGTATCGCCATGTAAGCTAATAAATGCATATTTGTTCCAGAGTCTTAAGCACCTTAATGTGAATCTAATATGATACTCCCATATTTGGTGAGATTTTTTAATATTGCAAAATGTCACCTTCACAGTTTCAGAAGGGTGTGAAATGTGTATTGCTATTATTACATCCCCCCCCAAAAAAGAGAAAAGAAAAGAAAAGCTGACTCCTACCTAGGCAAAATTCCTCTACAGCTCTCTCTCTCTCTAGTTAAAGCCTTTTTATCACATAAAATTTGCTACATACTAGTTCATTCTCTCTTCCTTTCTTGCTGGCAGGGCTCTAAATCTCCAGTTTGAGCTGCCATGAAAACTGAAAAGAAACAAATGTTCTGCATATGAAACGCCACAATCGTATTGTGTTAGGTCTCCCTGGAGCAGGATAGAATAAAAAAAAGAAAAAGAAAGAAACAATAGTGTGATTTCAGGGTAGATTAAATCACATGGATCTCAAGGCTACAGTTCGTAAAATAGGAAGAAATTGGAAGATTCTGACAGTGCCCACCTGGAGTAGTGTGATTCGGATGAGTATCTACAGGCAACGAAAACACGGTAAACAAGCCAACATCTGTCATTCTCCTCATTCACACACATTTCCTCTACCACCACCAGGTTTAAACATTGAAACAATTCCTGCACAGTGACTCAAAATCTGTGTCTCCACATTGGAGTCATGTGTCAAAAGGTCATGTTGAGGTCAAACTCGTAAAGCAGGGACATAGAAGCCTGTTGCTATGGCGAGCAGTGCATCTAGCGTGCACACACACACATACACATCCATGTTACTAAAAAGGGACTGTTGCTCTATACTGGCCAAGAGGAGACCAGGATTTCTTCTCAATTAAAGAAACAAAAATCACATACTACATTTTCTTTTAAGCTGTATTTGCATAATATAACTGAAAATAAGTTTGTTTTTTTTCAACACATGCCAAGTGGGGACCTGAAGCTCCGGGTGATATCTACCTATCCAACAGGAGACCTTCACAGACTCTGAATGTGAAACACAGAGACTGTTGAAGCACAGACCATTAACTCACATTTACATGCTACACTCTAAAGTTTTAAAGATTTATATATTATTATATATTCTGTTTGTCATATTAAAGGGCACCTATTTTACCACTTTTTCAAGATTTAAGATAAGTCTTTTGTGTCTCCAGAATGTGTCTGTAAAGTTTCTTAAAACACCCATCAGATTATTTATTATACCTTTCAGAATATTGGATTTTCTGCTCTGAACACAATGTAGCTGTTTATGTTGCCTGAGCCTTTAATGCTAGTTCTCCCCGCCCACCGTTCCCACGTGCCTTTAAGAGTGTGCCTCAATCTAAGTCTCGGCTGCGTCAGATAAACAGCACAGTGACAGACAAGAAGTAAGCAGACATCACGTAACATTTGTAAGAAATACTAAGAATTGTACTTATGATTATTTGATGTATTTGTTGTGGAGTTAATGCAAGCCTGTTCTGCAATGATGAGTCACACACAGTGTTGTTACAAAGTTCACACACAGAACACACACACATTGAGCACACGTTTAACTTTGCTCTGTCTTTGCATGGCAAATGTTACAGGATACATATTAATATCCACTGCTGTATGTATTTCCGTTATGTTAATGTACAAAATAAACCTGATTTAACGTCCACAAACTGGGATTGAAGCATCTTCTTTTATAATTGTACTGACATGCGGCTCTGGTGATAAAGACGGTAAAATCACTGTAATTACAAACATGCACTGTTTTAAAAACATTTAAAACTTGTAAAACTGATTCTTGATAACATCTGATGATGATTGATGATCACAGTGAGCGGAACAGATCTTTTAATCCCGCTTGCTTACGCACATCCTGTCTTGTTGATATGATTCTATGCATTACTAGAAACATGTTAATACGCGGATGTCAATCAATTCAGTGGGCCTCAAAATGGGAGGGACGTGGATCCTATTTTAACATCAGGAAACTAAAAAAAAAAGAGACTTTTTGTCTTAATATCACCTGAATATGCCTGTGGACACACTATACCTGCACACAGTTCTGTCTAAACAGCTTACAAAAGATGATTTTCATCATAGGTGCCCTTTAACTGCTAAACAACTTGCAAATATTTTAGACTTGAAATTAAAACTAATATGTGTATATATTCTGCACAACTTAAATGAATACACACTTTTAATCAATATCACAGTGAACATTGACATATGCACTGCTGTTTTTTTACAAAAACACATGCCACAAACACACACACACACACACACACACACACACACACACACACAAAAACACAAATTCAATCACTCTCTCTATAACACCTAGCCTGCTGTCCACAATGGCCGAGTGAAACAGCTTTCGGCCTCTTTTAGCTCAGTGACAATGTCTGCCCTGTCATGCGCAAAAGAGCTAGCCCAGCTGTGTTTGAACATGCTGTCAGTCAGCATCTCTGCAGCCGGGCTCCGACGCCTCTAAAAACGAGTCGCGACTGGTGAACAATGAGGGTGGAGCCGCTCCCTTTCAGCCGCTCGCTTTTCTTTCTGTGCTGTTAAAAAAGCCCACTCAAATCATCAAATGGACGTGACTGTATTCAACTGGGCTCTGATGACAGATCAGGTGAGACAGGGACGAGATGCGCTTGCGTTTGCACTCGGGGCCCGGCCGGCTTTTAAAATCCTCCAGGGACGCGGCGAGGCCCCAGTGGATCCGTGCCTCTCCATTTCCCCTCACTCAAGATCCAATCCTACCAGAGTCCTGCTAATCAATACTGTCACTAAGGCCACAGAGGAATTCTCGTTTGTGTGTGTGAGCTTTTTTTTTTTTGTGCCGCACTGCAGCCTAGCGAAGCTCATTGTTCTTAAATCATACAAACCTAAGCAGCCCTCTTTGACTCGGAGCAGATTTTTAATGTGTGCTGGGGCTATTACTCTTATGCCACCCAAAGTGCCGCGTAAGCCCCCCATAAATCTAAGCATTGAGCTGGTGAACAAAGAGCTAAAATAAGGTTAACTGCTGTCTTTCCTGTGCTTGGGGAACATATGGGAAGACTCTCAGACTTGATAAGTCATTGATTAATGGTTCTAACTCGTAGTTAATAACACGGCAGAAATCGCTGGGGGAATATAAAAGTCGGGCCGTCGCTCAGAAATGGTGCAAAAGTCAAACGACCTTAAATCAGCGCAATTTTGCACCACATTCCTGTGTCTGAAAGGTAAAAAGTCAAACAAGTGTCTGACTTCTTTGCGCCGTGGAGTCTGAGAAGTGCTGTGGCATCTAATTCAATTTGAGGGCAGCGAGAGCTTGCGTCTCTGTTATCGAAATGAGAGAGGTGCTTTGAGAGTTGATAGCCCTCAGAAACTTGGAGAGAGGGGCCTGTGGCTGGTCAGCTGATGAAATCGGCAAGGGGTTATAAGTATAGAAGGCTAAGGAGCCCTCCATTACGGTCTGTGGGGAGAAAGTTGTGCAGTATAAATAGCTCCCAGGCTGAACTCCCTTTGGAGAGCTTGAGAGACAGAGAGAACGCTGATAAACATCGCTTTTTGAGACAGCCTATGCAAACCTCTGCAGTCTTTTTGTCTTTCTTTCCATGCTTAATTATTAAAGATCCTTAAAGAGAGATTTAATTAATCATTTTAAGAATCGAGAAGCCAGAGTGTGCAAAAAAACAATACTTTTTTTCTTCTATTTGCAGATTTTCTTCTTTTTTCGTATTGTTGTAAGTTGAATATTGTTGAATACCATGTCTTATTATATTTATGAATCTGAAATTCAATTATATAGTAGCAACATTTATAGTCCACATAATAGTATTTCAAATGCATGCTGTTTTCATCATTATTACACAAAAATATCTCAATAAATAAATATAAAAGCCCAATAAATTACGATAACAAATAAATCATAAATGGCTCTTCTACACCAGATCACATCTCTCACCATTCTACTTTGGTATAAATTTGATAATTGTTGTAATATTTATGCATCCTTGGTGAGCATTCAATATATTTTAAAGTGGAAAACAAGACAAAATGGCTGAATAATAACACAATCTTTTTTTAAAGTAGAGTACTAATCATACCTTTTTGGCAAAGGGAGCACCGGTAAACTTTCCAGCATGGGAGACAGCATAAACAACAAATGGACTAAAAGGATATCGACATTTTTTCAACAAACTTATCCTGCTTGTCATCAGTCTTGGGGAAGTTCTGGATGTCGTTCTCCAGCCTCTGAATATGCCGCTCCATTGTGTCTAGACTGGCTTTCAGGGTCTGGGCAGAGACTGCAAACAGAAGAAAGAAAAAACAATGGGTTATGATGCTTAGTTTGTGGTTACAAACTATTTGAAATGTTCGTTCCCAATTGTTGAGCAACAGACTACAGTTTGGCTTTATAATATTTAAATATTTTATTATGATTTTTTTTTCAGTTTTTTTTCTTGTATATAGTGTAGGGTACAGTGTAAATCACAATTACCAGTAATACATGATAATGCATGGAACATGTAGAAATAGTGCTGATTCATGCTAATTCTGTTTCACTAATGTGGAGTAAAAAAATTATAAAATCCATCAAATCTAGAGAAAACTTCTCATCAAAGTTTCTCTCAATATTGTTTAAAGTAGTATTATTGTTGTATTCTTTCAAATTATTTATATTTTTAAATAAAGAATAGGGGTAATTTAGTTCTAGTAGGACAAATACATAAAGTTATGTATATTTACAAAAAATGAATTAATGATTAATTTGGTTTATTGAATGCCAAAATAGTATAAGAAATAGTGTGTATATACACAAGTTAGAAATTCAAACAACTTATCTCTCAATAACAAAATAGAAAAATATGAAAGGTTTTACTCATAACATATTAAATACAGTATTATAAAGTTAAGATTGAAATAACAATTTACTGGGTACAAAAAAAACAAAAAAACAAACAAACAAACAAACAAACAAACAAATAAATAAATCACACAAAAGTAAAAAATTCAAACAACTTAGTCTCTCAAAAACAAAAATAGGCAAATAAGGAAGGTTTAACTCATAAAATATTAAAGTATTAAAGTTATGATTGACATAATAATTCACGGGATACAAAAATAATTAAATAAATAAATAAATAAACAAGCCACACATCTCAAAAGTTAAAAATGTAAACAACTAAATCTCTCAATAGCAACATAGGCAAAAAAGAAAGGTTTTACACATAAAACATTGAAGTATTATAAAGTTATAATTAAAACAATGATTCACTGGGTACAAAAAAAAATAAAATAAATAAATAAATAAATAATAAAAAAAATAATAAAATAAAATAAAATAAAATCTTAATCTCTCAATAACAACATAGGCAAATGAGGAAGGCTTTACTAATAACATATTTAATAAATTATTATAAAGTTATGATTAAAATAATGATTCACTGGGTACAAAAATAAATAAATAAATAAATAAATAAATAAATAAATAAATAAATAAATAAATAAATAAATAAACAAACCACACATCTCAAAAGTTAAAAATGTAAACAACTAAATCTCTCAATAACAACATAGGCAAACAAGTATGGTTTTACTAATAACATAATAAATAAAGTATTGTAAAGTTATGATTAAAATAATGACTCACTAGGTACAAAAAAATAAAAAATAAAATAAAAAGTGAATAAATAAATAAATCAACTACAAAATCAAAAATGTAATCAAAAATATAATCAAAAAATAAAAAATCAAACAACTTAATCTCTCAATAGCAACATAGGCAAATAAGGAAGGTTTTACTTATAAAATATTAAAGTATTGTAAAGTTGTGATTAAAATAATGATTCACTGGGTACAACAAAATAATAATAATAACAAATTAATTAATTAAAAAAAATGTTTATACACCACTATCTAACAAACAAATAACCATTTCGGATTTGCCTAATACATTTAATCACCTCATCTAATTAGTCAAATGTGTGTGTTTTGTGAATTATCCTGTGCTCCAGCATATTTAGCCTGCTTTTGTGGTGTGCGTTCTGCAGGTGTGTTCAGGTGGACAGGTGCACTGAAGAGATGCTGACTGAGGCTGAGTGGCATCAGCATGAGTTCAGCTTCATTAATCTCTACATAATCACTGTTTACTGCTCTCCATCTCTCCCTGCACTCACTGTAGTTCTTTCAAGTCTGGACTTCAAAGCGCCAGCAGTGTCTTAGGGGGATCAGGCGGACGCGGACGCAGTCGCGGCGCCGTATTGTGATTGGTGTATGGCTTTAGCTTTATTGATACACACGATAGGAATGATCACGGCACAAGAAGGCCTGTCTGAGAGGGTCAAAGCTCTGACTCATCAGAGACATGAGAGGCTTTGTATGGGTCTTAGAGTGGACAAACAGGTTTCGAGAGGGTTGCTGTGAGGACATTTGGAGTAAGAAACCCAGTTGCAGACTCTGGCTCATATTATTTCAATTACTATCATTATGTAAAACTTAAATTTAATTTAAAAGGTAAAGCTTCTTTCAAGCATACACACACGTGCAAAATACACACACGCAAAAAAATATCATTATTTGAAATTTATAAAAACATATTTCAAGACGAGTTAGAATGACCATTAGTATGAAAGGATCTAAATTGAATTGATTTTATAACCTATAATTGGCCATAAACAGCCTAAATTTATGATTTTAATGGTTCAACACACAAACATATACATTCATATTAGCCACAATGCATAAATACAAGAAACGCATAGTATTAGATATGGGGGAAATGCTAAATGTATTCATTCATTCATTTATTTTCTTTTCGGCTTAGTCCCTTTATTAATCAGGGGTCGCCACAGCATAATGAACCGCCAACTTATCCAGCATATGTTTTACGTAGCGGATGCCCTTCCAACTGCAACCCATCACTGGGAAAGCTAAATATATGAATATATTATTATTATTATTATATTAAAAATACAGGAAAACCATGGTAATAAATATATGGGGAAAGAGTCTATTTACAGTATTATTGTTGTTATTGTTATTATAATATAAAAAAATACAGGAAAACTATGGTATTAGATATGAGGGAAAGGGTAAATATACTGTATTATTAGCATTATTTTTTACTTGTTGTTGTTATTATTATTTTTATTGTTGTTGTTGTTATTATTATTATTATTATTATTATTATTATTACATTAAAATACAGGAAAATTGTGGTAATAAATGTATGGGAAAAGGCTAAATATACTGTATTATCATTTTTGTTGTTGTTGTTGTTATTATTATTATTGTAATTATTATTATTATTATTATTATTATTATTATTATTATTATTATTATTATTACATTAAAATACAGGAAAATTGTGGTAATAAATGTATGGGAAAAGGCTAAATATACTGTATTATCATTTTTGTTGTTGTTGTTGTTGTTGTTGTTATTATTATTATTGTAATTATTATTATTATTATTATTATTATTATTATTATTATTATTATTATTATTATTACATTAAAATAGGAAAAATGGTATTACATATATGGAAAAAGGCTACATTTATGGTATTATTATTATTATTATTATTATTATTATTATTATTATTATTATTATTATTACATTAAAAACAAAAGAAAACTATGGTAATAAATATATGGGGAAAGGCTAAATTTACTTTCTTATTATTATTATTATTATTATTATTATTATTATTTATTTATTTTTATTATTATTATTATTATTATTATTATTATTATTATTATTATTATTATTATTATTATTATTGTTGTTGTTGTTGTTGTTGTTGTTAATATTATATTCCAAAAAACAGGAAAACTATGGTATTAGATATGAGGGAATGGCTAAATATACTGTATTATTATTATTTTTTAAATTGTTGTTGTTGCTATTACTATTATAATATTATTATTATTACTACTTTAAAAATATAGGTAAATAATTGTATTAATTATATGGTAAAAGTCTAAATGTACGGTATTATTATTATTAAAATAATTTTAAAACATTAAAATGCTTGAAATATAAAAATAATTATTGATAAAGAAAGTTTAAATAATGCAACATTTGAAAATATGAATGTTTTTCCTGTACTCTTACCGAAATGAATGCAGCCTTGGTAACCACAAGCCCTTTTTTGTTTACGTTAGATCTCACAGATCCCAAGCTATTGAGCAGTACTGTATAGTGACACAGCAATTTCTTAAGCCTGCTCGGGCTTATACAGCAGCAGGATTCAATCTTTATTTCCCAAGGTCAGTGCTAATAACACCTGCTTTAACTTTTCCTGCTCTCCAATAAAGCTAAAATAGGAGGACAGCGGGCAGCAGCTACAAATCTACTCAAAGCACTAACAACAATATAAAGGTTAGACTCCGTGTCATTAGCAGCATGCTGGAGGAAAACCCACGACTGGGGATTTACTGTCCCCTAATCAAGGCTTACAAAGCTGAGGTTAACACTCTGTCTGAGGACAGGCCTTGTGAGAGAAAACACAAGCAAGAGTGAGAGAGAGAGAAAAATCGAGCGAGAGGGCAAGGGCGAGTTTAAGCTTTTTAAGTGATGCTACAAGCTTGTCTGGGCTGGTTTGTAAAAGCTGGAACACTATTGGTTTAAAATACTCTGATGGCATGTTGCAATGATTTTTTATAAGAAGAGAGAGTGAGAATGGAGGATGGAGATGGATGGGTAAGATATAGCGTGGTTTGTGTGTCTCGCTGGATCTGGTGCTGGGGGAGTAGCGAGGGTGAGGAAAAGCTAGCTCTGAGTTCAGCTAATAACAGCTCTGACTCACACATCTCACAGGCCTCGCCACTGATGAAACACAAACACCAGGGACCCAATGAGGAAACCTAGACAGCATCTTTCTAAGGTAACATGAAAGACTGCAAAGACCTCTTTACTGAAATGAAAGAGTGGTTTAAAAGCTGAGAATGCTAATGTTATATATCAGAAGGATGCAGTAAACTTTTTTAAGCAAAGATTGATTGAAAATGAAAAATGCAAAGTTATTATTATTATTATTATTCATTTTTTTAATTTGTTTGAACTTTATATTCAAATATCCTGAAAAATAAATTTAGCAGTTAGCATAGTAAAATTAAAGCTATTAAACTACTATTGTAGTTTTTATTAATAAATATATTTTATAAATTAGTTTAAAATGTCTATTATTTGTTTACAATACAATTTTCCTTATTTAATTTTATTTATTTATTTGTTTGTTTATTCAGTTGAAATAAAATCATTTTAAAAAAAATAATAATAAAAAAAACAAAAATTTAAGGTCAATATTATTGACCCCCTTAATATTTGTTCTTGATTGGCTAAATCAAACCAATGACTTGACTAAAATAACCTAATTAAGCCGTTAAATTGCCTTTAAGCTGAATACTAGTTAAATAACTAGATACAATACTATGTACAATCATCATGGCAAAGATAAAAGGAATTAGTAATTAGAAACAAGTTATCCAAAATATTATGTTTAAAAATGTGTTGAAAAAAATTCTGTCTAACAGCACTAGAGAAATATTTTAGGAATAATTACAATTTCACAGTCATTTTGAGGGATTTTATGCTATTTGAAGTCAGGCATTTTAAGTCTATTAGGGTTCCCCGCTCTGTGCCTGTCAGGCTGATCATTAGCTAAGCAACATGCTAACACCAAACTCTATTGGAATCTATTGAGTGAGTGAAATCTCCCATGCAGAATGCAACACATGTGGCAAGCGGATGTAATCAATCAATTCTGAAGTTGTGTTTCAGAAATCAGCTGCCTACATATGACTGTGATTTCAACGGTAAAAATGCTACCTTAACAATGCATAACCTGATTAACAGTAAGTTTCTTTAATATATAAGGTAAATAAACGTAAATTCACTGTAGACTGATGGCCTTTCATGCCGAATAATCTTAAAATGTGAGCAAAAATGACCTGTTTTGTCTTCACTTTAGATATTACGATAGAGAATCATTCAAATACTAGCTCTAAAGTGACGTTTGTGAACTGGCACAGGTTTCTGCTGTTCTGACGTCAGTTGCAGATTTGAACGAATGGTGGAAGTTGTTCCTCAAAAGGATTTTGAGACTCTCTGTGTTTGATTTTCTTTTTCATATACACGGTTATGACATCAAACTGTTGTATAAATGCAATATCAGACTTGTAGCAGTGCCATGTGACTGTATATCATCACTGGTTGCAGAATTCCCTATATGACACTTTTTATGCTTTTTTTGTTTATCATGGTTCTTTTAATTTTTTCTCATCAATTCAATTCAATTAAATTCAATTCAAGTTTATTTGTGTAGTGCTTTTTACAATAAATATGGGTAACAGATCAGGTCACAATTCATGCTATTAACTACAGGCTTATTATCTGCCTATTATTAAGATATTAACTGTTCTTACAAAGTATGATCTAATTCTACATCCCTAATCCTACCCAAAACCTAAACCCAACTATTACCTTACTAACTAATAAACGATTAAGATTATTAAGCTAGTGGTGTTAGTTAATAGTTTGTTAATACAGAGAACTGTGACCTAAACTAAAGTGTTACCAACATGCAGTTTCAAAGCAGCTTTACAAAAGCATTACAACCAAATTAAGGTAAAATTTTAATCAAATATGAGTTATAATATATAAACATAATTAACCTCCAGTTTTATAGCATAAAGGTGAAGTCTATGTGTGTGTACTGTACATGTTTAATGAAGTGTATTTGTGTATTCAGTGTATGTGTTGTCCTCGAAGTCCTCAATAGTTGGCATCATCTCTTCCAATGTGTTGGATCATCAGTTATGCACTTTAGAGTTACATCTAATTTTGATAGTGTTCATTGCATTAGCTTAGTGTCATGTGCGTTACAATCATGATGTTTAGTAGTTGAATGACACCGAGCACTTTTTATATATTAGTTTGATGCTCTGCCTGTGTGATGACCATGACTTTCTCATCCACACTTGCTTATGCACTGAAAAAAGTGTTGCATGCAAAACTGTTGCAAACAATTTACTTGTGTTAAATTTAAACAAATAAATTAGATTAAATAATGTTCAACTTAATTTGTTTGTTTAAATTCAGCCCAAATAAATTGTTTACAACCACTTAACGTAAAAAAATTGAGTAAATCCAAGGAAACATCTTTGAATACTTTTTTTCAGTGTGGTTGTGTTTTTGACTGTGTAAAAAAGTATGTAGATTATAGTACTTCAACACATTAACACTATACATTAATAAAATACCAATACAAATATTTAGAAATTTCTTTAATAGTTTCAACTGTATGTTTAACTGTAAAATTCTGGCAACTTCAACATTTCTTGGTAACAGCTAATTTTGATAATCCATTTGAGTATTAGCAGACTGTCTGCTTAATATCTGTTGATACTGCTCCTTTAACAGACATTTAACTGACTTTGCAAATACATTTCAATTTACAGTACACTAACCCTAACCCCAACCCTTACCCCAACCTTACAGTCTACTTATAATCTAATGAGAATTAGTTCCCATGTAGATGCAATGTAACTTAAATTCAACAAACAAACCATAAAAATAAAAATATTTACGTATAGATTATTTTTTAAAAGTGTATGACGTTCTCTGTGTTGTGGACCAGTCCGCTTGTTTACCACAAAATAATGAGATTTAAGACCGCACTGCCTGGAGAATCTATGAATAGACACTTTATTTCCCAACGTGAGCACTTAAGAAATTAATAGCTTAGTTTAATTACTACAATAAATAGGATAAAGCCACGGTGTCCAGTACATTCAGGATTTCTGCACGTTAATATAGCCATAAAAAGTTGGGAGTGTGCGGTCTTGCATGCGGAAATTAATATGAGAGGAAAATGTTAATATTTTCTTTTGATGTTCCTCTGAAAGTACGGCCTCGTTATGGGTCACTTTCTGCTTTTCAGCAATAAATTTGTTTGTCTCAGAAGCAGCTTTCCTCTTCTTAATAGAGAGCCCTGCTGGAAGCCTGAGCAGAATAAAACAGGCATCCTTTTGGGATATCATTAGTAAGATTAACAACAAAATAACACTGTTTACAGGGGACCAGTACTGCCGCATTAATAACTCGAACATGCTCATTTCACATCATCAGGAGGGGAGGAGATTAAAAAAAAAGAAAGAGAGAAGATAACCCTGAAAAAAGATTCGCAGTAACCATTTCTGGGACGTAGCAATTTAAACTAATGACTGCTGCCTGTGTGGTTCCATAACACCCACAAACAGCGCCGGCTTCAACATTCACAGTCACCTCCTTAGATTAACAGTTATTTAGGCTGTTGGCTAGTTCCTATTACTAAAGATTCAAACCGCACACGCTTTTTCACTCCTTTGCACTTTGTAAGGGCACATTCACAAAAGACTCATTCTTGCGTTCCATCTGTGCTATGATTTGACATTTTTAGTCTATGTATAGTTTTTCAAGGCTATTCCACTAACATGGTATAGTTCTTTATCTTGTAGAGCCATGCATATGAATGCCGTCACATCGCACTAGACTCGAGATCAAGGACTCTATGGCATTAGTCGCGTTTGTGATGGCATTACACAATAAGACAAACCGGTTGCCGGTTGGCTTTTTAAAGATTTACAGGCAGGGTTTAGTGCGCGTGAGCCTTTGCTTTGCGCTGTGCGATATTCATTCTCAGAGCCAGGGGACAGACGAGGACTATTTCATTAAGCCCCTTCCCGTCTCCTCTCGCCATAAACTGCCATGAAGTAACGTCGCTTGTCATAAAAAAGAAAGAAGATGCGCTTTGCAAAATACCAAATCATCAGCTGTAATGCCAAGGTGTCAGCGTTACTGTCAGCCGTTTGTTGGAGGGCACCATTTCCATGCGAGATTTATAGATAAGGCGTATCAATATTTCATCGCCGGAGCTGTGATGCTGGATGATACAATGTGAATTGAGATTTATTCCTGAACAGGAAGCCCCAGTGTGGTACGAGGCATTCCAGATTTAAATAATCTCCACCAACAAAGGCAAACAAAGCATATAACAAAAGACAAGGTCATCCGCGAACAACCATTAAGTGGTTTACAATGGAATTATTGCCTCTTTATCTTCCTCCACGTGAGGATTCGAATTACACAAGAGAGTTCATGCATGGCTGAATGGACAGTATGTGTGCATCCATAAAAAGCACTGTGAATGTGTATGAATAAGTGGTGGAGGTGGGAAAAAAAGAGAGTGTGAGTCAGAGAGATGATGAGGTAGCTAAAGAGTGATACTCAATAATTCAATATATTGTGATAATGAACATGCACAGATTAGATATCATATGCACTTCAAAATACAGAGCATGATTATTTAGTATATACACTTTTAGAGAGCTTATTATAGTGAATATCCACAATGCGTTTGCAGTGGCGTTCATAACAGAACCAAATGATTGGATACTTAAGGCTGAATTATACTTCTGTCGAGTGATCACCATAAATCACGACGCATATCTTACACGTAGTTATGCATTTATACCTCTGCATTCTGTGTTGCTTTGACAATAACACATTCCCGAAACGCTAGCTGGCAGTGGGGTTTCTACACTATGTGACAATTGTCTTTTCGTCGATCCCAGTTGTAAGAGCAACAAAAAATTACTTGACTTTTAGTTGATCATTTAGAAAAGTGGCAGAAGTTGCATTTTTCTGATGAATCATCTGTTGAACTGCATCCCGATCATCACTAATACCACATCTATTGGAATCCGCATTCACCCAAGATTCAAACAGAAATAAGTTTGGTGAAGGAAAAAAAAATCATGGTTTGGGGTTACACTCAGAGAGAGTGCGAGAGATCTGCAGAGTGAATGACAACATCAACACACTAAGGTATCAAGACATTTGTGCTGCCCATTACATTACAAACCACAGGAGGGGACAAATTCTTCAGCAGGATGGTGCTCCTTACTTTAGCCGCCACATCAAAGTTCCTGAAAGCAAAGAAGGCCAAGGTGCTGCAGGATTGGCCTGCCCAGTCACTAGACATGAACATTATTGAGTATGTTTGGGGTAAGATGAAGGAGGAGGCATTAAAGATGAATCCAAAGAATCTTGATGAACTCTGGGAGTCCTGCAAGAACGTTTCCTTTGCCATTGCAAATGACTTTATTAATCAGTTATTTGTCATCGCAGAGGTGTATGGATGCAGTCGTCCAAGTTCGTTGGAGTCATACACAATCAATCTTTTTCCACTGCACCATGACTTTATATTCTATACTGGACATTATTTCTGTTATGTAACAAGACTTTTGTCTAACCAAAGCCAGAGCTTACTGTCCTAATTAAATCATTAAATATCAAGGCATGATCATATTTTATTTTGGTAAAATAAGTGTAATCTAGAGGCCTTTGCCTTTCATATAAGCCACTTCTGATACCAAATGATCAACTAGAAGTCAACTTATTATTTGTTGTTCCTAAAACTTGGATAGGTGACAAGACTTTTGTCAGGTTGTGTATGTTTCTCTCTTTTGAGATTCTTTGAAGGTGTTTTGTTTACACAGGAAGTACCTGTAATACTAACTTACAGTACAAGTTGTTCAAACCTGCTCATTCAGAGGCAGGAACTGGCGGACATGCAACTTTAACCATAAATCACCAACCAGTCACAGAGCTTGTGCTATGCTTCGCTGCAACATGTAGTTACATTTTTGGAGAGGTGTACGTTAGGGTCGCTGTCAGCCAGAGCGAAGGCTGCGTCAAACTCAAAAGTTTAAATCAGGCTTTTATTGTTTAGCTTAATAGTTCAAACATTTTACGTTAATCTGGCATACATGCTGAAATATTGATAGGAAAATCTTAACATTAGTCAATTTAACTACAGTAAACACACCATGAAAACTACGATAGCTTTTATTAATTTTAGCTGATGTTCATTTCTTAGTTCATGCCTAACAACGTGTTAAAATCATAGTTGCAATCTAATGACTTGTTTTATTAAATGGAGTTAATAACTAACAAAACTCAGTTGTATTTTTTAAAACTATATTAACAAGTTAACTGTGATAATTCTGGCCTTTCTCACACCTGATTTTAACATTTTATTGTAAAGTGTTACCAGTTGCCTTTATTTTGCCTATTACCTTGCCTTTCACCTTCTATCAATCTATTAGCAATTTAATTTAATTGAAATGTGTCTACTCTGAACATGTATACACAATAAAGCAATATATTATTTATTTTTTGAGTTATTATACCTTTTAAAATAACCTTTTTTACAGCTTATTATCAAATATTGTGATAACACCACACACACACACCGCGATAAAAGCTTCAGCAATTAATGGCTGCAAGAAAATGTGGTTTATGCATGAATGCTACGGTCCATCGCTTGACACATGTACACCAATAATTGGCAGAAAAGTGGGAAACTTTCATTAAACTCCAATTAGACTGCAGTTCATTGCATTCATCCTGTACAAAAAAAAGAGAAGTTTGATGGGGAGAAGGAAGCAGAACAGGGTACAGCCAGATTACGTCTTTTAATTTGGTATGTAATGAGTTTTAAGCTCAAGAGACCCTTAAAATAAAGACGTTACAGATACCCAAACTATCCCCTCTCCAATTCTACCTTATTAACTTTAGAAGGTAAAATGTAGTTCTTCCAATAACGTCGTTTCACAATGAAAACACGCCTTTCGTTGAAAGTTCAATCTTTAAAATGTGTTCTTAAAACACCTCAGTGAAGCGCGACTGAGGTTTATTGATCTCAACACATAATAATAACCTCTAAACAAGCAGCTACTTTTATAAGCATTGAACTGATATGTCTCGTCGCAATTGTGAGGCTTTTCTATTTACTTAATGCAAAATGAAATCTTTTCAGTTTGTTTAGATAACATTTGTGCATCTGCCAGCACTGCTTTGGCATTTAATAATAAGTAAAAGTAATGAGAAACAGACAGCACAGTAGACTTTCAGCAATGCAAAAAGACAAAGGCATATCTATATCGGTACACAAGCCCTTACAGGAAGAACAAAAGAGCTCAGATCGCACTGCATAAAGATGATATGCTTGAGATGACAAAACAAAGCAAAGCAAATGCTATCTTATGACTAATGTGGTGTGATAAACGCTGAAATGGAGAATTAAAAAAAGTCAATTTGTTGATATAAAATAATATATTATCAGTAATTCAATCATTTAAAGCGATAATTCAGCCCAAAATTAAAACGAGCAGTTTATTCCCTTGCTTTCTGTGTACCCAAAACAATTTTAGCTGAAAGCCATTGATAAAATTTATGCTACTAGGGCAGGGCCATATGACAAAAAAAAAATATCAATCTCATATCAAGACACAAGTCATTTCATATATTGATAAAAATAAACATAATGATACAGTACCTGTTATATAAACTCAATCAATTAATAGTTTAGAAAGTACATGAAAGGACTATTTCATTTTTACATTTTCAATACTAAAAAAGGTACTCATTCATGTGATTTTCCCTATACTTTATTTGCAAATGTTTGATTTAGAATGTGTGTGTGTGTGTGTGTGTGTGTGTGTGTGTGTATATATATATATATATATATATATATATATATATATATATATATATATATATATATATATATATATATATATATATATATATATATATATATATATTTAATATTATATTGTATTTAAAACATATAAATATATACATATATGAATATAAAACTATTACTATGATTACAGAACCAACGTAAAATAGTGTTAGATAAAATACAAACTGTAAACAATGTACTGCAATCTTGCACATTTCTTGTCTGTTGTTATTCATGTGTCTTCCTGTATCTCTGCAAAATTGCAGTCATCCAAATGATGACAAAGTATTACTGTCAACAATGTATTTTGCGACACCAAGAAATAAACTAGAGCATAATATGAAAAGATAAACTTAACTGTCTCCATATATGATATGTTCACTAATCGGCCACTTTATTAGGTACACCTTATTAGTACCAAGTTGGACCCTCTTTTGCCCTCAGAACTGCCTTAATCCTTCAAGGCATAGATTCAACAATATACTAGAAATATTCCTCAGAGAGTTTGGTCCATATTTACATGATAGCATCATGCAGCTGCTGGCCATTCTCTTCTGACCTCTGGCATCAACAAGGCGTTTGCGCCCTCAGAACTGCCTCTCACTGGATATTTTCTCTTTTTCGGACCATTCTCTGCAAACCCTAGAGATAGTTGTGTGTGAAAATCTCAGTAGATCAGCAGTTTCTGAAATTCTCAGACCAGCTCGTCTGGAACCAACAACCTTGCCACATTCAAAGTCACTTAAATCACCTTTCGTCCCCATCATTTCCCACGAGAAGTTGGACATGTACCTAATAAAGTGGCCGCTGAGTATATATGTTCATAATGCACAGCCCTAAAGGCTACCAGCTCTTTCTTTGAGAGTCAAAAAACATACACTGGGAAAATAAAATGAACACTGGTGGCTCCTGATGATGATTAAATCATGTCTTATGAAGTGAAACAATCACATGTGCTTGTGAATATGAATATTATTACCTTTAATCCTTAACAACCTTTAATCCAGACTTTCATCTTTCAAGTTGCATCTAAAAATCTCCATAGTTGGTCAAACTACGCTGGTAAATGACAAATGTAATAATGATCAGGTAAATAACGACAATAGCAAAAATACATACATATTTTTCATATACAATCAAAGTACGCAAATCAATTACCTCAAATGGCAAATCCACCATACATGTTGTGCAGAGTATAATTACTAGTCACCATCAATGGGGTGCTAATCGGATGGAGTGTGAAAAAGGCAACAAATCCTTTTACGTCCGCTCCATTTATTATTTTAATATGTGTTTTCCTCAAATCCCTCACTTTGCAAATCATA
Organism: Danio aesculapii; assembly: GCF_903798145.1. Taxonomy (NCBI): domain Eukaryota; kingdom Metazoa; phylum Chordata; class Actinopteri; order Cypriniformes; family Danionidae; genus Danio; species Danio aesculapii. The sequence continues at coordinate 41,815,731 of NC_079448.1, read as the reverse complement.
ATTAAGGATTTATTGACTGATTTGATCATCAGAGAGCTTTTGTATTTAAAAACCTTAAGGTTGAAATATGCTTCGAAATGAGCAGCTAGCCACAGGAGATCCCAGCTGATGAAATACAAATATTTCTGGATCGCTAAGAGTAAATAAAAAGGGATAAAGAGAAGGCAACACGGGGTTCGCGAGGAGGGGCACTCTAATACCCTTCAATTTATTGTTGGTGAAATATAAACAACCCCACAGTACGTGACTGACTGCAAACTACTTCTAACAAATGAAATTTAAAAGGAAAAGGATCAAACAACAGAGCCATAAACAAACCCCTATTTCCCTTCTGAATGAGATGAGCAATTCTAGATCACCCATTCACGTCACATCAACAGCACACCTCATACAACACAAATACTGTCTGTGCTGGCTGCTGACCATCAAGCGTGTGATTGGGAATCGTCAGCCTCTGTCTGCTCTCCTTAACGGACGCTCATTTTGGTGGAGAGGATTTGCCATACAGGAGCGCTGAGGCTGGAAATAAAAGTGGTCTTTCTCTCTTTGGCTTCCCTTAGGATCCTGTAAACATCACTGGCCGGGCGATAACGCCATTCCATTGTAAGAAGCACCTTGGTTCAATGACATCCCTTCACAACCGAGGCTCTAAAAGGACCTGGATTGTATACAATTACTTAGCTCAAACTGCAGACAGATGATAGATAAAGTGTGAAGGAAATATATATGTGTGTGTGTGTGTGTGTGTGTGTTTAAGTATTTAGTATATAATCAGTAAGATCTGTTTATTCTGCTTACAAAGGCTGGATTTACTTAATACAGAAATATAGTAAAAATTTTAACATTGTGAAATGATTCTGCACTATTAAATAACTATTATTTTATTTAATGTACTCATTCATTCATTCATTCATTCATTTTTTTTTTCGGCTTAGCCCCTTTATTAATCTGGGGTTGCCACAGCAGAATGAACTGCCAATTTATTCAGCATGTTTTAAGCAGTGGATGCCCTTCCAGCTGCAACCCATCACTGGGAAACATCCATACACACTCATACATTACGGACAAATTAGCTTACCCAATTCACCTATACTACATGACTTTGGACTTGACACCCGCAGAAAACCCACGCAAACACAGGGAGAACATGCAAAGTCCACACAGAAATAATACAGCAACACTTGTTACTGCTTTAGAAAATAACGTCGTAGATGTCATAAGATGACTGATCATGAAGGATTGTGTAGTCTGGCACATTTATTTCACCCGACAAGTCAAGATTTTATCAAAAAAAAAAAAAAAAAAAAAAAAAAAAAAAAAATCGCATAATCTGACATGGTAACTTACGTGAAATTATGTGATCTGACCGGTGCTTTAGGTTGTAATAACTATTCTAAACCCATTTCTCAAACTTTCTGAATGAAATTCCTACTTTACTACATCCAATCAGCTCTCAGTAGAAAAAAAACAAGCCACACCCACTGTGTTTACTAGAACTGCGTCACAATATGACAAAAAAAATTTTCTGGTTCAGATTCTGGTGCATGTGGACTTAAATAAAATAAATAATAGTAATAAAAATACAATAAATAAGTAAATGAATAAATAAATAAAAATTATAAATTCATTTATAATAATAATTTACAATTGAACAGTTTTTGCTGTATTTTTCATAAATTAAATGCAGCCTTGGTGAGCCAAATTGCCTATTTTTATTCATTCATTCATTTTCCTTCAGCTTAGTCTCTATTTCAGAGGTCACCACAGTGGAATGAACCACCAACTATTCCAGCATATGTTTTACACACCAGATACCCTTCCAGCTGCAACCCAGTATTGACAAACACCCATATACACTCATACACTATGGCCAACTGGGCCCAGCCAGGACTCGAACCAGCAACCTTCTTGCTGTGAGGCGACAGTGCTGACCACTGAGCCACCGTGCTGTGTTTTTAAAACCTTATAAAACATCTTCAAACTTCTGACAGCTAGTGTATATCCATAAGTCAGTGATCCAACTGTGTCTACAACCTGAAAGAGAGACCATTTTTCACATCTGTATAGAACTGCACTCATACACTTTAGAAAACACATTGCCTTTGGCAGGCATCGTGACAACACATAGCTGATGCACCATCTCAGAGGGACGCGCAAATGGAGCCAATTATAATGCATTTTGATATATGAGAAAGTTTAGACATCAACCCGAGGTGCTGACAATTCCCTGGCGAGCGGAGAAGAAATCAGACTCCCAGACTCGGGAGAAAGGGAAAGACGTTCAGAGGGCGAGCGGTAAAGCACGGTGCATGGACCTATCGATCTTTGCCCTCTAGAAAAGAAAAGACCGAAAGCCTTTCGAGTAACACACATGCGTGACTTGTAGTTCGTTTACAACACGCCACTGGGCAGAATCACTAAACTGTCTAACGAGCAGCGAGTGATACCAGTCACACCGGTCGCCAGACTCATACAAACAAGCAGCTGAGATTCACAGAGGAAACAGAAAAGGATGACCCGCTGACAGAGGAGCACACTTTTGAGCGGGGTCCATCAGCTTTGAGGCCTCAGGGGACATTGAGGGAAGTCTGGGATGTGCAGGTGCAGGAGGTTGAGGGTGTGGGTGGGCCATGTTTGTGTGTTATGAATACTGGTGAACAGACTGTGGAGCTGAAGGATATTTATAGGTAAACAGACACCTTTGTCCTCCACTGCTTCACTAGCCACATGCCCTTGGGTGATCGTGCACCTACTAAGGGGACTAGAGTACAGAGGAGAATGTGGAAAGCCTAAGCATTATTGCACCACTGCCAAATTACACTGAAACAATGACTTTTGCTGCTTGTTCAAACTACTTATTTAAAATGAGCTGAATCAAAACAGTTTTTTGAGGGGACAACTTAATTGTTTTATGTTTGATTCACTTAAAGTTGTAAAAAAAAATAATAATTAGGTTAACTTAATTGATTAGTGTTGGGACAACTTGAAGGAATTGTGTGGAACCCAGCATTTTTACTGTGTAAAATGTAAAATAAGTATTATGATAAACATAATATAGTACAACAAAATCCACGTTCAAGACAACAACGTTATGATGTGGTTCCAGGGAGTAACAACTTGTCAACTGGGGATTTTCTGAGAGCTCTGATTTGTATCGTGTAACCGCTGAGCCACCTGAGTGCTGCGGATTCATTTATGAGTTAATAGTGTCACCATAGAAACGATAATTATGTTTCCAAGGACATGAACATAATTAAGTAGAATGTCATATCAATTGAAATTATGGCAATTTTGTCATGGTGTAAATGCAGAATAGTGTAATGTAGTCATGTAATATTATGGACAAATCAATTGACTTTTCTGATGCTCTTCTAGGTCCCTTTTAGGCAATACTTTAGCAGTTTATATATTCTTATGTAAAAAAAGATAAATTATTATCAGAATTATTTTATAGCTACAAGTCAATAACTAATATTTACATGAATCCATGTACTGAACTGGCTACCAATTTTAATGTTCTAATACAAAGTGAACAACCTTCATTTTATGGCACTACAACATATTGCTATTACCAATATGTACAGGGTAAGAGCATTTTTTTGCAAATAAAAAAGTTGCAGACTAGCTATTCAGATTTAAGAATTTGTTGTCAACAAATTTGTATAAGCTCAAGTACTAAATTTGTTAGTGTGAATATTAATTATTATCATCAGAGGACTGCAATCATCAAAACTGGTCAAATGGCAAAGTTGACTGCATGGTACCAGTTGAAAATGTCTTTAGTATGGTAGTTAATACAATATGTTGCCACCCTACTGGTGACAAATAGAACAAGAGACAAACAGATAGACAGACAGACAGACAGACAGACAGACAGACAGACAGACAGACAGACAGACAGACAGACAGACAGACAGACAGACAGACAGACAGATAGATAGATAGATAGATAGATAGATAGATAGATAGATAGATAGATAGATAGATAGATAGATAGATAGATAGATGTAAGACAAACACAGACAGACAGACAGACAGACAGACAGACAGATAAATAGGTGTCAGAATGACAGACAGATAAATAGATGGACGGACGGATGGACGGACGGACAGACAGACAGATAGATAGACAGACAGATAGATAGACAGACAGACAGATAGATCAATAGACGGAACGATAGATAGACAGAACGATAGATAGATAGATAGATAGATAGATAGATAGATAGATAGATAGATAGATAGATAGATAGATAGATAGATAGATAGATAGATAGATAGATAGATAGATAGATAGATAGATAGATAGATAGACGGACGGACGGACGGACGGACGGACGGACGGACGGACGGACGGACGGACGGACGGACGGACGGACGGACGGACAGACAGACAGACAGACAGACAGATAGGACAACACATTGACAAACAGATAGCCAGACCTATAATATATTCTACAATGACTTTATATTTATTTGCATGTCTGATAGAGAGGGGAAACACTGTCTTAGGGGAGAAATGTTTATAGCCGAAAATTCTCAAGAGGTTTTGAAAATGTTGCAGGATTTGTAGAGCGGGAGTTGCTGCTTATTACTCGGCAAGAGTTCACAGATTATCTCATTTGAAGGGGAATTGTGGATCAGTATTCATAAAGTCTGATACAGACAGAGCAGGGAGGGCAAACACATCCATCAATGTTTCAACATCAACTCGCAGTTTCATATCACCCCTTTGAACTCAGGCTAACGAATATCACGGCAAAGTGCGTATCTTGTAAAAGAATACTTTCATTTTAGAGATGCCTCTCAATGACTGGTATTTCTGAGATAATAGCAGAAACTGCTTCTCGAGAGAGGAGCACACTGGGATAAATGAGAAAGAACCAGAGGCTAACCGAAACGGCTGTAGGTGAGAGAACGCTAGAGAGGTTGACTCATGCTTTCACACTCATTCGCAGCTTCAAAGTCATATGCTATCACATGGCGCACACAACAGACCTTAAAGGGGCACAGTCCATCAGCTGAGTGACATTTCAACACAGAGGAAAGTTTGCTCTGTTTGTGAGGCTGATAAGCATGTGGACAGTCTCCATAATGCAATGCAGGAAGCAAGGCCATGAATAAAATATCAGTATCTGTGACATTCATACTGAACCCCTGTGAAACACCTTTGGATTCTTAAACATTTATGATTGGAAGAAATATATTCAATGCAAAGTGGTTTTGTATATGTTTCAAGGAATAAAGACAAAGACATGGAGGTATTCAGTTATTTGCTTCAAAACTAGTATTTCCATGCTCTCTTACAGTATGTGCTTGTCTCATTGTGCATGATTATCACCAGCAAATTTGTCACTGCTCTTATTTCTAGCTCAACAGCTCCCTCTGTGAGAAATATCATGACCTGAGAGACAACGTCTGCCCTTATTTGGGCACATTTAATAGGAAGTTAAAAAAAATTGGCTTTGGGGGTTGAAAGAAACACCTCCAATGTGCATATACGACTCCATTAAGCATGAGTTTGCAATCTAATCGGCATCAGGACACAAACAAACAAACAAAAGGGCTTGGAGTAATGAATGTGCACACCTGATCTGGTTTCATAGATTGCTTATTATGTGAAACAATAGACTGTAAGGGCACACCTGACTTCATTGACCATTTCCTAGCTCTGATTAAAGGCTGAATAAAGCCTCAGTTCATCATTGACACAGCTAATTCAAATAAATGAGACGCATTGAAAACACACAGCCTCCAGTGTCAGGGTTCTCTGCTCTCGCTGCATAAATGTCCGCCATAGATAATCAATGAAGCTTTATAATGAAGACTTTTGTTCATTGGGGAAGAGGCTTTTAGATGATCGGTCACACTGGCTTTGTTCTGGATACAGGGCTGGGTAAAACCCAAAAAAGCTATATTTAGACACATGCAACAGCGCAGAAAACATGCAGAAGCTATTTTTCTACATTGCAACAAGACAAATACTGTTAAACAACAATTTATGAATGGAACTACTAAACGACCGAACATTTTGGTTCTTCATACTTACACTGTTAGAAAAAAAATGTACAAAGGGGTGGTGCTGTTTCCAAACATATACATGTGTAAATAATACATACAAATTTATACATAAGACGCGAGTTATGTATGGCGCGTTTTGTTGCTTTTTAAGACCAGCATGACCCTTATTTGCACGTTTTGCGTCACAATGTTTAAATAGCAAATCCATTCGCGCCACTTTGTGGACTCATGGGTGTTCCAGTTCTAAAAAGGAGTGTGTGTACACATAGGTGTGTATGGCGCATTGTTGGTGTGTTGCTATTTTGAAGAACTGAAATAGACATGGTTTAACATGGTTAAACATGGTCTAAAGTCTAGCGCAGAGAACGTTAGTTATGTGCCTATGCAGGTTCAAACGCATTGCTTAATACATATTGCTTAATACAAACAGGATGTACAACAATACACAAATATATTTACCAATGAAAAAAATTAAAGGACTAAAATGTTACAAAAATGATTATGATAAATTATTTTTTACATAAATTAAAAAAAACATTGCCTCCACACCTTCTTTACATTGGGGGCTTTTTTTAGTTTATTATTATTATTAGCAGTAGGGGGCTATTTATTCTGACTTCAACTGTATATATCCGAAGGAGGAAATTTACAAAATATCTTCACAGAACATGATATTTATGGAATATTGCAATGTTTTTGTTAAACGTAAAAAAAAACAATAGTTTTGACCTATTATATTGCAAAAATGTACCAGTATCACATGTCCAGTGTCACAATTTTGACTTGATATCAATCCTAAAATCCCAAGACTAATACCTTTTCAATTGATAGATGAATAAATCTTCATTAAACATTATGTAGCACACCTCCTCCTGAATAATTTAAAGAACCTTTGTGTTACTTTCAATCTTTCAAACCCTGTCCACTGCAGTACATTTCAACAACAGATAACTTCCTGTTCCACAGCTCTTATTCGTCACGAAATGACGCCATTTGCTTGCCTCAGACCATTCATCCTCTTTGCAGGGAGCTCTGAGGCTCGTGGGCCTGGAGGTAGTGAGCAGAGAAATTACAGCCGTGCCTTTGCTCTTTGTGTGTCTATTCCCCATCCAGCCGCAATGCATCTCCGTGCGGTGCCACATGTGCAGCATTCTGGCCTACGCTCAGGCCTGCTGATTGCTGCGACTCCAGCTTGATTAATGGTGGATTTGAAATGAAAATGATCTATTCATCGAAGGTGTGAGGCAGTCTGCAGTCTTGATTGACTGTCAGCGCAGGCCAAGGAGCCATGCTGGAGAGCTGCGCCATTAGAGGAGTTTGCAGAGGAGCGGATATCTCTCTGCGCACACCACCGGTGGAACTCTTGCGCAAAAGCAAGAAAAGAGCAGCGGCGGATGTGCAATTTAAAGCAAAAAAAGGGACATTAGCCGCCTCCGTTCAGACTGCCTACTTCTGGGGGTGAGTGGGGTTCAGGGCATTTGACTCTAATCTGAAATTAAACAGAGCGCAGTCGTCTCTGTCCGCTTTTTCTGGTCTGAATGCAGCTACTTATCGAAACGCACGCTGATTCACAGCCCCCCTGCTGCTCGCCCTGATGATAAACCAAAGCGAATCACAGCCAGTATCTTCACTCAGTCTTGTCATCTTAAAACATCAGTAAAAATGAGCCCTTAATGAAAACATGTCATGAAGATGATTTAAGCATCTCTGTGAGAGTTCTTCTGGCCACGGGACAGTGGGTCTTTGAGGAATTAAGGAGAGATGAAACTGGAAGATGATTAAAATTGCCTATTTTTAAATCAGAGGCGAGAGACATGTTTCACGTCCATTTGCATTGAGTGCCACACGTCTATTTTATTAAGTGTATGCATGCTTATTCTTAGAGCTTGAATGCTTTAGATAATGTTTACCATGATGCACAGAGGTTTATAACAAATCTTAAAATTCTCACTTATCATAGCTACATTTCCATTCACCTATTTTTATACACATTTGGGATATGCGCATAAAAATAAACGGTTGATGGAAACGGCTAGATGCACATACATTTTGAAAAAAATGTTCAGTATTAGTGTTATTATGTTATTAATAACCTCCAGAATCAAGAGCATCTCTGTTCCGCATCTCAGGATTCCACGTCTGCGTGTCAGGATTGTCTTCTGAGGCGCAAGTCATTTATTAAATAAGGAAAAGATTCAAGCAGCTTTTCTTATCGCAGCAAATTCCGTTTTTATCTGTTGATATTTGGCACCAGATAATCAGGAAATGATCTATTCGTGCTTTATTCGCACCTCTTTTATGCAATAATCCAGTTTTGCGCATTAAGTTAATTTGCATTTTTGGATGGAAACATAGCTATTGTGTGTTGTACACTCAAAAATATTTGCTGTTTGTTTTATCTTGTTTAAAATGAGCTGAAACAACACAATTCTGGAAGGTTTTTGGAGACAACTTAATTGTTTTATGTTCAATCCACCTGTTTCTATATAATGTTAACATATTCTTTCTCTGTGAAATTATGTTTGTAAGATTTTACTAATTTTTGCTAATTTGCTAATGTTACATCCACAACGCTGGAATTGCTGTTTTCTAGCCTTTAAAATAACAACAGCAACAACAACAACAACAACAACAACAACAACAACAACAACAACAACAACAGTAATAATAATAGGGCGTCATGCTGGCAAGTTGGTTCGAGCCGCGGCTGGGTCAGTTGGCATTTCTGTGTGGAGTTTGCATGTTCTCCCCGTGTTCGTGTGGGTTTCCTCCGGGTGCTCCAGGTTCCCCCCACAGTCCAAAGACATGCGCTATTGGTGAGTTGGGTAAGCTAAATTGCCCGTAGTGTATGTGTGTGAATGAGTGTGTATGGGTGTTTTCCAGTGATGGGTTGCAGCTGGAAGGGCATCCGCTGTGAAAAACATATGCTGGATAAGTTGACGGTGTGTTGTTCGCTGTGGCGAACCCTGATTAATAAAGGGACTAAGCTAAAAAGAAAATGAATAAATATTAAGGATAATAATGATAATAATAATAATGATAATAATAATGATAATAATAATAATAATAATAATAATAATAATAATAATAATAATGATAATGATAATAATAATAATAATAATAATAATAATAATAATAATAATAATAATAATAATCATAATAATAATAATAATGCAAAAAATTTATAGAACGCTCTGTTTCTCCGGCGAGCAAAGCTCTTGAGTCTTCCACAGAATTGGGGTAAGTAGAAGAGCCCTCTCCAGCCACACTTCCATACTGAAGCACCAGGCCACAAACATCTCTTTTAGATCAATTCTATGCTGTCAGCCATGTGTGTTTAAATCAGCACGGGGGAAACGGTGCGCACACTGTTCCGGGGCCATGCTGCCAACTCTGGTGTCTATTAAAATAGATTGTTCTCGCAATGCGTGACCTTCTGCTTGTATTGGTACTAAGGCCCAACATTACTACCGAAATTAGGATACCCTGTGTCCCCCCTTAACGGCGTAATAAAGTCCATACAAAGTGATTTATATCCCGACGCCAATGAAAAAGGTCAGATCAATTCCCGCACCTGCAAGCTCTGTCTTCATTTAGCGTGATCGCGTGCCGACGTCACGCTCCGTGGCATTTGCACGGCAAACACATGTATAAGCAAGTGTATATTCATGTTGTGTTTAAAAGGGAAAGTGCCTGCTATCGATTGGAGATTGGATTGCCCATTTGCTTTTTGTTTTGCACCCAACAGATGTAGAGCCTCGAGCATTAGATTGCAGAGCTATAAAGAAGGCTGTGTCGCTCACTCGCTCACTCTCTACCTCAGGCAATCCTTAAACTCATCAGCGTTTTAATGAGACTTTCAAGCAGGGAGATGAATTAACTGCCTGCTTCTTTTTTTTTCTGACTGGCAGAATCCCTACAGACGGCAACAAGCAAACAGAGAAGTCAGACCACGCATTATTTCATATTTCATCTGATACTCGCAATAGTCTTATAAACAAATTAAGAGCGGAATCTCCTTTAGCTGATGGTGATGGCTTATTACTTTCTCTCTCGCTCTAATTTCACAGAATTTTCCAATATATAAGACACTTTTCCATTTATCCAGGTATGAAAGCTTCGCTGGTGGCTATACAAGGGATGTTGAAATGTAATAATCATAAAATATAAAGAATGAAATAGTATCCAGGGAGGTCACGGCATTATTGTTCTTGAGATTGTTGCATTCTCATTATTGCGCACAACAACAACAGCTACATAAGGATTTTATTGCACATTTTAGATGCAAACATTGAGACGAACAGCAAAACAAAAAAACACCCATTGAATTTTAAAGTAATGGCAATACAACCTATTGTCTGATTAAAAAGCAATATATTTTTTTGTAAAATTTTATTATTAAAAAGCAATAAAATAAATAAAATAAAAGCAATATATTTGTTTGTAAAGTTAATAATAATAATAATAATAATAATAATAATAATAATAATAATAATAATAATAAGAAGAAGAAGAAGAAGAAGAAGAAGAAGAAGAAGAAGAAGAAGAAGAAGAAGAAGAAGAAAATGCATAAATAAATCATAAAAATATACAAATAAAATAAAATATTTAAATTATTAAATAGAATTTAAAAAAATTATAAAATACTAAAAATATTTACAAATAAAATAAAATATTTAAATAATTAAATGTAATTTAATTAAATAATAAATTAAATTAAATTAATTAAAATAAAATTGAATTAAAGCAATATATTTCTTTGTAAAGTTGTAATAATAATAAGCAAATTCATGAATAAATAATTAAAATAATTAAAAAATATACAAATTTTTGAAATTTTGTGTCACATTTTAGATGCAAACTCTGATACAGTCTGCAAAACAAAACAACCAACCAACCAAACAAATTTAACAAATTCAAGCAAACTATATAAAATAAAAATAAAATATATACAAATAAAATAAATAAAAATAAGAATAATATATATATGTGTATATGTGTTTTTAAAATTGTAATAATAATGATAATAATAATAAAAGTAATATAAAAGCAAGATAATTGTTTTTGAAGTTGTAATAATAATAATAATAATAATAAGCATAAATAAAAAATGAAAAATATATATACAAATAAAATTAAATATGTAAATAATTAAATTAAATTATAAAAAATAATAATATTAAAAAAGCAATACAATAAATGAAATAAAAGCAATATATTTATTTGTAAAGTTGTAATAATAATAATAATAATAATAATAATAATAATAATAATCACAACAAAAACAAGAAAATAACAGCAATATTATTTGTAAAGTTGTAATAATAATAATAATAATAATAAACAATTGTATAAGAAAAATAATAAAAAATAATAAAAAAGATATACAAATAAAATTAAACATTTAAATAATTTAATTTAATTTAATTAAATAATAAAATAAAATAAAATAAAATAAAATAAAATAAAATAAAATAAAATAAAATAAAATAAAATAAAATAAAATAAAATAAAATAAAATAAAATAAAAAATTTTCTGGAGTAAAATTATACATTAAAATTTATATTAAAAAAACCTTTTGATAAAATGTTGTTAGCCACAAAAGAATTTTATGACACATTTTAGATGAAAAAAAAGAAAAAGATTCATATATATACTCATTAAGACAAATTCATATATAAAATAATCAAAATAAAAAATTTAAACAATAATAAAACAATAAAAACAAAGTACATACAAATCAAATAAAATTTTAAAAATAAAATAAAAAAATATTCAAATATATTAAATAAAAAATAAAATAAAATAAAATAAAATAAAACAAAAAAATAAATAAATAAATAAAAATAATAAAAAAATAAAATAATGACATATAGCAACAGAATTTTTTCTCTTACTATGTAAGTCAATAGCTACTACCAAATGTCAACATTCTTAAAAAATATCTCTTTTTACGCTCAACAGAAGAAAGCAACTCACACAGCTTTGGAACAACCTAGTTGAGTACATTTTCATGTTAGGGGTGAACTATCCACCTAATAGTATTATTAAGTTCAGTTAAATAAAAAAGTGATATATACATATGAGCTGATAGACATTGGATCCAATGCTCATTCCAAGTCTTCTCATCCGAATGTCTGCAGGGTGGAGTAGTGTTTGCCTTTCTAAAGTCCTCGTGTCTCCAGGCACCTTCTATGCCTCGACTCAATTTAATAGCCATTACCTAAGGAGCTCAGTGACTCTTGGCATAACCGGATAACTAACAGCCACAAGCTGCGTGCCCATAAGGCTTTCTTCTTGCATACCCCATCTTTAAAGCTTAATAGTACCCTAACGCTAAATAGAGAAGATAAGAATAAAAGAGAGAGAGAGAGAGAGAGAGAGAGAGAGAGAGAGAGAGAGAGAGAGAGAGAGAGAGAGAGAGAGAGAGAGAGAGAGAGAGAGAGAGAGAGAAAGAGGCAAGTGAACAGACAGTGTTATTAGCTTGCTGCTTCTTAACGCATCAATAAGTCATGAAATGATGTCTGCGCTTTCTGGCTGTTCTTTCTTCAGAGAGAGACAATCAATAAGTAAGCTGTATGCGACTCATTAAGGGGACTTCACTTACGATTATTTAAAAAGAAAGGTTAAGATATGTGCATCGCGCTTTGTTAATTCCGTTTATGAAACAATTGGATTTTGGTTCGCTAAACCTTCTGATCGCATCTTCTTATAGCTTGTGACGAGAGAAAATTGTGCGGATTATTTCACAGTCTGGTGGATTCCTAAACATGTTAAAGGAATAGTTCACCCTCGAAAGAAAATCTGGTATTGTTTACTCAACCACAGCCTCGCTAAACTGAAAGTTGGGAAAAAAAAAAAAAAAAAAAAAAAAAAAAAAAAAAAATATATATATATATATATATATATATATATATATATATATATATATATATATATATATATATATATTCAAACAAACAAAATGTCAAGCTCTAAAAAAGAACAAATAAACAACTATATACAGTGCTCAGCATATATAAGTACACCCCTCACAAATCTCTCTTCTAGTCAGATTAGTCAGTACTGAAGCCAAATCTGGAGCTTATCTTACAAAATAACCTACTATAACGGTCCAAAAAGTAGTACACCCAAATTTATGTTATAGAAAAGTATCATCTTTTGATACGATGAACTTTTAGAGAAAAATTATGTCCATACATGTGGACTCGTGGTCTGAATTTGCATAAACAAAACACCTTTTCCTGAAAATTTTTTAATGCATATTTAACATAGAAACTTTTTTTTGAACTTGCTTTGACTATCAGAGAGTAAAAATATTTTTTTTTCCCATTTTGGACAGTTAAAAATAGTGTTTGGGACATTTCATATGTTGCATAACTGTTGCAGGATGACACTGTATGTCAGGGTTCTGCCACTCGGTCTTGTTAAGTCTTGTTTTAGTGGCAGTGTCCAGACACTAGTCCTATTATGTCTTGTATGTTGTGCTCTGCTCAACTTTACTCATTTTCCGTCACTGTCTGTCTATGTATGAGCCATGTCTTGGCTGTGCTCGGGCCGTGCGGTGTGCTCGGGATGCCTGCTTTCGTGCTGGTGATTGTGTTTATTCAGTCTGCAGCATGCTGTTAAATTCTCAGCGTCTCAGTCTAGTTGATTTCAGTTTCGATTGGCGTTTGGATGGAACATGCTTGTTGCATGTGTAAGTGCACGGTAAGTGCTTTGATTTAGCACGTACTCGTGTCTGGCGTTCTGTTTGTGTTGGTGTTGTTTAAGCACGTGGCCTGTTGTTTACATTAGTGTTGTGTTTCATGTGAACATGTAGTTAATGAGCTCTCGCATTGGCTGTGTTTTCTAAAATTGTTTTTATGTGAGCACATGGCTTGTGTTGTCTCTTTGTGTCATGTGCGCCTGTCTATTGTCTAGTCCCACCCTCCTTGTTAACCCAGTATTAGCTTATTCAGTTCACCAGTTTGTTTGTTTATTCTTTTTGCTTATAACTCTCTCTCGTCTGTTGTTCTGTGCAAATTCGTCGTTGATTATTGCCTTGTCCTGTCGTGTCCAGCCCTCTCCAGCTCTGATCCCTGCCAGCCTGTCCAGTCAAGTTTTTTTTTGTTAATGTTTTCCCCCACTGGGTTGTTTTTGTTACATTTTATTATAATTTTTTTAAAATAAATATCCCTTATTGTCAGCAATTGAGTCCTCGTCCTTTCCCCACCTAAAACCGTGACAAATATAAAGTGGGACCCTATTTTCAAATACATTATATGATGGATACTTTGCGGATTGGGACTCGAATTTTGATTATTTCATGAACTACACCTTAAAACAGGCAAGGGCATGAAATCCTTCTATGCTCTCAGATCTGTTTATTGGAAGGCTGATGGCTGACCTCCGCATGACAGAAGCTCCTCCCGCTACTTTGCTTTTGACACATTGGCCTTAGGTGACTTTGAAGAGAAACGAGTATGAAAGGAGAGAGAGAGAGGATGTAGAGAGAGAGAGAGAGAGAGAGAGAGAGAGAGAGAAAGAGAGAGAGAGAGAAAGAGAGAGAGAGAGCAAGCGGACCAGGAGGAGGGGATGGATGGATGAGAGCACAGCCATAGCAGCACCAACACCTAATCCCCTCCTCCCGAGATTTTATTGGCAGCTCTAGCAGAGAATGGCAGACACCCATTATAACTTAACACATCAAAATGGCAATGTGGCACACGTAGAAAAGGCCACCTGAAGACAAACACAGCGGCACTCGTTTTATCTGCTGTGAGCTCGCAGACAAACGCTGCATCAATTTGGCCAGCAACAATCGATTCTCTCTTTTCTCTCTCTCTCTCTCTTGCGCTCACTCCGTCCGTCTCTAACACTGAGAAGACAAGGCCTCACATGACAATGCAATTAAAATTTCATAGCAGAACTCGCATTGGTGATATTTCTGATTATAGCTTTCCACCTGTTGCTCGGAGACACACATCAAAGTCACAAAATGACGCCTGCCACGGTCATCGTTTGACTGGCCTCCCCCTTCATTTGCAAAGTGGAACAAGGCGTCCCGCTGAGCCTGGCCCTCCCCTTACCTTATCTGCATGCAGAAGACCAGGCTTTGAACTCCAGCTCTGTTTCTTAATTTCACATGCAAACACACTGCTGCTCATTTTAATACATTTGAATATGGATCACACTGCGCCGTTCCATATCACGGAACAAAACAAGGAGGAAAATAAAATGCAAATCACCTAAATGTAAAGGAAAGGTCACATCTAAAAAATAGTTCCACCGAGGTGACAAACTTGTCCCAGTTCGAAGCTGGTGAATAATGTACATAATTTGCTCAGGAAGTCACAGGTGGCAGAAAGTGTGGTAAAATGTGCAACCCGGTCTCACTCAGAAAATGTATCCCTATATACATTTCTGGAAAGCGCCAAATACATCCCAGGAGGCACGCTTTTGCAGTTTTTGTGAATCCACCAAAGGCCGATGTGTATGCTTTTTGCAACCTCAAATTTCTCTCGCGAGTGCCATTTGGACCTGCTTTTCTCAGCTTTAATCCACCAGAGGCCGCTGTCAACTGACTGACTGACTGACTGACCAATCGACTGACCAACCCTCTTACTTTCCTAAACCCAACCAATAGTGTTTTCAAAAGCACTGACTGACCAGTGCCCACCCACTTTCCTAAATCCAACCGACAGTTTTAAAAAGCAATCCAGAAAAAGAAAAGCCCTTGCCTTCCATTCTTTGCTGGACTCGAATCCCATCATCATGGTTAACTCTTCACTGTGTCTCAAGTTCGCCGATATACATGGCGAGCAACTGAATAAACTGGTAACAGCAGGAAAGCTGTCCATTTGGAGATGGTCAGCTGATAAGCGAGATCATACCGCCCTGTATCGTTCGTTTTACAGACAAAACGCAGTTTGCAATCTCCAGAAATGAATATAGGGCTGCGTTTTCAGAATCAGCCAGAATGACAATGATGTTGGAGATGTGGGTGGGCCTTTAGTGTTCATTTCATTTTATTTTCCTTCAGCCTATTCTCTTATTTATCAGGGGTCGTGAAAGCAGAATGATTAGCCAACTATATCAGCATATATTTTACACAGTGGATGTCCTTCCAGTCACAACCCAGAACTGGGAAACACCAGCCTGATCTCACGAGAAAACGTAAGTATTTTACGTTTTGTCAGTTTAGTGGCTAATTCGTACGAATTCGTATGAGTTCAGTCATACGAAACGGTACGAATTATATTGTACGAATTCATATGAATTAGCCACTAAATCAAAAAATTACAAATTGCCATGGGATTGTGTTGGAAACACCCATACACTCTCGCACTCATATACTACGGCCAATTTAGTTTCTTCAATTTACCTATACCAATTTACTCTTTGGACTGTGGGGGAAACCGGAGAACCCGAAGGAAACCCATGCCAACACGGGGAGGACATGTAAACTTCACACAGAAATGTCAACTGACCCAGCCAGGATTCGAGCCAGTGACCATGCTAACTACTGAGCCACCGTGCTGCTTCTGGCATTCATTGTGATTATGATTATATTGCTGTATATTAGGAAACAGCCAATCATACACCTATTTCAAATGTGTTGGTGGATTACTTGTGTGTAATATCTAAATAATGAATATTTTATAGCCTTGTATTTAGTCAAATAAAACATATTCAATCAGTTTTTGATTTTGAAAAAAAGAAAAACATATTAAACTGTCAGTAGACTACTTATTAATTCTCTTTCTTTGGCACTATGCTGATGACATCTTGTAAATTAATTTAACAGCAGGTAACCTGAAATAAAATGTGGAGCATTAGTTTCACCGCTATCTCATTTCTCCTTGCCTATAAAATGGGAATTTGCTGTTAATTTACTTACCCTCAGGCCTTCCAAGATGTATGCTATACTTTTTTTTTCTTTAGTAGCAGATTTTTAGCTGAAACTGTGGCCTTTGGTGATTAAAAAATGCAAGTCAACTGCTATGGTTACTTTGAGAGCTGAACTGGGGTTTGTGAAAATAACTGAACATTATTATTTTTCTCAGCCAATTGTCCTAAATGTTGTTTCCTCATGTTTTAGGCTCTTTATTTTGTTTTGTTTTCAGTGAAGTTTGCATATGACTTGCCTATAGCTCTGTTTATTTATTATACAAATTTTCCTATGTTTTGCAGTTGCATATTTGTAATTTATTCACACCTGTTTGTTTTATGCAAGTGCTTAAGCGCTTCATTTAAAATTTCAATAACTCACTATAATTTAAAATTTCTCTTAATGTGACACATAACATTAATTCTCAGTCCTGAAACTAAAGCTATGATATTTATAATATCAAAAACAAGCAATTAATAGGGGACATGAGTATGCCCATTTCAACAAGATGCCAAATAAACTTTGTTGTCATTAGAATGCATGAAACTGCCCCTTTTAGGCTTTAATGCAAATTATAATTTCAATAACTATTGCTTTAAATTCAAATTAGATTGAGCTTCCAGCACACTTTTTTTCAAAAGAGGGTGGAGTTACAAACACATGTGCATTAGAATAGTGGCAGATTTAAAATGGCACTAACAATATCTCTGTAAAAGATGGGTCAGTTGGCATTTCTGTGTGGAGTTTTCATGTTCTCCTCCGGGTGCTCCGGTTTCCCCCACAAGTCCAAAGACATGCTGTATAGGTGAATTAAATGGGCTAAATTGGTCGTAGTGTATGTGTGCCAATGCAGGAGTGTATGAGTGTTTCCCAATGTTGGGTTGCAGCTGGAAGGGCAAAGAAACTATTTGGATACCCTCATACTTCAAATTATCTTCATCTGTACATGAAATACATTCACATCGACATGGAAGAAATCGAGGGTGAGAAAATGAGACATTTTTGGGTGAGCGTTCCCTTTAAGTAAAATTTACAAAGCTTACCCAATTCTCCCCCACAAACTATAAATATAACAGGGCTCAAGATTTTGACTTCCCTGATGGTGTCCTTAAGGTCTGTCTCACAAAGACTAATGGATTCTCACAGCTGGCTGATGAGTGGTGTGATTCCTTTCACCTCCTATCAAGGTAGACCGTTTCACACTTTCCAACATCAAAAAGAAAAAAAGAAAAAAGAAAAAGGAATCACGACATGCTGTGGCTGCTAAAAATGTAGCTGTATCTGTCACCTTGCAAAAATGCATTACATCTTTACCAATAGATTAATAAATAAATGAATGAATAAATATATCAAACATTGGCAAGGCATCCAGTCATAAAATATGACCCAATTTATTTCAATTTATATGAGAACTGGTTGGCATGAAAAGAGCAGCTTAAATTGTCATGTCGGCATTTCAGCAACTCAATACGAGCGCACAAATGTAGACAGAACCGACTGGAAAAAAATAATCAAAATAAAGAACCCTGCCGCCGAAGTGTGACTAGACCTCCTTCAAGTTGGTAAATGATTCAAGCTTACAGGATCAACAACAGCCCTTGTGTGTTGTGTGATCCCTACCGGAGATGATTTGATTTGTGTGTGTGGGGCGTGTGGGAATACACTAAGTCATGATTGACAGCCTTGATAAGGACCTTTCTCTCCCTATCCTGTGATTTGAAAAATGTCACGCGCCTGATCTCAATTTTGCAGATGACATGCGCCACCAGCCACAAAGGTCAGAGCAGGTTTGGGGACTGCCGTCTTATTGATATCCGCGGCAAACAAGAAAAATGGGATTTGAAATGATCCACCATCTGTTTTAACTAGCGCAAGCTGCTACTTACATCATAAGATAATTACAGTATATAAAAAGGCTGATCTGTGAGGCAGCACTCTGCTGTAGCGCAGTGCGGTAGGTAAGGTAGGGACTAAAGCAGACCGGGAGGATAAAAGAGAGGAAAGAACGGGGTATTTACGAACACACACACACCTTTGGATTCGAAAGTTTCGCTTGTTTGACTTGCACACTGTTAGTGATATGGGTTGAAAAATGTTTATTTAAGCAAAAAGGAATATTTAATCAATTATTTCAGTGCATACACCTTCGTAACTTTTTGTATCACACAAACAGAAAAGAACATGCTGCTTGTAATAAGTAAGCTTTCGATAATTTTTTCTTTGATGAAAGATGCATATTCCATCATATAACCATCCCATGTCACACCGTATGTTCACTCCGTAGGTAAACAATAGGGTTTGAAAACTGTAAATGTATTATTCAGAAAGTTCAGACCTTCACAGTGTTTTTGAATTCCGAGTCGTATTGATGACCAACAGCAGGGTTTTTTTTTTATTAAATAAGATATTGTATTTTTGCTTGTTTTTAACCAAAATCCTCTAACCAGAAAACGTGGAAGGTAGCAAATATGTCATGTGATACTTTCTGTATTTCTTTACAAATATTTTTTAATGGTGGTCACAAATCATTGCCAATGTAAGTAGGTTGTTTTCAATTTTAGACCTCATTTTGTAGATCAGAAATGAAATGATGTGGTTTAAGAAGAATACCACAGTGAATAAATTATGACTTAATTTTTATTTTTGCTTCAACTAACTATTTAACAGTAAGAATTGGGTCGTTATGTAATACATTTATTTATTTATTTAATTTTATTCTTTTTTTTATGAAAATCGTGATATAACTCAGTATATTTCATATCATCTTAATAAGCCTCGATTATCTCACATTGCTGCAATCAAATGTACTAATGTCAAAACATCTCCTGTCAATGTTAACCCATATTACAGCCACTAGTACTGATCATCACTTTTGCGCTCATTTGTTTATTTTTGGAAAAATCATCATCATAAGCCTCCATTATCTCACATTGCTGCAATCAAATGTGTTAATGTCAAAACATCTCCTGGCTATGTTAACCCATATTACAGCCACTAGTACTGATCATCACTTTTGCGCTCATTTGTTTATTTTTGGAAAAATCATCATATCACTCAGTATCTTTCACATCCTCTTACCAAGACTATTATCTCACATCGCTGCAATCAAAATGGACCAATACCAAAACATTTCTTGTGATCCAAAAGCAAGAATTTTTTAAATTAATAACATTTAACATTTATTAATTTTGTCAAACCCATATTACAGCCACTTGCACTGATCTTAACTTGCATTAATTAATTAATTAATTCATTCATTCATTCTTGGAAAATCATGATTTAGCTTAGAATCTTTCATATAATCTTAATAAGCCTCTATTATCTTTCATTGTTGAAATGTACTAATGTCAATTTTGATCCAAAAGCACTAATTCCATCATTTCCAAAAAAAAACTCACATTTCCCCCATCCTAATCAGCCAAAACAATTACTTCTAAACAACAATAGCTATGCTGATCAATATTACAGCAACTAGTACTAATCATCACTTTTGCATTCATTCATGCATTCAAGATGCATACAGTTTCTGATACAACTAAACATAGTATCTCTCATATCCTCTTAATAAGCCTCTATTATCTCACATTGCTGAAATCAAAATGTACGAATGTCAAAACATCTCCTATGATCCAAAAGCATATTCCATCATTCCCCCTAAAAAAGTCCCTTTCAACCTCAATGTTTCCCCATGTTAACCAGCCAAAACAATTACTCCTAAACCACAGTGGCTAAAATTACATAAACAGTATTTAGCCGGTAAGGCTGTAATCACTAAAGTAATTGCAGTAGAAGGGCTGCATCTGAGGCGAGCGAGTGTGTAAATCTGTTGGGGACAGCTGATTTCACATATAAAGTGCTGAATATTACTTTCATTTTTTAATCATTATTTGGCACTTCAGTCATTTAATTGCGTTCAAAGTGACTTCTTTAGTTGTGGTTAATCACGGCTCGGTTAAGGCCTGTTCTTATTGCAATAGCATCCAAGTGCTGTGCTGTGGGATGTTATTGGGAATCTACAGTGCTAAACAAAGGTGCCTTGCAATACATTTCCCCCACACAGAGCAGGATTTTAATAACTCCACCAATGCGGAGACAAATATTGCTGCGAGATAAGACGCTGCAGGTGGTTAGACACCATGTTTATCACTGACACTTAACGAGCACACAACAAATAACAACAGTAAAAATGATATTGCTCATTAAAGGATCATTTTTCAAAACAGTTTAAAAAAACAGCATATCATGGATGTTTCTGCACAACTATTAAAATAAAGGGCGAACGGAGGCATCACGCAGCTTGCGGAAACTTTGAGACAACTTAAGAAAAACGTAAATTGTGAATTTGAAAAAAAAAAAGAAGCGGGGGGACAAAATAAGATGGAATTGGGCCTGTAAACGCTTTTGTTAGCGGCCAATAGAAAGCACTCAAGCACAGACAAGCTGTAATTCGGTTTCCTTTCACAGCTCGAGCCAAATCCAGGTCATCTCCTGTATGAGGTATGCTTTTCTTCGGCTGTCTCTCACCTCTGTCTGACTGCAAACAACAGACAGCCTGCAAATTGCCAACATCCACTCTTATCTAGCTGCTCTCATGGAAATGAGCGACAAAACATAAAACAGTCAGGATTAAAAGGGGCCAAGGCATCCATGATGAGTCTAAATTGTGATGTTTTGCATGGCCATCGCCACTGCACTCCGTCCAAAACGGCACCTTTATGTCTTGTTTCTTCTGAAAGACTGATCTTTTTTCATTGGATGGAATAGGTTTTCGAAAAAAAAAGTAATTAGTATTGTTGTGGATGAAAAAACATGTCTGTCAGTTGCTTTTATATGATTTTAAAACACCAAAACATGAAATAAAAACCCTGCAACCCATTCAAAAAGACGTTATGTCTTCAAAAAAGCAGGATTCAGGAAGCAGATGACTAAAGAAGACCTCTGTGAATGTGTAAACGAATACTGTCAACATGTTGTTCAGGCCAAATCATTCATTTTCTACTTATCTTCACTCCTAAAATCTCCTAATGGCTCAAATTGACTAAATGAAACCTCTCTTCAGAAACTAAAATGAGTGGGAAGGGTAGGGGATGGGGAGAGGGGGGGGGGTCAAATAAAACACTAAATTAGTGATTTTAGTAACTACCCTTGTTTAAAAACGAAGTCTGCTGTATACACGTCACAGTGTGTTGTGCTGTTTGTGCAACTGCACTGCAAGCTTGGCCCAATGAATGCATTCATTATTGCATTCTATTTATTCCAAAAGAAACGGGGTCACCATCAACAACAGCGAAAGTATGCTTTCATGGGCCACTGGAACTTAATTGGAGCACCGCCAAATCAGCCCTCAACAAGTCAACAACAGGTTTCACCTTTAAGTGAACATAAAACAGCACACAAAACACAATTTACTTCCATAATGTGACATTCTGGCCATTCACAGAGAGAAAATTGTAGGGCGGGACTCAACTTTAGCCACTGACAATTGATTAGATTGAGAAAAGTAAGTGGAAAATAGACTGTGTGCTGCCTGAAAACAAACTGTATAGCACTGAGATACGTCTGACTGATCAGGCTATGCATGTGTCTTTCTCATTTGAATTCTTATCAAAAACAAATTTTAATTATTTTATTATTATTTATTATTTATTTTGTTATTTTATTATAGCTTTTATTTTTAATGTAAAACACTTTTATTTACCATTTTGTATGTAATGTGCTAAGTCAGCAGCCTTGCCTTGTTTTTTTTCCCCACTATTAGCTCGATGCTCACATGGTTTCAGATAATAATAATAAAAATAATAATAATAATAGTTATTATTTTTGTAATTGTTTTTAACAACAAAAACAATTATATTATTATTATTATTATTATTATTATTATTATTATTATTATTATTATTATTATTATTATTATTATTATCAAAAAAAGTAATGGTATACTAATATTTTACTTAAACAAAATCCTAATAAAATCAATAAATCAGGAAAAAAAATAATTTAAGTTATCATTTTATTATCATTTACATTTTGTATTATTAATATTTATATTTATGTATTTTTTCTATAATATTTAGGATCTAAAAACATAAGTTATATTTACATTACATAGTAATACAATTATTTATTGTTTTTTTGCTAATAAATGCACATATTATACTATTCTTTTTTGAAATGTAAAATAAAATGTACATTTTACTCATATACCTATTTATGTGAAATCCACAGACCTGACAACTCTGTAGGGATTTTTAATTTATTTTCACATCTTTTCTACAGCTGTAGTTTAAAGGCTGATTTATACTTCTGCGTCAAGTACACGCGTATGGCCCGGCGCAGACTTCACTTGCTGCATAGCCCTCGTCGTGACTGACACACACCTCTCATAAAAAATGTAACTACACATCGCAATGACGCATAGCGCAAGCTCTGTGATTGGTCGGCTTGGTACTGGTGACTAACATGGGCAGTGCTGAGAGCCACGAGCCTGATGTAGCATGTTTACAAGTGTCGAGTCCTGTAAAGAAGCTCCAGATGTTTACCTTTATGATTAAAGTTGTTGCATGTCCACAGATTCCCGCCTCTGAATAAGCAAGTTTTAGCTACTTGTAGCGTTCAGAAAAAACAAAATACCCATGAAGAAACTCGATACAGAGGAACATAAAAACCTACTGCCAGCTAGTGTTTCAGAAGTGTTATTGCAGAATAACACAAACAGCATGCAGAACTATAAATGCACGACTACATGCAGGGCAGGCGCCGTGGGTAAATCCGATCACTCGACGCAGAAGTATAAATCAGCCTTCCTATTCATGACTTGTAACTTGCCACTATACAGCTGTTTTTCTATTTTAGAGTTTTGTGTCTGTGAACTAAGAAAGCCGTATGTCCATAACTAAAACCAACAAAGCTCTAAAATTCATATAGATGCTTTATCTGCTGATACTGTTGGAGGCACAAGCTGTAAAGGCACCATCATTTTTCTGGAAAAGGGACGGAGAACAGCAGCTCCAACCCAGGCTCATTCTGAAAACGTACCCCTATATACATTTCTGTTGAGTGCCAAATATGTCCTAGGAGCTAGTTTTTGTTTTGGAATTTTTGTTTTCGCGAATCCA